>NC_082363.1:3097721-3443721 GCF_027477595.1 Haemorhous mexicanus | reverse complement strand
CTCATTTAGCCTAATTTCACTGTGCTAATTCACACCCAGGGGCAAGTTTGAACTGAATTATTTGACCTGGCTACATCAATGTCAAGTGAAGTGCTAAAATCCCATAAAAATTCTGTCTCTTTATCTGGTTTGCACAGGAGCAGGAGAGTGGAGAAGAGATTCACATCTGGAGCCACATTAGGGAGTGATTCATGGAACTGCCCCTTTCTTCAGGGACAAAATACAGCTCTGCAGACACACAGGGTTCCTGCTGTCTCCATGTAAATGAAATGATTATAAACAAATTGTAAACATACCTGAGGGACACTGGTAACAGCAGGTTTGTGAGGTTTCATCATAGAACCAATTCTCTAGTGTACCACAGGAATGAGGTGGGGTTAATGATGTCTAGAAATTGAAAGAGACAAAAGACACCGTTAGAAAACAATTCATTCTGTACTAGAGCATGTCCCAATGCCTGTCACAAGCTGTGGTGGTTGCAGATGGAAAGGAAAAGCCCACAGGTTTTTGAAAATTCAAGTATTCCCAAAGCAACTAAATTATTGTCTGCATTTCCTTTAGAAACATTGCAGCAGTTAGCAAAAAGAGAAAATTACTGTCCTAAAATAAAAATAATCTTAAAAAAACACTGCCCTAAAATTAAAAAGTGTTTTAAAAAAATTACTGCCCTAAAATTATTTCATGTTAATTGGAGCTAAGGATTTGGTGTAACCCACAGAGGTCTTTTCTGTTTGCAGTATCCAAGTTTTCTGTTACTTATGCAGTCACACTGTTTAAATTAAACAACCTAAGTGTGCATTATAAACCAATTTAGGGATAAATCCTGCAAGAGGATTTTGCCTTGAAGAGAATGCTGCAAACACTCCCATGATGAAGCCCTTTTTCAAATAACTAATCCCACTTCTGTTGTGAGTGAAGCTCTTCAGAAATAACCTTTCATCACCACACAACCAATATTTATTTAGTTCTTAAAAATAACCCCATACAATAGTTTTGATATTAGCTTACAGAATGAGACCCAGCTACAACTTGTAACAAGAAGCACATAAGAAGATTTAGTTTTTGTATGGCTGGGCCACTACAGCTCTGGGAAATTACAGTGCTGCAAGTGTTCTGATGAGAAAATCTGATTTTTGAACTTGGCATCTCCCTAAAGAATCCCCTAAAAATGTTGTTATCTGAAATTCATTTTCAGTATTTACTAGAGGGTATGAATAGTGATTTTTTTTTTTTTGTGGGGGGGGTTTGGGGTTTTTTTTGTTAAGAATTGATAAATCCCCTGGAGATTTTCCCACACGATACTGGTAGAGCAGTTAAATATTTCAGAAACTCTACATCTCACTTGTGCCAGTGAATTTCCCACTGGTCTTTGAAATAATACTTGCTGTCACCTTTGTGCACCGTGCAGAATCTCACTGCCTAACTCATTTCACAGCCTGTTCTCATAGTTAATACACACAAAAATATAAAGTTATGTCATTTCCGTCAGAAAACAGGGGCTTTCAGTCAAGGAGGAAATTAACAGAAGAACAAGAAATAGAAACACATGGAAACCAATAAATTTCACCCAAGTCCAGTAGCAGAAGTGAGAGCTGTGACACATCCCTGCACTGTGACCCCTGGGCTGCCCTACTCACATCTCACAGCTGCCTGCAGAGGCCAGAGCAGGAGTTTCTGCTGCCCAGCCTGACCCAAACACCTCTGCAAAGGTGCACCTGGGGCTTTCCTGCTCCGAGGAGGAAGCCCCAGACTGGGGGAGAAGGAAGTGGTGTCTCCTCATCACGTGTGGCACATTCACAGTCTCTGATAAAATCCCTCTGCCCAGGGATTTTCTCCTGGGAAGCTGAGAGGCCTCAGGGAAAAGGAAAACAATTCTGATCTCATTAATTCTCCTGTGCTGTGCTCATGTGGAATGTGTTTGGAGATTGTTCACCCCCAGGTGATTGTTCCATGGATTCTGCTGGGAGTTGTTTTCACTCTCTGGCAATGTCAGAAATAACCTTCCATCACTACATACCCAATATTGTTGTGTCAGGGCTCTGGAAAGAGTCACAAGTTTTCATTATCATCTTTTTATCCTTCTTTAAGTATCCCTTCTGTGTTCTTTAATATTGGGTAATATTCTTTAATATAATACAGTATCACAAAGCAATAAATCAGCCTTCTGAGAACGTGGAGTCAGAGTCTCCAGCCAGACTCATCATTCCCTCCTCTGCCGGGGCCCCCTACAAACACAACACTGAAATACAGCACTCCCCTGAGTGTGCACTCAGCACTCCCCTGAGTGTGCACTCAGACTCAACACTCCCCTCAGTGTGCACTCAAACCTCCCCTCAGTGTGCACTCAGACTCAGCACTCCCCTGAGTGTGCACTCAAACACAACACTCCCCTGAGTGTGCACTCAGACTCAGCACTCCCCTGAGTGTGCACTCAGACTCAGCACTCCCCTCAGGGTGCACTCAGCACTCCCCTGAGTGTGCACTCAGACTCAGCACTCCCCTCAGTGTGCACTCAGCACTCCCCTCAGTGTGCACTCAAACCCAACACTCCCCTCAGTGTGCACTCAGCACTCCCCTGAGTGTACACTCAGACTCAGCACTCCCCTCAGTGTGCACTCAGACTCAGCACTCCCCTCAGGGTGCACTCAAATGCAACACTCCCCTGAGTGTGCACTCAGACTCAGCACTCCCCTGAGTGTGCACTCAGCACTCCCCTGAGTGTGCACTCAGACTCAGCACTCCCCTCAGTGTGCACTCAAACCCAACACTCCCCTGAGTGTGCACTCAGACTCAGCACTCCCCTCAGTGTGCACTCAGCACTCCCCTGAGTGTGCACTCAAACTCAGCACTCCCCTCAGTGTGCACTCAGACTCAGCACTCCCCTCAGTGTGCACTCGGACTCAGCACTCCCCTGAGTGTGCACTCAGACTCAGCACTCCCCTCAGTGTGCACTCAGCACTCCCGTCAGTGTGCACTCAGCACTCCCCTGAGTGTGCACTCAGACTCAGCACTCCCCTCAGTGTGCACTCAAACCTCCCCTCAGTGTGCACTCAGACTCAGCACTCCCCTCAGTGTGCACTCAAACCTCCCCTCAGTGTGCACTCAGACTCAGCACTCCCCTGAGTGTGCACTCAGACTCAGCACTCCCCTGAGTGTGCACTCAGACTCAACACTCAGTGTGCACTCAAGCACAGCACTCCCCTCAGTGTGCACTCAAACACAACACTCCCCTCAGTGTGCACTCAGCACTCCCCTGAGTGTGCACTCAGACTCAGCACTCCCCTCAGTGTGCACTCAGACTCAGCACTCCCCTCAGTGTGCACTCAGCACTCCCCTCAGTGTGCACTCAGACTCAGCACTCCCCTGAGTGTGCACTCAACACTCCCCTCAGTGTGCACTCAAACACAACACTCCCCTCAGTGTGCACTCAGCACTCCCCTCAGTGTGCACTCAGACTCAGCACTCCCCTGAGTGTGCACTCAGACTCAGCACTCCCCTCAGTGTGCACTCAGACTCAGCACTCCCCTGAGTGTGCACTCAGACTCAGCACTCCCCTCAGTGTGCACTCAGCACTCCCCTCAGTGTGCACTCAGCACTCCCCTGAGTGTGCACTCAGACTCAGCACTCCCCTCAGTGTGCACTCAAACCTCCCCTCAGTGTGCACTCAGACTCAGCACTCCCCTGAGTGTGCACTCAGACTCAGCACTCCCCTCAGTGTGCACTCAAACCTCCCCTCAGTGTGCACTCAGACTCAGCACTCCCCTGAGTGTGCACTCAGACTCAGCACTCCCCTCAGTGTGCACTCAAACCTCCCCTCAGTGTGCACTCAGACTCAGCACTCCCCTCAGTGTGCACTCAGACTCAACACTCAGTGTGCACTCAAGCACAACACTCCCCTCAGTGTGCACTCAAACACAACACTCCCCTCAGTGTGCACTCAGCACTCCCCTGAGTGTGCACTCAGACTCAGCACTCCCCTGAGTGTGCACTCAGACTCAGCACTCCTCTCAGTGTGCACTCAGACTCAGCACTCCCCTGAGTGTGCACTCAGACTCAGCACTCCCCTGAGTGTGCACTCAGACTCAGCACTCCCCTCAGTGTGCACTCAGCACTCCCCTCAGTGTGCACTCAGACTCAACACTCCCCTCAGGGTGCACTCAGCACTCCCCTCAGTGTGCACTCAGACTCAGCACTCCCCTCAGTGTGCACTCAGCACTCCCCTGAGTGTGCACTCAGACTCAGCACTCCCCTGAGTGTGCACTCAAACCCAACACTCCCCTGAGTGTGCACTCAGACTCAGCACTCCCCTCAGTGTGCACTCAAACCCAACACTCCCCTGAGTGTGCACTCAGACTCAGCACTCCCCTGAGTGTGCCCTGGCCTCGCAGACACTCCCAGGACTGACCAGGCACCACACCAAGGCCACTCCTGAGCTGCTGAGTGCAGTCCCTGTTTCTAGAAAGAAAATCCCAGAGCCAACAGCCTCCTGCCTGTGGCCAGGTCAGCCTGGATTGGTTTCTCTGCAAGAGCTGTGGGAAGTCACCACAAATACCTGAGCTTTTCTTCCTGGTTCTCCTGGGCAACCAACTCTGGCTGCAAATGAAGCTGAATTTTAAACAAGAGTACAAACCCTTGAATTATTGAATGACTAATGCAGCACATACACTTACAGCGTATTTAATTGTCTGGTTTGGGGTTTTAATAAAAGAATAGTGTTTGTGTAAAAATGTGAGAGAACCTTTCTAAATGTGTGAGAGCTTTTTTTAAAAGTTACTGTGCCAGGAATATGAAAATCTGGGGTTTGTATCAGATTCTGCTCCTGGTTCCAACAGTGCACACTCTGATTATGGATTTGACCTGATGGGATGCAGTGATAAATCACTGCAGGAACTAGGCCAGCATACTGAACAGATGGTGCAGATGTAGCAATGAAAAAGTGCCCAAGTTCATTTTCCCCCTTTCCACGGGAGGGCAGCTCTGCTCTACAGCCACCCCCATCATCCAGCTCATCCCTGGCTCCCCCACAAACGCTGCTGCCAAGTGTCCAGCCACAAGCACAGCTTTGTAGCCACCTGCACTGTTACTGAGCCAAGCCCCAGGTGCTCTGCTGTGAAAGAACAGCTCTCAGTTACTCTGAAAATGCCTATTTTATGATTGGCTTTTTGCAAATAATTAAATGAATATTATATGTGTTGTGTTAGAAAGTGATGCTGTGTTAATTTTCTGAAGTAGTGTGTTAAATATAGTTTTAGGTTATAACATAAAGTTAAAATAGAAACTGTGCTATGTAAGATTTTTTTTAAGGAGAGGAATGAGGTACTCCTACTGAGACAGCAGCCACAGGACACCTAAAGCTTTCAGAGAAAGAGAATTTATTGCTCCCTTATCAGGAGAAACGAACTTCTTCCTGCCTCACTCAGCCCTGCAGACGCCGTCAGGATCCAGAGGCAGAAGCTGACCCTGCCCAGACAGAATCCTGGGCTTGAATGGAATTGATGCACCATGGATGAGGTGTATGAATATGCAACAGGCTGTTGTTTTTAAGGGTTAATCCTCTGTTAACGTGGGGCCTTTTTTGGGCTTATTTTGCCCAGAAAGAGGTACCCAGACTGTCCATAACTCTTTGTTTCTATTGTCTCATATTGTTCTAATTCAAATTGTCCAAATTATTATTATTCTAATTATATTATTTTTATAACCATTTTATTACTATTAAACTTTTAAAATGTTAAAAAAACCAAGTGACTGGCGTTTTTCACAATTACCCCATCTCTAAATCAAAACAAACTTAATCCCACAGAAATTCATTTTAACAAATCACAGCAGGATGTGTGTGACTGGGAAACCACCCTCTGAAGGCCCCATCACATCTAATCCAGAAGCAAAATGCCTCTAAGTCAGCATCTGTTCAGTAGAGGGGTTTCATGAGCATAAAAACTAGTAGAGATCCTTTCAGTGATAAATAACATTCATGTCAATGCTCAGCATCAGTCACCATGCCCCACCCTTGCCATCTTTTTCCCTCCAAATTCTAAAGCTGTTGGACTCCTAAAGTGACCTGCAGCAGCAACACAATGATGCAAAGTTCTGCTCTTAACTCAGCAGGGAGGTTGGTCCCCAGCACTCCCTAAGGGGTCAGTGAAGAAACACCAGATTTATTGCAATAATATCTGCAACTGACATTAGAACTTAGATTTCTGTTTGTAAATGTGTATTTTAAAAATCCCTTTAACATTTACCCCAGCACTCCCTAAGGGGTCAGTGAAGAAGCACCAGTTTTATTGCAATAATATCTGCAATTGACATTAGAACTCATATTTCTGTTTGTAAATGTGTATTTTAAAAACCCTTTTAACCCTTTAACACTGACCCCAGCACTCCCTCCTCTAAGGGGTCAGTGAAGAAGCACCAGTTTTATTGCAATAATATCTGCCATTGACATTAGAACTCAGATTTCTGTTTGCAAATGTGTATTTTACAAATCCCTTTAACATTCCAAGATCCCACACGTGCTGTAAGGCAGGTGGCTGTGGTGGGCTGTGGGTCTTTATCCCTCTCTCTGACTTTCTCTTCAAGTAAAGGCTTTGGATTTAGCAGGAGCTGGAACACATCTTGTGGAAGGAAAGATGACAATTCCTACCTGCTCTGGGACAGCAAGCACTGCTTCAGAGCTTTCAGTCACTCAGCAAGTCAATGATTTTTTTTTTCTTTTCTGATTGCACTGCAGATCAAGGACCAATTAAATAAAGCAAACATACAGATCAAAAGTATTTGGGTTTTTCAGCACTTGCTTGAGAGAATTTGTTTTAGGAAATAGGCTTTTTACAGCTCTTCTTTCTACAAAAACGTTTGCTATTCCAATTTAAATAATGGAGTTGTAAAGGTGGTGCTGAATTCAGTGGCTACTCTGCAATTCAGTCAGGACAAGGTTTGACTCATTTATTTATGGTTTTTGAACTCATAAGAGAAAAAGTGACTGTGAGGCAGAGTAAGAAATCGGGCTTGCTACAAATGAGCTGTAAGTCAGGAAGAAAGCAAATTACCGTAAAAAAGAAAAGAAATCTACCAGCAGTGGCTATTCTAGAACTGACTAATACTGCAGCAAAACAGTTAACTGCCTGTCAAGCCTCTATCCAAATTGTGACTGCACAGAAAAAGCTGATAATCTACAGCTTCAAGGAGCCAAGCTTCATTTGCTTGATAGTAAAGACATTATCAACCAGTGAGAGTTTCTGAATATAAAAAGAAGCAAAACCCAAAGTGTGGACTGAGCTAAGATGGAACATGGTTTAAAAATATGACCACAAAACAGAGACTTGCTCACGTTAGAAAGCATCACTTGTACTCCATGAGAAGCAGGAGCAAGTATTGCTGCAAGAGAGGCAGTGCAGGACAGTGCAAAGGCAGTTCCTCATCCCAGCAATGTCTGTGATAATTTTACAGTGAATCTGAATATTGACAATGAGTAGCAGAAAACCAAATTTTCTCCCTGCCCCATTCATTTTGTGAACAAACCACCAAAAGTGATGGCAAAGAGAAAGAATATAAACTTTTTGTTTCCACTGGCTTTCCTCCTAAAGCAGTCTGCATTCAGCACTCTGGACAAGCTGACCTGAATTCCTCTGGTGACAAGGATTGCAGACTCCAAGCCCCCAGAGCACTTATCCCTCTGTACCTCAGGAAGGAGACAGTGGCAGGACAGATAACATGGGGAAAGTAAACCAAACTTGCAGTGTGGGAGGGGAAATTACAACTGAAGACACAAGAGCAAACTCCCACTCCTACCAAAAGAACCAGGGGGATCCTTTTCAAATGCCTGTGAAGAGGGTACAGAACTTGGTTATTTACAAAGATTTCACTGCAGTCAGTGCCTTGTGAAAAACTCTGGCAGCCCAAGTGATGTGCTGGGTTTTTCATGTGCTGCCAGGTGTTTTAGGCTTGTATTTCCACAGTGAGGGAATGGAGCTCATTGCTGATCCAACACTCCATGCAAACACCTACTTGACTTCACCTGGGCAGCCTCTCTGTGCCTGACCTTTCTGCTTTTAAATGTGAATTTTTCAGTGTCAGGCAGGGAAATCACCTGGATTTATGCCAGGGGCTGAGGGCTCAGTGCCACGTGAGCCACGGGAGGAGGGGATAAGTGGCAGAGTGTGGGTGCAAGCAAACCCACAAGAGCTGATATGATCAGAACAGGGAGCTGCTGTGCATCTACAGCATCAGCTGAGTGCAGCTAGTGGGTTGTGTCTGTTTGAAGTGATTTTTGATTCAGAAATAGTGGATTCACGAGGAAGTCAGTGTCAGTAGGGTGGGGGGGTGTAAAGGAAAAGCTCTGTTATTGTTTAGCCTCTACACCTTTCAATTCAGCTCTCCTGACTTGCATCAGCAGAGTGGGCAGCAGCCCTCTGAACCAAGCTCTGCAAGGAATGTGTCTGTCACCGAGCCCACGGGCAAAACTCAGAGCCCACCCCATCAAACCTTCCCTCAGTCCCTGGCTCTGATGTGCCTGGAGCTGCAGCAGCTCCAGCAGGGCCCACAAGATGCAGATCCCAGCTCACATCCCCCACTCCTGCCTGTAAAGATCCCAGAGGGGGCAAATCCCCCTGGCTGCTCTGCTTTGTGCCTTTATCTCCTGAGAGCTCTGCTCACCACCTTTATCCCACCGTGCTGCCCCAGCCCTGCCCCTGGGGACACCCCAGCACCCAGCTGAAGGGCAGGGTGGCTCTGCAGCCCCAGGTGCCCCAGCCCTCACCAGGCAGGATCCCGGTGTCCCCCTGCCTTACCTGAGGGGTTGTCTGGATGTCCTGGAGCAGCAGCAGGAGCCCCAGTCCCAGGGGCAGGCTGCAGGCAGCCATCTGAGGAGGGGTTAAATGTCCCTGGCTGCCAGCAGTGCAGGTGACACAGATGGGCTGTCCCTTCTGGAGGCGGAGAGCCTTCCACAGTCCCACCAAGTCATGCTCCTCGCCTGTTCCTTCAGTCCAGAGGCATTCCAGCTGCTCAAGGCAAGCAGGCTTTGAGACTCAATTGAGCTGAGGAAACAATTTAGAAGGAAGGGGGAGGGGGCTGCCCCAAAAGAGAAAAGTAAAAATAGAACAAAACAAAACTGCCTCAATGCCTAGTCCTGGTGCTGTCAGTTTCTGCCAGTCGGTTGTGAGAGTCAAGGTTGTCACCCAAGGCACAGGGCTGGCTGTGCACAGGCTCCTGAGTCATCTGTGCTGCCCTCTGAGAGCACTTCACCACCCCAAAGCCTTGGCCAGGCACAAGCCCAAGCCCTGCCCCATCCAGCAGTCACTTTTTCAAGAGTTGCAACCGAGCCTCAAGGAAGTTCCCAGTTAGAAACTCGAATTCTTTCAGCACAGTCATTCTACTCCTGTTTGGATGAGTGGGTGAAGACTCACAATCAACCTTGGTGACACTCTAAGATTTTGGCTTTACACTTTATTGCCACTTCAAATACCAACATACTGCAGACCTTCCCCTTGAGAAAGCTTCCCTTTCCTCCAATCCCAGGAGAAACTAATAATTCCTGTTGATGGCAATCATCCTTAAGTCTGTACTCATCATTTCACTCACTTTCATTTGTTACTCTGGATGGTTTTTGTTCTGATGCCTGGAAATGTTTCAGTTGGTTGAAGATGTCATGAAGCCTCCTTATCTGTCCTAGAAGTACAGTCAAAAGTGAAGGTTAGCCACTTCAAAAAGGCAAAGTGCCTTGAAAACCCTCTGAGGTACACAGGAAAATAATGACAATTTGAATTCTCACACCTCTGGGTTTTTTCTTTGCTTCACACCCTGATCAACAACAACAAAAGAAATGAGAAAAATGCTGAAAGTCAGATAAATTATTATTATTTACTAAAGATCCACAGCCACCTCACTGCCATCACCCCCAAGCACCAAAGATGAGCATTCCACAGGGACCCTGTGTAAATATTTTCAACTCACAGCTGCAGCAATTTTAACTACCTCAATTTCTTTCTCCAGAACTCCATGACACAAAGCCCAGGCGTTGTCAGCACCCTGCCCAGGGTGTGTGTGACACACAATGCATCTCTTCACTCTGCCAGGGCACTGCTCAGTTTCTAAGCTCTCTTAACTACAGAAGCTCTTGGGGTGGATATGCCTTATAGGTCTAGAGACAACTAAGAATTCCCAATTATTACATTCTTGATTTTCCTAATTAAGTAATGGGCTAGAACACACCTTAATCTTCTGTAGTAATATGAAATTAGGCAATTATCCCAAATTATTAAGTTTGAAACTCCAAATAAATCATTATTATTATTATAAATAAAAGGCAGTCAGGACAATTGATGAGATCTGTTTGTATTTTTTCCTCTCCTCTGTGTTTTATTCCCTCTTATCAGGCCCTATCCAAGCTTTTCTAGCTAAAGGACAGGCACCAACATCACAGAGCTGGAAGGTTTAAGTTACACTGCTGAAGTCAAAGTATCTGATGCAACAATTACTGATGTGAGTACAAAAATCTGGGTGTAAAAGACTTTCCCAGAAGTGGCACCAGGGAGAGTTTTCTGGCCTGTTTTCCATAGGAAAACTGAAACAAGCATAGCGAGCATTTTTATATTTATGTCTCTTCATTCCTTTTTAATGAATGCTATCAATAATTTTTTAACCCATTGGATAACTTCATTCAAACTTGTCTGAGAAGGCAATGCCATTAAGTTTTACAAAGGTTGATGGAACAAGATGATCTTGGATAAAGGGACAAGTGGCTCGTGGCACACACTGAGGGAAAGGCTCCAGGTGCTCCTGAGATGAAAAACTCCACTTACACATCCAAAGTGAAATGGACCTCCCAGCTGCCCTTCTTCCTTCAACTTCTTAACCATTCAGTTCTTTCTTGTTTGAACTAGATATTTAAAAGGATAGGAAGTGGAAAGTGCTTATTGTTGCTGCTGGCTTTTCAGAAAGGCTGTTACATGACAAAATGTTATTACAAGTGTGTAATAAAAGCAACACCAATAAAGAGGGTGAAGAGGCTGCTCCACAGGAACATCACAGCCTGTGAGCACTTCCAAGTCAATGCATTTTTTCAGACTTGGTGTATTTTGATTTCAAATACAACAAAAGGGGCTTTCCAAAAGAAGCCCTATCAGTAACTGGAAGAAGCACCTCCATTTTATAACAAACCCACGCTACTGTTCTCTACATGGTGGCTCCATTTCCTAGAAAATAACCTCCTCTGTTAATATGAAAAATCCCCACAGAACAAATAGAAGCAAATAACCAACCCCTCATTCTCTGGTCTTCCATCATAGGACAGTGTCTGCCAGGAAAAAAGGGGAAGCCCCTGTGAGCATGCTGTTATAATTTATAAAGTTTATTTATCACACATAGCTGTCTATGACACCTGGGTCACTTTTTGCTTTGGGTGTTGAAGGTAGTGATGCCCTCAGATAAGCTTTCTTGGCATTTTCCAGTTTAATTCAACAAACCCTGTAAGTCAGGGGTTTCAAATGCCACTTGGTACCTGGAGCAAGAGAATGCAGAGACCCAAACAATGCCAGAAGGGAAAATCTCCACCACGTGCCCAAAACATCCCTTCAGCAATGTCTGTTCTCTGTGCTCTAACAGTGAGAGCCTAGCAGCAATGGAATACTCCAGAAGGATCACTGGTGCACACATTCTCAAGCAAAACTACTCATGACATTTTCTAATTTTGAAATAGCTCATGTTGTACTTTTACCATGGTTTCTTCTGCTTTCAAACATGTATGTTCAGTTAATATATATCTAGCTGTGTAAGAGGGGAAAGAAACCACCAAGAGAGGTGTCATCTCTAAACTTGTGACAGAGAAAAGAGACCATGAAATTTAAAAGGATACATATTAAAATACCTTGTCTAAAATCTGTATTTCAGTGTCTATCTGCATTGCTATTCAGAGTGATGCCAAATTTTGCCTTTATATATTGTCTATATTCTTTACAGATATATTTGTAGCTCTGTAGCCTATTATTGTATCCAAAGCTAGCATTTTACCCACTCTCTTAGAAAGAAAAATTAAATTCCCTAGGGGCTCCAAGCCCTGGGGATCCAAGGTTTGGCTCTCTGAGACACATTTTCCTAAAGAAAATTTAGCTCCTATCTAAGAGGGTGGAGGGTTTCAGAAAAGGGTAGAAGCAGGGAGGAGTTACTTCATCACCCATGCCTCTAACTGGGGATTCTTGTCAGTGATGATGATCTGCTAAACAAATAAAAATGGTCTCTGCTTTATGCTACATCTGCATCTTTGGCACTTTGCATCAAGTGTTCTGTGTGCTGTGAAGATCTTTATAAAAAATAATCTTTATCTATAAGGACCTATCTATCTATCTATCTGGATATATCTATCTATCTATAAGGACAGATCTATCTATCTATCTATCTATCTATCTATCTATCTATCTATCTATCTATCTATCTATCTATCTGTCTATCTATCTATCTATCAGGATATATCTATCTATCTATCTAGGATAACCTTATAAAGGATAATATAAAGAATCAGATAAAGAACAGATCAAACAGTGCCAGAGCTTGAAATTTCATGAGGAGCCCCAGGAGTACAAAAGGCAGGCTTGGTTGAGATACACACTACACGCCTTGGGGTGCAAATTAAAAAAGAGAAGAGAAATTAAAGCGTTTCCTGCAATGAGAAGTGCAGAAAACCTCATGTTTAAAAGAATGAAAGCAAGAAATGAAGAAAGGAAGAAAGCCAAGAATTACTTTCTTGCTGCCTTTCTTGATCTATTTAGGCATTTTAGCCATCAGAGAGCTCTGTGCCTGGATAGTGACACTGTGGACACAACACACAGGATCTCGATGATTTTATATATCCTGAACTTCTCAGTAAATATATGTATAAAACAAATACATATATTAAAATAATATAATATCTATAATATAATATAGACATATTAAAATATGTAAATAAATTATATATTGAATGTATTTTATATATATGATATATATTTAACATATATTTATTTTGTATATATATTTTATATATACACTAAACTTCTCAGTAAATATATATTAAAATACATAAAATAATATAATATATACAATAATATATAATATCTATATAAATATATAATATCTATATAATATATAAAATATAAATATAGAAAAATATGTAATATATGTTATATTTTTTATATTATATATATTTTATACATATATACTGAACTTCTCAGTAAATATATGTATAAAATAAATAAATATATTAAAATAATATAATATATATAATATATTATAGATATATTAAAATATGTAAATAAATTATATATTGTATGCATTTTATATATATTATATATATTTAACATATATTTATTTTGTATATATATTTTATATATACACTGAACTTCTCAGTAAATATATATTAAAATACATAAAATAATATAATATATACTATAATATAAAATATCTATATAATATATAAAATATAAATATAGACAATTATGTAATATATGTTATATTTTTTATATATATATATATATATATATATATATATACTGAACTTCTCAGTAAATCTTTCCACAGCCCCAGAGGACAGGCAGGAGGGAGAGCAGCACTGGAGCAATGGGATCTCCCTGAGATCCATCACACAGCCACTCACTGGGGTTTGAATTGGCTGTAGCTGACACAGTGTTTGAAATCACACATGGAAGAAACAGAACCTCATTTCTGCCACAGACTGACAAAATTCTGTCCCTCTCTGCCATTCTGGTACTGATATTTATTTGGTGACCATACACTTCTCATTCTTAGTAGGAATTTGTCAATCCATTTAATTATGTCACTTTAATGGATGAAATACACTGCAGGAACTCTTGAGAACATGATCTGAGAGCTGTCCTGATTCAGCAATTTCCCTCAGTATATTTCCTCACTGTGATCAACAATGAAGATTGTTTAAAGCTCTTGTTGCACACTTGTTAAAATGTAGTAATGGCTTAAATCAGGAAAAAAAAGGTTACCATATTAATAATAAAGATCACAGGTCTTAATTTCCACTTACACTCCTTTACATGTCATTTAGATAAATCTTATGTGGACAAAAAAATCTTATACCTTTGTTTTCATTATCTTAAGTAATACTACTGCCTTACATAAAGGGACAAAATAACTAATGTAACAACAAAAAATCTGTATAAAATATCTTTTACTGCCCCATAGTAGCTTCAAAACTAAAGTACATTTTGAGTCAGACTGAAAAATGAGAAGAGCTGACACAGAACTCAGTTCTCTTAAGAAAGCAGGGGCTTCCATGAAAGAAACCAAAATCATATCACAGAATTAGTATGTCCACAGGCTGAGAGAGACAGAGAGGGAGAGGGAGGGAGAGAGAAATGACCTTAGATGAGAGATCACACCATGTCTGTACTTTCAGTAATTCTGACTGCAGCTTCTGGAACAGTGGTATAGTTACACATGGTCATTCTCCACAGAAAAAGCTCTGCTAAAGCAATTTGAAAAAGCACCAAGAACTCCAATTCTATGCATTTTAATCCCAAGCAGAAAAGAAAAAAATTTTGGGGAAGACTGGCCAGGTGGCTAAAACACAGAAGTGGGACTCACTAGTTCCCCACAGTGTCACAGACCTTTTGGGTAGCTCTTATCCTTTCTTGATACTCTGGTTCTCCTCATCTAAAAAGTTTTAAAGCTGAACTAGTAACAGAAACCAGATGAACTTTCCTTTGTGGACAGAAACAAAAGAAACTTGGGAAATATTAAATATTTTTTGTGAAAGAATCAAATGGGAAGATTTTCAGGATGTAGTTTTTCCAAAGACTGCAAAACTTCTTTTCTTTGACTTATTGAGCATCTCAGCCCTAAAAATTTAGGGTGTTGTTTTCCTCTTCCTGGCAGATTTGCTCTGCAGAAACCAATGGAAGGGAGAAAACCAAGTCCTTAGTTTTGGTCAGCCACTATCCAGGGAGCTGGTGAAATTGAGGGGTTTGACTCCAAAGAGAAAGGGCAGAACTTCTCTTGTGTTTTCACATTTGAGACACTGAAAACAAATCCTTATGGGCTTTGAAAACACAAGTTCCAAAGAGATGAAAGCCCCCAAAATCAAAGTTTGTCAATGATTCAAAAAGCAAGTTCAAGCCACATGCAGCTGTTTCACCTGGGAGTTCTGGGGAGAGTCACTGCTTGATGTGCTGATAACAAAACAGAACATATAAATCAGAAAACTCTTGATATTAATTCTTACTGGCAGCAAGAAACACCTGATCCTGAGACACCACAAAAATTATCTTAATAGAAGAAGGCAAACAAACACTAAAGACCATCTAACACTGGTACTGACAAGTAGGTGGGAGCTGTATTTTAGCAGCTGAACTACATTGCTCTGTTCAAAGCAATCACAAATACATCATTTACTGCATCTAATTTGTCTACTTAAGCAAAGCTGGATTTCCCATCTTGTGAATCAGTGTTATATATATGCAATACAGTCAGAAAGGAGAACTAAACCACCAGCTTTACTACCAAAACATCAGGCAGAAGAGAACTGACACAAATGAGCACACACAGAGCCAGCCATTAACAGGGTACAGAGCTGCCCAGACTAAAGCAGCACGTTCCTAAGAGCTAAATATGGGGGAAAATATAAATCCAGGTCAAGGCTACCTCCAGAACAGCAGACAAGCTATCCCATACTTCTGTGCCTACACAATCAAGTCCAGTGTTTGTATTATTTTGAGGCTTAGGAAACTCTTGGTCTCAAAACATTTCAGCTCTCCTGAACCCCACAATCCCAACAAACCCCACACTCTGCTCTCCCTGGAAATGCAGACCCTGCACTGGCTCCAGCACAGAGCACACTGTCCAAGTGCAGAAGCTGCTTTAACACTGGCTGAAATGCAAGTTTCCAAGCAGTAAGTAGATGTGTTCCTTTACCATGTACCCCCAGGTGCCATCTCAGTCCCCTGTCCTGCATGGAAGGATCTGATCTCCAGGACTGTGTCACCTGCTGCAGGACAAAGCCACCGTGCAAATCTCATCACTGCAGAACCAAACATTCCTGTACCCACCCTGTTCCAGACTGCAAGGCAAGATGCATTCTATTCCCATCTGCATGGCAGTTGTCTTCTGTTCAGTGGGCAGTTTTTCTTTATCTCTTCCACAACCACCCCTCCCTGGGGAGGAGACACCTGCTGATAACAGGCCATGGAATGTCCCTGCATGGCTGATAAGAACTGCAGCATCCCACTGGGAGATGTGAGCCCAGAGGGAGGAGCCAGGCATTCCTACCTGGATAGAATCTGAGATTCTGGAACACCAGCACAGCTTCTCCACTGGATTTCCCAGAGGAGCAGCAGCTGCCTCTTCCCCTGGACCTTCAGAGGCAGACTGCACCCTTCTCCAGGATCCCTGCTCCAGCAGAACCAGCCCTGGCACTGCAGGAGGGCTGAGCCACAATTCCAATGGCACTGCTGCCAGCACCCTGACCCACAGGGTGTCAGGCTGGGCTCTGGCTCTGGCAGTGCTGGTTTGTTTTACTCCATTGTTTATTTTACCTTGTATTTTCTTCCCTAATAATGAACTCTTATTCCCTGCTCCCATATTTTTGCCTGAGTGCCCCTTAATGTAAAATTTACAGCAATTCAGAGGGGTGGGGAGGGTTTACATCCTCCATTTCAGGGGAGGCTCCTGCCTTCCTTAGCAGACTCCTGTCTTTCCAAACCAAGACAACACTCAAACTGCTCCTCACAGCAAGGCCACCTGTGCAGGTCTGCCCTTAGGCCAGATGCCATGCAGTGGAGACAAGGGGAGAGGACATGAAATTAAAAGAGAGGCTCCACAGCATTTTCAGGCTGTTTGAGCTTGCAAATGAAGGCAGGATCACACAGGCCAGAGCTAACATACAGAGACAAACATCAGTGAGCAGGGGCAGCACCACCAACTTCTTTCATCTGTTTCTAACGGAGGGCCATAATCACACCTCCAACACTTTCACAAGTGTGAAAGACTGAATGTATTCCCATCTATCAAGAGACATTTTGCATTCAACATTGGTTCCAACCTGCATCCCCCAGAGGGATCTAACACAGGTTACTCCATCTACAGAATTACCTTTTCTCTGTTTAGAGTGTGGAACAGGCTTGCTGTAATTTATTTCAGGATAAATTAAGGAATGATGTCTTGAGTTTGAAGGCAAGGTAGTAAAAATGTTGAATTTGGCCTATTTGGTATAAAATTTGGCACCTAGGGTTCTACAGTCACTGGTTTAGTTTATTTTTAAATTAGTATTCCCAATAATGGAAATTATGTGACCAGTTCCATTCAGTTGACCCTACAGATACATAACCTAAAGCTAAAGCCATGCTAAGTCATGCTTGCAATATTCCTCTCCTTGTTTAAAAAAGTCTATTCATGCATTTGATTTAATAAATAATGCATTTCATATAAAAGTAAGTGAATGCCAAGAAGCTGCACAAACCAAATTCATTCACCCAAGTTAGTTCCCTAAAGTATGTTTGAGGCAGGAATTTCTGTTTCAGGAAATTCAAAGCAAAATAAAACATCAGTTTTATTGTTTCCAGACATGGGAAGATCAGTCTATAAAGTTCAAACAAATCACACTATGTGAAGTACTTTGGTTTGGTACAATTTAAAAATTCTAAAATGCTTTTTTGGTTTATCTCCAGAAAACTTGGACTAGTAGAGGTAAGCAAAATATGCAACCATTTTAAGACCTTATCTAGCTCATTGATGAATAAAATCTCATTTTAACTTTTTTTTCACATTCAAAGTTACTCTGATGTGCTACACCCTGCAGCTACACACATTGCACTGAGAATAAACTGAATTTTAAAAATTTTTACAAATCACCGAGGTACTCAAGTTTAACACACTAGAAAACTGTGTGTGTCATGTTTTAAATATTTGGAAATAAACATATTTGTGTGACTCCACTGAGCCAGGCCCTTCACAGGCCAATTCCTCACCCTGGCATTCAGAGTTAGTGCTGCACTGCTGCTCACTCAGTTGAGGTGGCAGATGCACCAATGACCCTGCACACTTGACTTTATCCAGCCCCAGCTGGGACACTTCATGCAGCTCTCAGTAGCTGTAAAAGGCAAAAACTGCAAAATCAACACAGTGACTGTACAAACTCAGATCTGTCTATTGGCTGCTCACATAAGCACATGACTATGAAAACTGGGGGAAATCTGTCCAAAGATTTATTTCCATCCACATTGCTTTGTTTCTGAGTTGTTTCCACGTGCTGTGCCCATCCCTTCCCCAGGGCAGTCATGATCCAGAGTGCTGCTGGAGTGGGGTCTGAGCTGAGGGCTGCTGTCTGGTGTCCTGGTTTGCTCTGCTAAACCTCAGGTGTGCAAGTGAGGCAGGTGCAGAAACTTGTCAGTTCTGGCTTCTCTTAACACTCTGGACACTGGGTCCTGGAATCCAAATAAAGAGGATTTTAATCAAAGAATGCCAAAGTGACTTTTCCCATTTTGATGAAGACTGGTGAGTTGAACAGGCTTTTTCCTGTTACTCAGCTCCATTTGATTTTTTGTCTCTGTGCACACCAGTCAGCAGAAGGAAAGCATTTCCCAGTAGTGATAAGGAGATACTCATCCGGGCATTTTTGTTTGCTCAGCCCTCAATAATCACACCTTTTAGAGACGGGGCTGCAATTTCCATTTGTGCAATTCCCAACTGTCACCGTCACATTTTCTGAAAAATCCCTTTCTGTATAATTAAAATAAACTGTGTTGAGCTGTCTGGGAAATCTCAGAGATTTTTCTGTGTTCAGCCTTGGCTGAACTCTGCCCATCTTCAGGGTCTGTTCTTCAGCTCAGGCTACAGCCAACATCTGGCATCACCATTTGTGGTATTTTTGGGGTCCCCCGTGGCAGGAAGGAAATGATGAATCTGACTCCATGTTCTCAGAAGGCTAAATTATTATTTTATGATACTATATTAAAGAATGCTATACTAAACTATGCTAAAGAAAAGAGAAAGGATGCTTACAGAAGGCTTAACAAGATAATAATGAAAAACTTGTGACTCTCCAGAGTCCCAACACAACTTGATCCTGATTGGTCACTAAGAAAAAACAATTCATGTGTTGGATAAATAATCTCCAAACCACATTCCAAAGCAGCAAAACACAGGAGAAGCAATCAGATAATTACTGTTTTCATTTTTCTCTGAGGCTTCTCAGCTTCCCAGGAGAAGAGATCCTGGCAAAGGGATTTTTCAGGAAATATGATGGTGACACCCAACATCTCCTGGGACTCAGAGGCTGTGCTTACCAGATGAGGATAGGGAGAAGGCTTCTCTTCCAGTGAGGCTCTCAGATCCAAACTGCTGAGCAGGGTGCTGCTGGAAGGAACCATGTTTTCCCAGCCAGCCAGACAATGCTGTGAAAAAAGATGGGAATGCTTTTCCCTTTTTTATCTATTGTGGCCTGTTATTATTTAGAAGTAACTTCTGCACAGGGAGGTTTAACTGAGTAATTAATCTATTATTTTTTGAGAAGTTTTACATGAGTTTTTATATATCTATTATTTTTTGAGGAGTTTTATATGGAGTTTTATTTTCAGGAAATACATGAAATCTCAAATAAAGGAGAACTAAACAATTGCCCCCTCTTCCACCTTTCTAAACTGATCTCTCACTTTGAGAACTCAAGCACCTGACCCCTCTGAACCTGTCTCAGCTGACTCATCCAGTTCCCTAAACCACAAAACTAGTCTTCCTCCCACCTCTTCCCTGGAAATCTCCAGGCCTGGGCTAGGTTAAATTAACAATAGTGCCTGCAGCATTGACTACTGGCTGGAATACAGGACCAGCAACACAACAGCAGTTTGAAATCCACCCTTGCCACTACTGATTTTGTGAATACTTGATAGACACTTGCCTTTCAGACTCCCTAAAATCTGTGGAAATAAACACAGGTAACTCTTAGCTATGCTGAGAGGCCAATGCCTGAAACAAGTCAGCCAAATCTCCACAGAGCATTTTCTTTTGTGCAGTGTAAAGCATTGGAAATAAGTCATACACCAAGGCATGAACTCAGAACACACCAAAAGACATCCTGGCTATCTCACTGATGCATATTAAAAATTTTAGTGTAAACTCTGCCAAGGGAATGAGTTCCAGATTCCCTTTCCTTTTGCTATAAAGCCAGGACCAGCTGAGGTTGTGCCTTCAGCAGGAAGACAGAACTTACCGAGGGCAGAGCTAGATCATCTGCTGGCTCAAAGCTCCTCCTGCGATGGGCTCTGTACTTGTGGGCTGGCAAGAGGGCACCCCTGGGAATGCTGACCCTGGAACCACACAAGGGAATCACAGAATCATGAGGTTGGCAGAGACCTCTGAGATCACTGAGTCCAACACCTCAACTAGACTGTAGCACCAAATGCCATGTCCAGTTTTCTTTTAAACACATCCAGAGGTGGTGATTCTACCACCTCTCTGGGAAGAGCATTCCAGTACTTTATTATTCTTTGGGTGAAAAATTTCTTCCTAATATCCAACCTACCCCTTCCCTGAGGTAGCTGGAGACTGTGTTCTCTGGTTCTGTCAGTGCTGCCTGGTGGAAGAGACCGACCCCACCCGTGTACAGCCTCCCTTTAGGGAGTTGTAGAGAGCAATAAGGTCACCTCTGAGCCTCCTCTTCTCCAGGCTAAACACCCCCAGCTTCTTTAAACATTCCTCACAGGGCCTGTGTTCCAAGGAAGTAGGAAGTTGTAGGAAGTAACTGCCCACACCTCTGCCAAGGCACAGGGAATCTGCATGCCTTCCCACTCAGAATCCAAGGGTCTAACCCCAGAGTGAACCATTCTGGATTAGGGCAGTAGACACTTTACAGGTACATTTAGATTCTGGACCAAATTCAGACAAAACATGCTTTTCTCATTGATTTCAGGACTGTTCATGCTTATAGGAAAGATCAGTAAGGAGTTTTTAAGCAAGACATCTCTGCCTTGAAAACAGCAACCTTCTACACAACTGTTGGGATGATCTTTTCTCCTTCACCTGATCAGATTTTCTTCTCTATTGTTTCCTTGAGTTGTGCACATTACAAATCAGGAATTCTTATTTACATGACATGGGTTGGCTCCTCCAGTGTCCCTGGGGGCTGGTGCCTACGTGGGATCTTACACACAGGGCAGGCAGCTTCTGAATCCACGGGGATGGTGAAGAGGCGCTTGTTTAATCCATAGCAGTAAACACCTGCACAGAGCAACAAACCTTCATCAGGGTTCTTGTTTGTCACAAGGTCCCTGAACCCAGCCAAAAAAGCTGTGTTCTATCACAGCACCACATCTGCATTCTATAAAAAGAGCTGCTTCTCCTGAAATATCTTATACATTTCCCGTCCCCAAGTAAATTCCTAAAAAGCAAAACCAAAACTTCAACCTCTTCAACTTAGAAACAGAACATTAGCCAATTACAAGAAACCCTAACAAATTAAAATGACACTGAGAGTGGATCCCTAAAAGACTCTAGTATCTTTGGAGTAGGAGGTTGAATTTGGTTGAAAAGCTGCAGCTGAAACAACACATTCTTGCTGGTCTTGCATGACCTGGTGCTCTCTCAGGTAAAGAGGTAAAGGCAGGTAAAATCTGAATAGTTCTTTATTCACAGAAATTGCATTAGGAAGAAATATGATCTTACACTTATGAGAACCAATTATCAAATCCAGTTCTTGTTCAAGACCTGTGCAATCCAGAGCCTCGGGCCTAAAGAAACACACAAGAAGATCAGTTAGTGACAGAGGGGCTGGCCCTCTGAACAGCACTGCCTCTTCCAAGCACACATGACTGAGAGGTAAATAAAGGCCCTCACAATGTCCTGCTCCAATCAGACTATGCTTAGCATTACTACAGGGATTACTAAGGGACTGAGCATTGCTGCTTCAGCCCTTCCCCATTCCCACTTACTCCAGGTGCTGCTGATGAATACAGGTGTCTCTGTTGGACTGTCGGAACTTGTGCAGCTCAGCAAAGTATTGCTCAGATTTTTCTGTTACTGGAGACTTCGTATCAAGAAGCCCTGAGAACACCAAGGAAAGAGAATGATTTAATGATTTTCAGTGATTTACAGAATTTGGGAAAGTACCAAAGCAAGCCTCACAAGATACAGTCCAAACAAAATAATGACAATGAGAAGGGCAGATCATGACAAGCCAGAGATTTACTGTGGGGTTTGGGTCCCTTACTGCATTCATTCATTCCAGGTATGTGGCATCCCTTCTGACCTCACTAGGCTTTGCCATTTGCTGCCTGAATTCCCACACCACTGCCACCTCACCACTCCAGGTAAGCACAGGTCACTTCTAGTCTGGAGGGGGGCGTAAGACAAAGCTGCAGCCCCTTTGCTGGGACCTGCCCCATTGGCCCTAGGACAGCAGTGCCATCACACACCAAAAGGGTCATAAACTGTGTTTTAACTCTAAATATCACCACATCACACTGAGAACTTTGCTTCAGAGTTGGGATTCACCTGCAATCCAGTCATAGCCCAGCAAAGGATGGGCAGACCAGCTGCTGACAGGTATGGCATCTTCTTCAGGGTCAGGCTGAAAAGTCACATGGCGAGCTTCCTTCTGAAAGAAAACAATTAATAACAACTTCCTAATCACCTGACAGGACATTCAAAGGCACAGCTGAGGAGACAAGCAGAGGCTGTTCAGATGGGACAGCTGTGGCTTAGTTGGAGACTGGATTCCATCTATGCCTCTAGCAGTAATCTGCTCTCCAGCTCTTTGTCTTGTCAATAAATAAAACAGAAAGAGGAGACAGGAACTTGCCCAAGTAAGACAGGATTTTTCAGAGCTTTAAACAAGATGCTGAGCTGCATCACACATTGCCAAAGATAAGGCAACCTGTGCTGCCATGGAGGATGATCACAGCCAGGGCCTGCCCTTCATGCCTGAGGAGACAAACTGTGGAACAGCAGCACTGCACCTGCCTGTTCCCCCTCAGCACGTGGATGAGATATGCAAAAGCCAGACAACACTTCACAGTGAAGTGGTACAGATTTCTGGTCTTTCAGTTCACTGGCTCAGGAAAGCAGGGCCTGAACAAACTGCCAACAGCCCCTGGCTGCTATGGCTGGGAACAGTTCTGACCCCAACTTCCAATCTGCACAGTGGGAACAGGAGAGGTAATGTTCTCCTGGCCCTTCCTCCTCATCATTCTGTTGGCTTAGGAAAATAAGAAAAGCATTGGTTTAACATTTACCTTCACCTCTTTGGATGGAGACATCAGCAAGACTGATTTAGGGCCGTGGGGCTCTCTGATGACCATGTGCTGCTCACCAGCCTCTTTATTTTGCACTCTGCTCAGTGATGGCCCTGGATGACTTTTCTCATGGAAACCATGCAGCAGAGCAGACTGTTTTCTGTTCTCTCCATGTCCCAGGAAGGAGGATTCTTTCTCTGGACTTCCTTGAGCACCACCATCCCCATCCACTCTGGAGATTTCTCTGTCACACATAATGACTGCAGACACTGGCATAACATTCTTTCCTTTCCCAGGAAGGTTGGAATTGAAACCTGCTCCTTCCTGTGTCTTTGCTTGTCGCTGCTGTACCCCTCTGGCAATGCTGCTGTGTTTAGGACATGAACTGAGGGCTGGGCCAGCTCTGGGTTCCACAGACACCATTATTCCAGCTGGAGATTTTACTGCATTGACCTGATGTTCCTTCTGTAAGGACAGACTCTCTTAACACATATCATCACTCAGACTACAAATACCTTTTGTAAGAACATTTCACTCACTAAATCAACCTCTCATTCTAGTCTGTTCACTCCTTTAAATTCCTGCAGGGGAAAAGGAAAAGTCCTTATGTTCTGGAGAGTGTAAGAAAGAGCTAAATGCAGCTTTTCCCAATTTGAAGAACCAGTGAACTTTCAGCCCTTGTGCTCAGAAGAAACAAAAAGATTTTGTTCTACAATGCTCATCCCTATCTTAAAAGAAGAACTTGCCTTTCTTAGGCAGGAACTGATCTCCAAACCCTTTGCCAGAACAGACTGAGAGCACAAAGTAAACAATAACCAAAGGACAGCTACTTTTCCAACAGACTCCATATTCCACACATCACCTTCTAAGAGCTCTTTCATGTCCATGTCTCCTTGACCACACCACACCACACCACAGGCAGAGCTGCTGTCTGCCATAGAGGCCCATTTGCTCCCTGAACTTCTAGCACACACAGCACACATACCACTCTCCTCCATCTCTCAGCAGCTGCACTGCCATGATGAGATGCAGGAAGGAGCTGCTTGCTGGGAAGTCCTTTTCTGATCTCCTCCTGCTTCATTCTCAGCCTCTGCAGAAGGTCCTGGCTGGTCTGGCGCAGCCTCTTCAGGAGCTCTAAATCCATCCTACAAAAACATTTCAATGTAAAGCCAGAAGGAGAGTGAACTACATAAATTCACTACATTAAGTGAAGAAGCAGACACAATTTCAGGGGACTTTTCCTAAAAAATACTTACAGCTGTTGAAATGTTGATTCTTCCTCCTGAGAAATCAGCCAGTCTCAAAACTCCTTATGCTCAGAACCAGCACAAGATTATTTCTCCCCTTGGATAAACTGCCAAATATTTTGCACTCAGAAACTGGGAGCTGACTTAATGGAGAAAAGAAACTCTGAGAGAGGAAACAGTAAACACAAAAAATTCACATCAAAAAGCTAAATAAGAGACACTTGGTTTAGAGGCTGTTATTTAGGACATATTTATGCCATTCTGCTGTAATGTTTTTTTGAAGCATTGACATTTATATTGTGATAATATCAGGATGCTTGTTCAAAATATAACTAATTAACATGAATATATCTGCTACATCCAAAAGAAATACAGAGTCAAAGCTGCATTCCACGTTCCCTGGGCAGCAAGGCTCCAAAAGGCTCAACTATGACTCAGGACTACAGTTCAGGCAATTCCAATCCCACCAGTGAATGAAATTAAATCCCACAAAGGGATGCCCCTTTATTAGAAGAGGGAGGTGAAAAGGAGTTAAAAGATAAACAAATACCTAGTTTGACTGAAAGGCTGTCACACTGTTCAACATCTTTACAATATCACAAGCTCCTCTAAATTTGCAGAAAGTGGATTTTTAAATAAAACAGCTGCAAACCCTAAATCCAGACTCCCACACTGCTTTTGGCTAGACTGATAAATTATGTTCTCAAGAAGACTTTGTGTTTCTCTGGCACCTTTTGTTCTAAAGGATCCCCAAAACCTTCTGCAAAGCTCATCTAATTTGTTTTTGCATCTGCTACCTTGGCAACTGGACATGAGGAATCAAATGCACATGTGATTCAACAGCAGTGGGAGGAATCAAGAGCAGTGCTAACCATCAACAAGCTACAACATCTCTTTGTTACAAAAAATAAGGGAGAGGTGCATTACAAAACTTAAACTAGAAACATCAGTGTTGAGGCACTAAATCTGAGACAATTTGGAAAAACCAGTAGTTCTCACAGCCTTCACAGGACAAAGCTAATAGATTTGATGAGCATCCACTCATCATTGCTTATCAGAAAGCAAATACGCAGAAAATAACATCAGTCAAGGGACTTTCTGGAAGGGTTTTACCAGATGAGGTCCACTCTTGGCATAATCTACAAATCCTTCATGTCCAGCCCCGGGGGCTCAGGTTTATGAAACTGAGCTGTAATCTGAAATCTTTCTGAAAAGGAGCTTCGCCTGCCGCAGTTAATAAACAACGGCTGTGTGGGGAGCTGAGAACTGTCCTCCCTGCGAGGAGGTTGTTTAAACTCCGCGCTGCGTCGGCACAGATGCGCTGGCTCGGACTTCCCGTGCCCACGAGCGAGAGCCCGAGCATTGAGAAATTCCCCTTTCCTATCCGAGAGGCCGGTCCGGCAGCGGCAGAGATCGGTGAACTCTTCCCTCCCTCCCTGGCAGTGCGGGGAGCCCGCGAGTCCGCCCGGCCCTGCGGCTCCGGAGCTGAGGCCTTCAAAGTCCCCGCGCCGGCCCCGCGGTCCCCGGCCCACCTGCGCCGCCCCCGCCGCTCCGGGGGATGCCCGCCCGCTCCGGGAGCCGGGGACTGCCCGCCCAGCTCCAGCCGCCGCTGGGATTCCCCCGGATGGCCCCGGCGCGGCCGTTCGAGCGGGCGGGCCCGCCCCACGGCTCCCGGCATGCGCGGGGCCTGCCCGGCCCGGCCGCGGGAGGCGGGGTAGGGCTCGGGACTGCGCCCTGGTGCGACCCTGAGGGGCCTGGCCCGGCCCGGCCGCGGGGTAGAGCTCGGGACAGAGCCCTGGCGGGACTCTCCGGGCCCTGCCCGGCTCGGGACAGAGCCCTGGTGCGACCCTGAGGGGCCTGCTCGGCCCGGCCGCGGGGTAGAGCTCGGGACAGAGCCCTGGCGCGACCCTCCGGGCCCTGCCTGGCTCGGGACAGAGCCCTGGTGCCACCCTGCGGGCCCTGCCCGGCTCGGGACAGAGCCCTGGTGCCACCCTGCGGGCCCTGCCCGGCTCGGGACAGAGCCCTGGTGCCACCCTGCGGGCTCTGCCCGGCTCGGGACAGAGCCCTGGCACGATCGTGCTCCCAACGCTCTGTGTCGGAAGGGTCGCGTACCCCCAGCACCCCCATAGGCCAAAGGAGTTGTTTTTGAGAGGAAGAGTGGATTTGTCTTTACAAACAAGCTGTGGGGCTGCTGGTAGATAAAACTAGCACTTGGAGAGAAAAGAAACAATGGGAAGGATTCCACTGATTGATGAATGGAAAAAGATATTTGCTTTTACAACTCAACTTTAGGTTTGCTGATATACAAAACTAGACATTGAGAGATGAAAGAAACAATGGGGACGAAAAACCCCTAAATTCCATAAGAATTAAAAGGGAGGGTTGTACATTAGAGGGAAGTCTTTGGGAAATCTCCCGTATCAGGCTATCGGGAAGTCGGAACCTCTCAAATACCTCAGCCAGTGGGGAAAGAGAGAAGGGAAACGTGGCTGGGAAATTGGGATAAAAAGGAGGCTGCGTCCTCCAAATATTGGAGAGATCCCAGGGGAATGCCCCATGGCCTCTGCCTTTATTGGAATGAAGTCAAAGGACTCCTCTGTCTCCTTTTTGGACATAAACCTCTGGGTGTTTATGGATGAATTTTCCTAACATTTTGAAACCTCGTCACAGGAAATCTGGCCTTCTCTAACTCACCCCGTGTAACTTACCAGCTGAGGATACTGATGCACCAGAGTTTCAGATCACCAACTCAGCAGATGCTCACTATTATTTCCTACAATATTCTCAAGAAATCATTGATTCAGTACTGATGATTTCAGTGCAACTAAAACTTCCTATCAGGCAATTCAGTATCATTGTTTTCCTTGTTAATGTTCAAAGTAAGAACACAGAAGAAGGTCACTAGTGTCAAACATACAATTCAGTAACACAAAGCAACACAGCTATACATACTGATGTAAGCTGATATGCTTACACTGGGAGACTGTATCACAACATGCAGGACGCATCAGGAGAAATCTTTTTCCAATTCATTTTTATTTTGGTTTCCATTGTTTACAGCACTGTTACAGGACTAACTCATGCAAATTTATCACCTTAAATACAGCAGAGAAAACTCACTGGTAAGAGTATTCTGAAGAGCTCCATCAACATAATACAACAGGAAAAGTAAGTAGCAGCAATAAGATAAAAGTGCATTTAGCTGACCTTCTTTAAATGGGAGTTTGGGGAAGACTGTTTCTGAAATTACCTGTTTTAAAGAATAGTTTAGCATTCTTTATAAAAATCAGAAGAAAACAAACTCATGATAGTGTTCATTCCTCCACCACTCTCAATTAAAGAAGCACAGCTCTAATTTGTTTCAGAGGAATCCAGCTTATAGGTCTGTCTGTTAAAAGTTTGATTCTCGATCACTTGGGCTTCCAGGACAAGGGTTACACTCACACATGTTAGCAGTTTTGCCTCTGAAAAAGTTCAAGTGGTTCTTTCCCCCATTCTGTAGGTTAGGCTTCAGCTCTGCAGTGAGAATGCCAACAGCACCCGGGCCTGAGCAGCATCACACACAGAGCAGCAGAACACTGGGTTCTAAGAACCCATCAGTCTCTCTTCCATTCACAGATAAGACACTGGCCTCAAGAGCAGCTCATTTATCAGATTTCCCCTGAAGGCCTGCTGAAGAGATAACACTACCTCGTAGTCATGAGCTGCTGAGCAGTAGAACATCATCCTCTGCCTTGACCTGGAATTGACAATATCCTTGTCTATTAGGAACATGCTGAGTGTTTTAACTCAATGGAACAGAACATAGCTTATTATAGCTGTGTATGTGACAGCTTGAGAGACTGAAGATTCAAATTTATTCAACCAAGACCTGTAGCAGAGTAAGACTAGATGATTCCACTTACTCCAATATACTTCACCACATGCTCAGAGTACCCACTTCAAAAGCAAGGACTCGAATTTCTTCCTTGCTCGTTCTCAGATTTGATCAAATCTATATTCCCATCCTGGTGGATGCCTGAGGAACCCAGTCAAGGTCAAAAAAACCTGATAGAAAGAGCTTTCAGTTTGAGTTGGAGTCAAAGCTTTCTACTGGAAGGGAAAGGTTTGTTTCCTTTCTGCATTCTAGGGATGTCTCACCACCAGCTCCTACACAATCAAGATACCCCAAAGTCTTTCTGCAAATCTCAGAACAGCCTTACCTAAGAAGTACTTACTGACATTTCACTATTTGTACTCCCTCAGGTTTTAAGCAGCTACTTTCTGCAAGTTCCATGATATGAAAAACATGGGACTTATCACAGGCACATATATTCACACCTGAGCATGAATGAGAAATCCTAAAGCCATTTTCAAGGGAAAAGTCTCTTTGTCAATATGATAAACACCCCACTGCTCAGTAGTTCTGAATTCAGCTGGGACCTGCTCAAAGACAGCCCATATTCTATGTGTGTGATATTGTCACTAACCTCAGAACTACAGGATCTGATTCTGGATTCCTCAGATATTTTGTAGGCAACAGAAAGATTATAACCAACACATGGCAAAATACTGACCTACAGGGAAAAAAAAGAAGCTTGCAGTAGAGGAACTTAATCCTACTCAAGCTCCTAAAATCAGCCAGAATTTGTTCTCTGCCAATTCCAACTGGAAGAGACTCAAGTCCTTACAATTCCCAATTATTATATTCCAAATGCATCAGAGCAAAACTCAACAATTAATTTCATGTATTTGCAAATAAAGAATGCATTTAAAAAACTAAGTTGCTTTAAGCCATTCTTGCCCTGGCATGAACTACAAGAGCCACAACTCCCCCCACCCCAGAGGAGCTGTACTTGCCAGCATGTTCTGATACTTTTAACAGAAGAGAAACATATCAAATCCTATTGCTGCCCAGACTGTACATGCTGTGGGAACTCTACATGAAGCAACATCTCTTACAGCGTGTAATCCACATGCTGTTCTTGTGGCCAAACAGTGGTAATGGAATTCCACAGGCCTGCTTCCAGAAAGACAGCTGTGCTTTTCCAAAAAAAAACCCCACATTCATCAACTGAGCTCATAATGCAGTGCTGTACATTGTGTCAACTGGCTTCTCTTTCCTAGTTTTCTTCTTCAACAAGCTGCCAACTTATCAGCACTATCTCCTTCACAGAACTAGTTCTGTCTTTGCAAACTATTTGTCCATGATGGGAAATGGGCCAGACTGTGTTGCTGAAGAGCTCTTAAGAGGAAGAAACGAACTCCAAATTCACTAAGCTCAGCAAAGCAAAATCTTAATCCCTCTTGCTCCAGAGGAGAACTGGGTTTTGTTCACAGGTTTAAGCATCCTGAGAGCAATAAACCTTTCTATGCAGTGACACTGTGATTTTCTGTTATGTTCTAGAATAACGGAATGTTAACCTCAGAGACAAGCCTGTGTGGGCTATAAATGCTTTGTGAAACCACAACCATGTCTGTGTGCATGGGATCTGTGTTTAGTCAAACAGCTGCTTGTCACACATACGTCAACCTGGGGCTTGGAAGTCAAAAGTTCTGTCTTTATGAAGTAAAACAAATGACTCCATAAAGATGTGTCAGAATAACTTTTAACCTGATAAACATTTGCTTGATTGCTTCAAATTTGTTTAAAGCAAAATAAAGGACAGTAAAAGCCCCCTGTAAATGTATAAAGCACACACTCCTCCTGAAGTAGCCTGGTCTCACAAGGAAAAAGAAGAGTTATTAACAGGTAGTGTTTAGAGGTGGGACACAGAACAGGGAAGCAGAATCCTACTGTTCACACAGCAACTGGAAACACAGCAATTTGCTCTTGCTCATTCCCTTTAGGGAATTCCATCACCCACCATGTTCTCTGCAGTAATTAAGAGAGCACTGAAGGAAAACTGTTGTTTTTCTCTTTTTCTCACACTATCTGCTTTGCTGCAGATACTGATGTGTGAACATGTTGAGCTCGCTGTCAAGCCAACCTGCTTTGTTCCTGCAAGGACAGAAAGTCTTGTTAGGTGAATGAAACAGCTCTTCCCAAGGCAGTCAGAAAGAAGTGCAACAAAAATGAGTACACAGCAAGGCATGGAGTGCCAGAGGTTCATCCAAAAGGCTGCTGCCATTCCTTTGCAGGTCAAGAATGCTTGCCTGCTGTCAGTCCCTAAGCTTTGAGGTTTAAACAGAGATTTTGGGCACAACTTCACATTGGTCTTACTGCGTAGGTAAGGAATGTTTGAAAGTCTTCCCAACAGCCTCTGCAGGGTAAAGAAAGCAAGACTGGGTACAAAGGTGATGGCAAGACTTTTTGCATAAATTTATAAGGGCTGGAAGGAGTTTGTGGGAGTGGAAGACTGTATGTTTTCAAAAATGGGAAGGAACTGTAATTCCAAAAAAAATAAAAAACAGGAAGAAAAAGGTGCTTTGTGAGGCAGAAGCTTTCAATGACTGTCAACAGTCCATAGGAAAGTACCTACTGAAAGGGAACACGACTTCTAGGGAAAAGTGCTGACACCTGCACATTGAGTGCTATGACACAGACAGAATGAACTCTAAGCTACAGTTCATATGAATATCCTGGGGCAGTCACATGAAAAACAATTGTATGGAATAATCAGATCTCACCTGAGCAGTTTTGCTTTGCTCTGCAGTGAATCCAAAACTTCTATTTTTTTATTCATGGCAGAAATTTCTTGCTCAAGATTCTCCCGTGTGACATCCACTTGCTGACACAAATGAGCAAACGTTCCAGCAAGCTCTCTATGAAACAAGAAGAGCTGAGTATAATGGAAAGTAAGATCAAGCAGCACATTCAAGGAATAAATCCCTTTGATGAATAGGGATGATGGTACCATGACTCAGACACTCATCTTTCCACTTCTGCACAAGAATATGTCAGAGCATTTTGATTTGAGATATGGAAGCATATTAAGACTAATGCCTAACAGCGCCCAAACACTGCATATTCAAAATAAAAGTAATATTATTTTAAAACATGTGTCATTACATTTTTGAAAATCTGGAATTGAGCATGAATAGAAGGAATAGCACTAAAAAACCCCAAACAGCAGATTTCCAAGAGGTGTTAGCTCAAGGGAACTCACTGCTGGACTTGGTGGCTGCAGTTGGAGCCCGTGTAGCTGACGATGAGCTGCAGTTTCTCCCCAGCATACTCCACAAACTGCCTCTTGAAAGCTCTTTCCTTTGCCCTGGTGGTCCAGGTGAGGCGCTCGTACACATAGAGCAGCCCATAGAGGCCAAATGAGAGAGCAATCAGTCTCCAACCCACAGCCTTCCAGACCTGAAGAAGCACAAGGATAAACAAATTACACCATCATCATCTCAGACTGATATTCACTCCCAACAATGGTGCATAGAGCATTGCAAAATCAGCTCACTATACTCAAACAGAAAATCCAAGGAGAAAATAGGTAATAGGAAATAGAAAACCCTATCTGTCAACAGCAAATAGCTACAGGATTTGGCAGTGCAAGTGCTTTTTACATCAGTGCTCCAACTTGAGTTATAAAAATGCTACCTAGAATGCACACATACCACACCACCAACCACGATGATCCCCATGGAAGTTCGGGAAGTTAAAGAGGCCAGTCCAGTCACCATGGACACCATGAGTTCTTCCTGGGTCATAGAGCCCTGAGGCAAAGGAGGCAGACTGGGATTTGCTGGTGTTAAAGGGCGCTGAACCTAATTAGAAAAGCAGGGACAAAACAAAATCAAAGAAGAGAATAAAAGGAGGGGAACTACTGCTCTTCCCACCAAAGGAACTTGAGCAGCCATTGAAATAATGAGTATCTACCCCAGTCACTCAATGAGGCACTCTACCTGGTCATTATAGCCCAACAAGGCCCGACGACCATTCTTTGGTCCCAAAAATCTGTTCACCAGCATTGTCCATCCAAGAGAGAAATGGAATTCTATGTCCTCCTGGAAGTCGGCACAAAGCTTGTCACAGTTCAGATCATAGCTGAGCCTGAAGCACTGCCGGGGAATTAGCATGTCTATCTGGCCCCGCACAGAGACTGGGAGGAGGGGTTTTAAACCATCTACACAGAGAGAAAACAAAAACATGCAAAAAACAGCTGCTGAGTTCACAAGAATTAACCGGTCTTGTATTCTATAATCAAGGTGCTTATGGCTTGTTTCATGCTCTACAGGCAGTTTATAAGCCAAGCATGTTGCAAAGTAAGAGATGCATTATCAATTATTATTCAATTCTTGGTTTTTTCAGACCAACCCAGAAGGAAATCTTTCCATGGACCCTCCAAAATCCTTATAGGTAGCTGGTGAAGTTTACAGATTAGCAAGACCTTGGAAAACAAAATCTGAAGCCCAGTTCTTTAGGCACCATGGTCCCATATTCAGACAGGCACCTAGCTCCAAGTAATTTGTATTTCATAAGGATTTGGTGTGAGAATCTCCCAAATTTCACCACAGTTCCACTCTGTCATGAGGATTACACTGTGACTGTACATTTTCATTAGGAAATCACTGCATAAGTTCAGACACAGAACTAGTCCTCCACACAACAGCATTAGTCATCAAGATGGAAACTAAGATGGTGTCAGCTGCACATCAGTCATTGGATTAATGAGAAACCCAGAACATTTACCTAGTTATTTCACATTGCAATTCAAGGGAAGAGAAAGGGCAGTATTGCCTGTGGAACTGACCTATCATTTCTTGCTGCACTGTCTGCAGGGAAGTTGTGATAGCACTGGAGCAACGATCTGACATGTTACGGCCCAGGCCTTCCTCGATGTGTTTATGCAGCTCCTGACAAACAAAGAAAGGGTTATTAAGGTTAGAATAAACATAGCTAAGATGCAGGCTGAAGGTGCTAGAGCTTGCTAGTTAAAAAAACCCTCCCAAAACAGGAGCACACAATCTGTCTGCCCAGTGTTCTAACATTAATATCATACCTCCCCCCATTTTTCAGTGAAGGGGATGAAAAGGCAAATTAAAAAAAAAAAAAAATCTCACATAGACTCTTTAGTTCAGGAAAAGTTCTGTTCAATCTATATAATATGATATATAATGTGTATCAGTTGATTACTGAGATTATTAGAAACCTAAAGCTTTAGCTCATACCCAAGTTGGACGATTAAGATGTCTAACAATGAGCTGGCATAATTACTCAGAGCTAAAAAAGGTCTCTTAAACTGCTTAAGCAAACATCACTTACATTCTTGTACACTTTAAGAACTACTTGAGATGGGTGGAAGTCTGCTTGGTATTCATCTACCAACACTGAGAGCCGTCTGATTTCTTCTGCCATTGCATTTGACACCTAGAAAAATAGCACAGAAGAGAAAATAGAGCTTCTGAAAGCTTTTCTCCTCTTCCCATATGTAACTCCCACATTTTTAGTACTTCAAAGCTTTGTCAGCACTGTGCATTTTCCCCACCATGCTGGGAGCTGTTTCAGACAATCCAGTTTTCCACAGACACTCCTCCTTACCTGCCTCTCCACCTCTTCAGTGATTTGTTTGATTTTCCGCTTGTAGTCTTGAGTAAGGAGCTCCAGCTGTTTGTCAATAAAACCTAGGCGATCCTGACGATCCTCTCGCATTTCCAGACAGTAAACTCTGGTGAAAAAAAAAACCCAGTCCATCAAAATGCCAAATAAATGCATTTTTGATCTATAAATATATTTGAATTCCAGAAATAAGACAGATTTTCCTGCCCAGTAACAAAACACGTCAATATCTGTACACATTACACAGTCATGGCACAGGACAAAAATAAGGTCTTTTTCCCAATACTTCCATAATTCATTAGAACTGAGACCAATACATGTCCTTCCTGCTCTCACACACGCTGGATTCTGCTTTGCATTTCCAGTCCTCATGTTCCCTGACATCTCTCCCAGAATACAAACTGCAGTTATGCAAACACCAGCCCAGCTCTCACCGCTGCTCCTGGGCAGCAACATGCACGGAGTCCATGATGAGACGAACATCCTCCGCAATCTGCTTCGCTCTCACTGTATGCTGCTCGAATTTTGTTTTTACTGCTGACTGTGAGATACATTCCTGTATACAAAAAGCAGCCCAAGATTAGAAGCAGGCAGAACCATACTAACACAATTTCTCCTTCCTGTACAATCAGTTTCCAAAATATGTCCCCACAAGTGCCAGTCTTTCAGGAGTAAAACCTAACCAAAAGGTCAGCACACATAATGCTTACCTCAAACCTTCTCTCGAAGCTTTGAAATTCAAGCATTCTTACTTGAAATCCATCTGCCAATGCTCCACCTGAGAGAAGGAATGCACAAAATAACCACTCAAATTTTGAAAAAGCAATCAGATGTTGGACATCAAGAAATGCTCTTGCTTTACACTGAAGCCAATGTAAAAGTGCTACTAAGCCACCCCTTCTGTTGTGATTGCCTTATTAATAATGTGGCCTACCCCAGTTTTTTACATTTTTTGAAACAAGATACTCTCTATTTTCATCTGTGTAAGTCAACGGAAAGTTTCTGCTAGCTTTCCTCACCTCCTTCTGGCATCCCTTGAGCCCTCTGAATCCTGGCATTCAGCACTTCTTTTGCAGACACAAAGAAAATTCGATCCCCTGCCTGGGCTCGATCCACCACACCCAGCTCATCCACCAGGAAACTGGTACAGCGCTCCATGTGCTGCCGGCGCACCTGAGGGACAGCCACCAGAAACCACACGTGCAGTTAAATCCACCTTATCCATCTCTTAAAGGTTAGAACAGGCACCCAAGTGCCCTCTGCTGGTCTAAGCTACCAAAAAAGCATGGAAAAAAAATTTGTTATTTTATGGACTTTTCCAGAGGTTTTCTAAAGCAATCTAACTTCAAAGGGCCCCTGTAAGACTCTTGATTTCCTCCTCAAAATTTCAAGGGTCATGTCCTGATCACTAGTCTATGTTCCGTCGAGTCTCCACACTAAGGTGATAAAAATCCAACCTGTAAAACCATCACGCACAGCACTGATTGTATCCCCAAGGACCAGAGTCAGAACAGACTCCATAATATCCACGCAAAGAGAACTAGTTTAAATATTTAAATACATCACAAACCTCTTCCATGTATTCTGGTTCAGAGGCAGATGCATCCCAACGGTTATTTAAAATAAATATATTGGGTCGAGATAGACGTTCATTCACCTTGTGAAAGAACTGCTTCTCCTAAGGAAAATTAAACAAAACCTCTGTAAATTAATAGGTCAAATATTTTTAACCTTTAGCCAAATTCATTGAACAAGTGGACTTGCACATACAGTTTGCATCAATGTTGATTCCGAATTTGCCACCAGAACAAATACATCAGCATCAAGACAGAACTTGTCAATCCAGCTGTCCAGCTCTGTGGTTACATCAATGCCAGGGCTAGAAATAAAGAGAAATGAGATATTATTGTGCTGTGAATACAGCAAAACCAGAATTTAGAAGTTAGTAAAAGCTTTTCAGAGCATTAATTTCCCATGTCTGAGCTACACTGCCTTGAGGTGACAGAGTACAGGCTAAAAGGAAGTAATGATCAAGAAAATCTCACTCTTAATAACAGCAAGGGACTTTGGTCACTGTCTTGGAATAGAACAGGGTCAATTCCCTTGAGGTTTGGTAAATATAATTTGAAAACATTTCCATAATTAGTATGTGATAAGCAGGAAAGGAAAGAGAGCTATTTCTCACCTGTCCATCAGCACCAGGTCGTCCTTTAAGAGAGAACATTTGGAATTGGGCCACATTACACTGACTAGGCTGCCAGCATTCAGATGTTCATCCTGATGAAGGGCATGAGCCAGCTGGTTCACGGTCTATGAAAAGATGGAAATAACATTTCCTGTTTGCCAAGATCCACTAACACACTTATCTTCCCTTCAGGGCTGTTCACAGACAATTTGAGATAAAGCCCAAGTTCAAATTATTTTCTCTCTGGAAGGTTTTCTACATAAAAACCTTCTTGAGTGTCCTAGAAAAAAGGCAACTGCTAATGAGAGTTTATGAGAGATTTTTCCTGTCAGGAAAGGATACTGAGGAATTACCAGGAAGTCTGTGATTCTGTCAGTTATACAGAGCTCAGAACTTCCTGAGTCATTGTTCCCTGCTATCACTGACAAATACAACATATCATCTCTTCCATAAAACGAACAAGTCCCTGTTCTGCAACCTGCTTCATTCCTTACTGCCTACAAAGACTCATCCTTCATCTCCACTCCTTTAATGACTAAAATCCTTAACTGTGAAATTTAGGTTTTTTTCTTTCCTTTTCTGACATTTCTGAAGAGCTCTTATCCTAACCTTATGCTTAAGGAAATTGTACCTTAACACTCTTCTTTTCCTCTGAACCTTCAGTCAGCAGGAAAGCCTCATGTCCATCTGTCCCTTCCACGCGCAGGAAGCAGTTAGTGGTGTGTCCAATTCCTGAAGGGAGAACTTTGTCCCACAGCATGGCATTTATCACAGTGCTCTTCCCATTGCTTGTTCTGCAGGCAGATTAAGGACAGTGTTTCAGGCTTCCAAGAGCCATTTTGATGTTACCAAAGCAAGTTCTATACAGCCAAGCTGTATCAGAGCCATTAACAATTTAGGTGCTAGAGGCAACCTACAAAAAGACTTTTCTATTTCCCTATTTAAAGAATTCTTCAAATTGAAGAATTATGTGATACAATACTTGTTTCCAATTTACAAGAGCACCTGGATCAGGGACATTACAAGCAAAAGCTAAAGCACCAGTATTTATATAAGTATTTTTCACTGGCTGCAATGCTCAAATGCTTTACTGAATGGGGAGTGTAGGCAACCCAAGCATGTGACTCACCTCCCAAAAAAAGCAACTTTCATATGTCGTCTTGCCAACACTTCACTAATACCACTGACTTTTGACAGGTAGCCTTTGACTTCCAGTACCTGCTCTTCTGTGGTGACAGGATCAAGCTCTGCATTCTTGTGTGTTTCTAAAATCAAAATAGATCATGTCTCTGAATGCCAGAAGCCATCTGGGTCAGAGCTGGGTGAAATCCCTCTCTGTGATGGTACCACTTAACATTTATCTGTGTCCCACAGCTCACATGGGCGCTCTTGACATAGGCAATGACACCCTGAAGCAATTTTACTATAGGATTTATCAAATGGACTCATTTGTGTATCTCATAACAGTTCATTCTCAGGCCTGCCTTGAACAGAACAGCCAACAGTGCAAACAGGCCAGCACCCTTAGAGATAAAATCTGGCTGTGCCTTAAGCTGTTAAAGCCAATTAGTGGTGTATGTTACATGTCAGTAGCAATGATGTGTCCAGGCAAGAACAGTGAAAGGATTATAGGCAAAAAATACCTCCTGGGGTTGTGTAATTAATTAAAAATCTCCCAAACACAAAAACCAAGCATAGCTCCCTAACTTGCTCAGTTTCTTAAGATGCATGAACTTCACATCTTCAAATATGACCTGAACTCCACCCAAATTCAACAATTTTTGGTTTTTCTTACAAACATGAATACATAAACAGACATGCATGTATAAATAAACACAGATTTAGCAGTTCTGTTGAACTGAGGGGGTTGGTGTGTTTTGGGGAAATCATTTGTAGGCAGAGCACTGTTACACACTCATAGTTCAAGAACTCAAATTACCTTCTAGGAACGAGGAGCTCTCGTTGATGTATGCAGCCAGCTGTTCAAAGATCCCATTGATTTTCTTCTTTGCAGTGACAAAATGTTTAAGTGGAGAAGCATTTACCTCAGCCATGTGTCTTTTATCCTTCTTCACTGCAACTATTGAGTTGGAACGAGTAAACAGCAGGGACATTGCGCTACAGGGAAAAGTCCAGCAAAGACCAGTGTCACCAAGTGTCAACACCTGTCCAAGGGGTGTAGGGACAGGATAAGGGGAAAAGGCTTTCCATGTACAGAGGGCAGGGTTAGATGGCATACTGGGAAGAAATTCTTCCCTGTGAGGATGGTGAGGCCCTGGCAAAGGTTTCACAGAGAAGCTGTGGCTGCCCCATCCCTGGAAGCGCTCAAGGCTGGGTTGGACAGAACTGGATCCACCCTGTCTGGCAGAAGGTGCCCCTGCCCATAGCAGGGGGTGGAACTGGATAATCTTTAAGGTCCCTCCCAACACAAACCATTCTGTGACTCTGTGATCCAAGCAAGCATCTTTACAAGAACTAGATAAATATGCATTTTAAGGACTATCTTCTGTCTTTCATAAAGAAATTGTACCACTTTATACAACTCATGCATCAGGAAAAAACCCAAAACTCTTTCTTTCTCCTTTCCAATAAACAGGCTCGCAGGGATCACTCCTCCCCATCCTCTCCTTACTTTCAGGATGAGTTACGTTTTCACAAGTCACGCATGGCCAGCTTGAGGCCCTCTCGAAGACAACTGGCAGCAGTTTTCCCTGCCTTCTCCCTCGCCCCGGCCGCACTCGGTCCCGCAGCTCCTTCAGCGACGCCGAGTCCAGCCGGTCTCCACCCCTGTGGCAGAGTGACCGCAGATGATGGACAGAGCCTACCGAGCTCCGCCGCCACGGGCTCTGCTCCCCCGCCAGTCCGGTGTGCCCGGAGAATGCCCCCGGCCCTGTTCCCCCGCCATCCCCGTGTGCCTCAGGGATGCTCTGGGCCCTGCTCCCCGGCCATCCCCGTGTGCCTCAGGGATGCTCTGGGCCCTGCTCCCCGGCCATCCCCGTGTGCCTCAGGGATGCGCTGGGCCCTGTTCCCCCGCCATCCCCGTGTGCCTCAGGGATGCTCTGGGCCCTGTTCCCCCGCCATCCCCGTGTGCCTCAGGGATGCGCTGGGCCCTGTTCCCCCGCCATCCCCGTGTGCCTCAGGGATGCGCTGGGCCCTGCTCCCCCGCCATACCGGTGCCCGCAGAATGCGCTGGGTTGACGCCCTGGGCGGACGCCGCCTCCCCTCAGCCCTCAGGGGCGGGAGAAAAGGGCGGGAAGCGCCCTCCTCGTGCCCCCTCAGGACCCTGCCCCAGCGGATCCGACACTCACCCGTCCCTACCCTTGTCCCTATCCCTGCTCCTCCGGAGGCGACCCTCGGAGAGACTAGGCCGGCCTGGAGCAGCTGCCAGGTCCCCACGGCCCGGCCCCGCCCGTGGCTCACCTTCACCGCCGCTCCCGCACGGCCGCCATGTCACCCCGCGGCGCCGTCGCCCGGGAGGTGCGGGGAGGCGTGCGCGTCATCGGCGCGCGCCGCGCGCGGGGCACGCCGGGAGTTGTAGTTCCGGGGGCTGAGGGCGGGCGGCGGCCCGGGCCCCGCCGAGGAAGAGAGGCCACAGGCGGTGTCACGGGAAAGGTTTAATGCGAGTCCGGTGCAGCTCAAACCGTACAGCTCGTTAACGGCACCACCCGACCGGCCCGAGGAAACAACAACAAAAAGAAACCCCACAAAAAAAACCCCAAACAAACAACCCCCCCTCCAAACAAAAAAACCCCAAACACCCCCAAAAAAACCCAAAACCCCCAAACAAATAAACAAGCAAAAACCCCAAAACAAACACCCAGGGAAAAAAAACCCACAAAAAAACCCAAAACATCCAAAAAAAAAAAAAAAAAAAAAAAAAGAGAAAAACCCCAACAAATCAACAAAAACCAAAATAAAAAACTTACAAAAACCAAACAAAACACTCCCAAAACAAAACGAAAATATCAAAACAAAAAAGCAAACAAAAAACCACCCCCCCCAAAAACCTACCAAAAAAACCCCAAACCAAACAAAAAAACCTGCTGCTGAATAAATACATAACACACGTTTTGGACATCTCTGACTGGCTGATCAATCCCTTCATTTGGTAACAGGCAGTTCTGCATTTCATGTAACAGGACTTTAAATACAATTTTACTTCTCAAACGCTTGCCCCTGCCTGGATTTTTCTCTCCTGGGCACAGGTGAGTGGATGGCCTCAAAACAGACCCAAAAAGCTCAAGGAAAGCAGTTGGGAGAGCTGTCTGTCCCCTTCCACGTGTGAAGCCGTTCTGCCCCCATCAGAGTGACCCATCCCAGGAGAAGGGCTCTGCTCTGACAATCAGGCAGCACAAGCTGGAGACACACAACTAAAAGGCACAATTTTTTTTTTCCCCCTAAGGACAATCACTCTATGAATTTATTGCTTGTGAAACACACTAGTCTGGCATAATGGTGTCTGATAAGCAGAGCAGGTATCCCACAGGCACAGCAGAAATGTCTCTGCCCCTTCACTCTCTAACCACAGGTCTAGTCTAGATATATTTTTACAACTACTGGCTCACCACAATCTCTCAGCACTTCCCAACCACTCATTTCTATCAGCCTTGACCCCATTGGAGAAGTTTCTGCAATGGAGTGTTTTGGTTTTCAATCTCAAATAATAAAAACACTGAATAATTGTTTCCTCTAAGAACCGGAGAACAGTTCTTTCCATCTAATGTGAATGGGCCATCAAAGAAAATCACTAAAACAATCTCTGACAAATGGAATGAGGTCACCAAAGACCACTGGGACCTCTGGGTTGTTATCCAGAGATTGATCAGAGCTTTTGACTCTTGTAACATGGTACAGAACAGAGACAATTCTGAGAGAAGACCCCCCGACTGATGGAGCTGTTCCCAGCCTTCCCTTTCTTAGATTTAATCTACATATTGACATGGCACGAATTTGTGTGGGTATGCCTGCTGCTCTTAGCTGGAGAAACAGAAGGCAGGGAGGTTTTTTATCTCTTCAGTCCAACCCCAGAGGTAAAGCATTGTCAAAGGACCTTCCCTCAGCTAACCAGAAGCACCTATGCTGCCACTGCTGCTGCTTTGAGCTTTGTGATTTGCTTGCAAGGACAGCAAAGAGGTCAGGAATCAGATGATCTTCAGGCTCTTCCAACTCAGCTTCATTTGGTGTGACACTCAACTGTTATGACTCCTGGAGTCAGCTCCCTGATTGGTTTATATTTGGAATAATGTCCAGGAATTCTTGTGTAACATCCAGTCCCATATATTCTGTGGATGAAAACAGGCTTCCAGCTTGTAACTTGCCTCCAAAAAGCTGGATTTCCGGTCCAAAAAAACATTTCTTAAAGCCAATGAATCACTGATGAAAGTTCAAGTAAACAGCACTTTCAAGAAACAGTGGATGAGGAGCAGAATCAAAACTGAAGGCACAAAATCTCCTTTGGACTTCTACAGCAATATTCCTAGATATTACCTGCAGTATCAGAGAGTGGAGTCCTGCAGTGGTGGAGTCTTAGAATATCATTAAAAATCACATTAAAAATCATATAAAAATCAAATCCAAATAGCTCTGAACAACGCCTCAGAAACTTTCAGCAACATTCCCTGTTTCTACTCAAAGTCAGCAGTGAGCAGGGCCAGGGAAAGGGCTTTTCCTCCCTGGGGAGCAGAGCTCTAGGGGTCAATAAAGGACACAGCGATGTAGCGGGTTCCTCTGGTGGTGGGGAGCCCCTCGTGGTAGTGGGTCAGGCGACCTGGGTGCATCAGGGTCCAGCCTTTCCTGGGGGCTCGGATGGAGCAGTTGTAGCGCAGGAACCGGCAGCCTCCGCCCTGGGGGGACACAAGGGACACATCAGCCTCCTCCCTGGGGGGACACAAGGGACACATCAGCCTCCTCCCTGGGGGGACACATCAGCCTCCTCCCTGGGGGGACACCAGGGACACATCAGCCTCCTCCCTGGGGGGGACACCAGGCACACATCAGCCTCCGCCCTGGGGGGGACACCAGGCACACATCAGCCTCCGCCCTGGGGGGACACAAGGGACACATCAGCCTCCTCCCTGGGGGGACATCAGGGGACAGGGAACACATCAGCCTCCGCCCTGGGGGGACACCAGGGACACATCAGCCTCCTCCCTGGGGGGACACCAGGGACACATCAGCCTCCTCCCTGGGGGGACACAAGGGACACATCAGCCTCCTCCCTGGGGGGACACATCAGCCTCCTCCCTGGGGGGACACAAGGGACACATCAGCCTCCTCCCTGGGGGGACACAAGGGACACATCAGCCTCCTCCCTGGGGGGGACACCAGGGACACATCAGCCTCCTCCCTGGGGGGACACAAGGCACACATCAGCCTCCTCCCTGGGGGGACACATCAGCCTCCTCCCTGGGGGGGACACCAGGGACACATCAGCCTCCTCCCTGGGGGGGACACCAGGGACACATCAGCCTCCTCCCTGGGGGGGACACCAGGGACACATCAGCCTCCTCCCTGGGGGGGACACCAGGGACACATCAGCCTCCTCCCTGGGGGGACACATCAGCCTCCTCCCTGGGGGGGACACCAGGGACACATCAGCTTGGAAAAATCACCTCAGGGAAGGGTCCCTGCCCTCTGACAGTGTTGTATTTGGGTTCCCCCCAGACAGAGGAAGGAATGATGAATGTTCTCAGAAGGCTGATTTATTATTTTATGATACTATATTACATTAAAGAATACTAAACTATAGAATACAGAAAGGATACTTAAAGAAGGCTAAAAAGGTAATAATGAAAACTTGTGACTCTCTCCAGAGTCCCGACACAGCCTGGCCCTGACTGGCCAAAGAGTGAAAACAACTCCCAGCAGAATGCAATGGAACAATCACCTGTGGGTGAACAATCTCCAAACACATTCCACATGAGCACAACACAGGAGAACCAAATGAGATCAGAATTGTTTTCCTTTTCTCTGAGGTTTCTCAGCTTCCCAGGAGAAAAATCCTGGGTAAAGGGATTTTTCACAAAATGTGACTGTGACATCACAGCACTTCTGAAAATGTGACAAGATGTTTGGGGAATCTCCCATGTTCTGATGTATTCAAATGTTGCCACATTTCTCTTCACAGAGAAAAGCAAGGCACAATTCTTCCCAAGAATATTTCTCAGATTCACATTCTCTGAACCTCAGAGAAAGGAAAACACAATTCTTATCTCATTTGCTGTGCCTGTTTTATGACAAAGTAGAATGCAAGATGGAGATTGTTTACCCACAGTGATGGAGTTTTGCTTCCTTGGCTATCAGGGCCAGGTGTGTGTGTGTGTGTGTGTGTGTGTGTGTGTCAGGATTGCTGGCTGACAGTCACAAGATTCTGTGCAGTGTGTGCTTGGCAGGTTCCGTTTAGATGTAATGTAATATAGGGTAATATAATATAGAATAACATAGTATAATAAAGTAATTAATTAGCCTTCTGATAAGATGGAGTCAGATGCATCATTCTCTCCCCCTTGTCGGGGGCAAAAATATCTACTATATTCAAAAATGTCTTTCCTAGCCTAAGCCAGCCATTAATTGTAATCCTTAGTGCAAAGAAGCCTGATGTGGATCAGGGAAGGGTTTGTGTTCAGCCTGATGTGGATCAGAGAAGGGTTTTCAGCTGCTCCAGGTGCTGTGCTGCCCTCCTGACCCCCTGGCAGGCACTCACCTCGTAGTCGATGCCCACTCTGTTCAAGGCAATGTTGATGGTAAAGGTGGAGGCGTCGTGGTGGGGCATCAGGGATGGCTGCTCGTCAGGCTTGTAGCGAACCACAAAGGCCAGCTCAAACTGGGTCTGAGAGAGAAGGACAAAGAGCACTTTGTTAGAGGGCTATAGTGGTCTGGGCTTCTGAGCTGCAGAGCAGGGTGTAACACTGAAATTGCATCCCACTGCTAAAGAAAAAAGACAATTTCTCAGTGACATTTCTCTGCCTGATTGTTGCCTAATGGGCATACTTGGGTCACACTGCAGGGTCAACTCCTCTGCACTGGGAAATAGTGTGTGTGTTGCTGGAGGGTTCTTGTCACAAAGCTGCAGCTGGAGGAGGTGCTGAGCTCACCATGAGTTTTGCTCTTAAGGTGGACATACTGTGGCCTCAGCTCTCTTTACAGAGAGCAGCAGGCACAAGCCTTCCCAAGGATTTTTCCTGGGAAGGCAGTGAGAAGCACAGAGAGGAGAAGAGAAAACAATTCTTATCTCTATTTACTGCTCCTGTTGTTTTTGCACATGTGGAATGTGTTAGGAAGATTGTTTACCTGAAGGGATTTGGTAATTGGATTCTGGTGATGGTTGTTTATATTAATTGGCCTATTAGGTCTAAGCTGTGTCCTGACTGTCTGGAGACAATCACAGGTTTTTCTTTAGTATCCTTTTAGTATCTCTTTAGTATAGTATAGTATAATATAATATGGTTTTAATAAAGCAATTGTTCAGCATTCTGGATCAATGGAGTCAGATGCCAATCATTCCCAGACATTGGGGCTGCCCTGCATACAACAGACATACCTTGGTGTAGTATCCTGGGTACAGCTTCTCTGTGATGGGTGCAATATAGTCCAGAAGAAACTTATACCATTCTCTTTCAAAGCCTATTTGGTTCATGTGTATGTCAATAGTTGGGACATTCTCATATCCTCCTTGTATTCTGCTATCCTGAAATAGAATCAACAGAAATACCTGTAAAGATGGGCACCTTGGAATTCAGGAATGCAAAGTACTTGTTCCTGGTAACTACAAATAAATAGGATGTTTGTTTATCAGAATTTGCAGGATGGAAAGCTCATTTCAAACCATACTTAAACCCTAGGGGAAGCAATATTACCATCAGAGAGGCTGAACACTGGAACTTCAGAGGACACTAAAGGGAAAAATCAGAGTTAATCAGGAACAAAATAAAATTTTGTCTCTACTTTTCTGGTTTAATTCAGGATCTAATGCCTCTCCACAGGAGGCACTGCTATCACCAGATATGCACAGAAAATGGTGTAGCCCAGAACTCCAAAGAGCTCCTGCTTTTACTTACCGTGTTGTCACCTGTGGACCACTGGCCATAATGTTCCATTTCTTCCACCAGCTCATCACAGGCAGTGTCAGTGAATATGGGGAACCAGTAAACATCTGGGCAGGGCTGCAGATAGCAGACAGGTGAGAACAGCAGAAACAAGGACAGATGCTTGAGGCAAAATAAGTAAGGCTAAAATGAGTGTAGACTGAGGAAGTAAAAGGAAACTAAAATATTGAGGGTAGAAATTTGTCTTCTGATTTTTGTGCCTCACTCCCACTTAAGATAGCTGGAATGATTTGGCTCTAAAAGTACTTTCAAGGTCATGTTTCCTATGTTCAACTGCTTATTCCTGAGAATTACAATGATGATGATAAAGCATTGTCCTAAAGCTCATTTCCCATTCTGATGGATATGAGTGATGTTTCCTTACCATTTCCACCAATTTCCCTTTCAGAGCTGCTGTGTAGTTTTCATGGATGTACTTTTCTCTCCAATCCTGCAATTAGAAGATAGGCAAACCAGTAATTTCTGTGGGGCCCCTGCTTAAAGAGGTAATAAAAGGCCAGGCATTCATGCAAGCAGTATTTCACAGGCTTTGGAGATCCATGTGTCATGAATCCCAAAAACATGTTCTCTTCAAATTTTGTGCCTGTGCTCCTCATCCCCCCTGAGAGTCACCATTATTACAAAGCCTTCTTGTAGTGATGAAGCTAATATCAGGTCTTCCCACATTGCTGTGCCTTCTGAGTGTGCAGGTTATCTCACCTCGGGATTGCTGAATATTTGCCAGAGGTCATTGTGGAGGTGACTTGTCTGGTAATTCTCCAGGGACAGTATGTGTCCAAACTGATGCTGGTTTGTCAGGTACATAAAGACTCCCTGCAGGACAGAGAGAAATAATAAAGGCCTCATATTTCTGAGAGCCAGTGAAACCAAGCACTGTTCATTTACTCATTCTTTCTCCTGTGGGCTTTCACTTTTATTTGCACCCTGGATATGAGAAACTCTGAAAGGTTACAGACACAGTAATTCTGTGTCCTGTCAGCCAGGGCTGGAAGCAGAGGAGAGCAGCAGCTGTGAGATTAGGGTCTTCCTTCTTACCCTGTCAATCCCATTTAGAGCAGTCCTGAAAAGGCCTAAGAACAAAAATGTTATCCACATTTAGTGGTGCATGGTTACACATGCTTTCACAGCAAGACAGAAATCCCATGCTGTTCCAAAATCTGCACTGTACTGACTAGTACGAGTTATTTACATTTAGTGGTCCATGGCTACACACCATTTCACAGCAAGACAGAAATCCCATGCTGTTCCAAAATCTGCACTGTACTGACTAGTACGAGTTATTTACATTTAGTGGTCCATGGCTACACACCATTTCACAGCAAGACAGAAATCCCATACTGTTCCAAAGTCTGCACTGTACTGACTAGTACAAGTTCAGCCTATCCCTGCCCTGGCAGAGCTGAATGCCTTGAAACTGCTTAATCCTGTCCCCTTCAGCCTGCAGGCAGCTCTCCCCTGGCAGGCTCTCCCCTGGACTGACCTGGCTGCGAATGTTGTGGCACAAAGCCATGTCAGCATCCAGCTTGCCACTGTGGAACAGATCCCCCTGCTCAAGCTCCGAGCGCAGAGCCTTGCCTTTAACCATGTAAACACTGCTGATGTAGGGAACATTCCAGAGCCCACTGAAACACAGCAGAAGAAAAGTGAGACACCACTAAGACAGATGCTGCTGCACTTGACAGGATGACAGGCAGCACTGCAGCATCAGCCAGGCTTGCCTAAACGAGCCAGCTCAGAACAGCAGGAAGAAACCATACCAACAGAGATTGGCATTCCAGAAAAAATCACCTATATTGCCCACAGCTCTTAAGCTGCACAAATGCTAGTCCACCAGGAAAGCAATGAATTGCTACTGTGTGTTTTTGCTAGGGACGTAATTAGTGGCTTGAATCTCTTCTATTTTTTCCAGTGATTTAAAGAAACTGAACCAGCCAAAAGTGCATAAGCTGATTTCCAGCATTTACTGCATGTACAATGGCCTATAAAAAAGAGGGTCCCTCAAGAATATGAATGAATCAACAACTCAATTTTGTGAATCTTCTATTCAAAGATCACCTGAAAATTGATCTGACAGAGATTAAACAGCACTTGACAGGATTTTAAGGATCACACTAACTATAGTCCCTAGGTGGGAAAACATGACAAGAGTAAAATGAGATGATTTAAGGAGTTAGCACTCTCAGACCCTTACTCTGATCATAAGAAAGTCTGCCCCAAGTATGTTATTGTCTCTGCTCAGGGGGGGAATATAAAGCAACTTCCAAATGGGAGAAGAGACTTCTTTTCCTTTCCTACACACAAAGACATTTGATCTCTCTGGTTCTTGGACATTAATTTGATGACAATGTGCTGCAGCAAGCTTTACGTTTGAGGGATTTTATCAGTGAAAAGCTCTCTTTGCACACTCACACTCTCCTCCTTTGAACAATATCCACATAATCTTCCGAGCGGGCGTAGTATCCATCAGGGCTCAGAGCTCCCCAGAAATTGGACCACAGCTTCTCGTGACGGCTCACCAGGGGGGCAATCACCAGCCTGGAAGCATGAAGGAAAAAGGAATTGCAGGACAGGATGTTACCAAGGGAGGAAAATGAAAATATTTACAAATCACAATACTGTAAGAGCTGTTTCCTCCCTCACTTACAGAGCTGCTGTTTTGTTAACTCTGTTGGAATGAAATGCCACATAAGAAAGGCTAAATATGGTCCCAATCTCCCCTCTAACTACACCCTGCACCAGGTCTCTTAGAATCCAATTTGTTCAAGTCACTATATAAAAACAAAGCTAAGGATTATTTACATCCCCTGCCTAAAATCCAGGGATTACAATTACAGTGGAAAAAAAAAACCCACATAAGAGGTGTTTGGCTAACATCCCATCTCTGGCACAGCTCTCCTGGTTCCCTAAACATCTCAGGGATGTGCACTGAATTCCTCATGTGAGATGAGCAGTAAGCATTGCTCAGACCAAAGAACTCACTTGTTCTGTTCAATCAGGATCCTCAGAGTCTCTCTGTTCTTCAGAACCACCTCAGCATCCAGGCTAAAGTAATAGTCACAGTCAGGATCCTTCCTGCACAAATCCCTGCAGCCAGAAAAAAGCGAAGTCACATCCTAAACCAGAAGAAGACAAAGGACAGAGCACCAAGAATTCCATCACCGTGTAGTCTAAAGATCTTCTGGGTGCTCAGAGAAGTTTGGTTTAATGTAACAACCCAGAGGGCCAGCATAGTACAAGTACATCAGATTCAGTATCCAGTAACAGATACTGAGACACAGCCAAAATCACATTTAGCAAACTAAATGTTTCTTCAGCTCAAACTGAAGAGGTTCCCATTTACAGCTGGCCCAAATCCACAGCTGAGCTCAAACCTCCTGGTCACAGACTAGATACTCTCCCACTAGTTCTTAGTTCTGCTACAGCACTCCTCCTCTTCAGAGATATGGGTGCATATCCTTTGTGCTCTGTGACTGGGTATATAGATGAGGGCAGGACATACAGGGCTATCCTTCTGTCAGAACAAAGGACCAGTGAGAACTTAGTTTCTGAAACTGGACAAAGTGAGCTGGTATGGAAGCTGATTTTTTCCCAATATGTAAGGGCATCAGAGTTAATGCTAGAAAAACTGAGTGACTGAGAAAAGAAGAGCAATCACTTGATAGGGATGATCCTCAGAACAAACAGATGCTTTAGTTTGGACACAGGCTGTCTCTGCTAGCAGTCATGTATGGCCTCTTCACTTACATGCCCAAGTTACGTGCCTCAGCATTCTCCACCTCATCATCTGGTCCGATCACTTTGACAGTGAGATATTCTTTGCCATGCTCTTCTACAAAAGAGTCCACCTCCATCAAGTGATGCTCCTCCTATTCCAAAAGTAAGGAAAACACTTAAGATGGGCTCATCCAGGCCACTCAGCCTCCTGCTGTTGAAAATGAGTAGCTGGGCAACAGCTCTTAAACTTCCACACGTTTACAGCTGGGTGGGCGTCACTGCAGACAATTATGCAATCCTGTGGGTGCCACTGCAGATAAGCACTGTGATTACACAGCCTGGAAGCCTAGCCAAGGCTGCAAGTGTGCCTAGAGTAGAGGATGAGGTGAACATTTTCCCCACATTTGCCAAGACCATCACAAGCCAACTTCACTTACATGGTTGTGAATGAAGAGCTGGATTCGCTGCTTTGGGTAATGAAGGTTACGAAGCCGCAAGAAAAACTGGGAGAGGAATGGGGTGGGCTGCTCGATGAAAATGCCAATCAGAATCATTGGCAATGCCTCATCCTACATTCAGGGACAAGAGGAGAGCACTGGTGAGCCATGTTTAACATCAGACACATAAGAATTGTAAGACTTGTTTTGAGAGCTTGGAATAAACACAGCAGCCTTACCTTAAACCCCGAGAGGCTTCGCAGACCTTCATCACACACCGTGCAGCCAGTCTCAAATGTCCAGATTTGAGGAATGTAGTTCCCCAGGTAGTTCAGCTGCAGCTGCAAAAGGAAGTTTGCCAGATTATGCATTACAGGGCAGGGGAGTTTCTTTGTGTGCATCCCCACTGTGGGGTCACATTTGAACTTTGTTTACCTTCTCCATGAACTAAAAAAATCTGAAAAGCTTGACAGCCTGGCCATCCAACTACATGAGGGACTTTGAACCAGACCCATCTTGCTGCTATGGGCCTGGACTGCTTATTGTTTCTCAAATGTAAATGTACACAGGGAAAGTCAGTCTATGTGGAGGCAGTAACCTGATCCATCGAGCCTACAGGGTCACTTTGCAACACACACAGACCAAATCTTTCTCTCAGGACAGTCCACTTACCTTGGTGGGTCCATTTCCATGGATCACTACAGGCAGAGTGTCATATAACAAGTTTCTTGCTCTCACTCGTGAGTCTTCAAACTTCAGAACTATCTCATCTGAAAATGACATTATCATCATGTTAAGGCTTTTATTGATAATTAGAAGTACAATGCCTCATTTATACAGAAAAATTGCTGAAAGATGAAAGTGTGGACAATGGATAACTGTGCACAAGTAGTTTAAGGGCTACAGACTAAATCTTTAAAGGAGAAAAAAATATTCAGAATGATCCTGTGAAGTAACAGGAGGATGCCTGGGAAGCTGGACATTGACTGGGAACTGGCAGAAGCCATACTGAAAGGTTCTTTCAAAACTGGCAGTGAGAAGCAGCTGCTGATGACAGGGACAGCTATTGATGGGAGGACTCAGGCCCTTCTCACCTAAGTGTTCTATGCACCTGATGTCACCCTTTGTCACCCCTCACAAAACTCCATCCTCCTGGAAGAGATCATCAAGGATGTTGCCTCAATACAGTGATACAAAATCCTTTGAAAAAAGACTAGCACAGCTACAAGCTGCAGTCTATCATTGATAAAATGAGCACAGGAGCCAAAAACTACACTGCCATTATCACTTTTTACTTGACCAGAATAAAGATGGAATGGTGCAAGACTGAAAACATTAGGCAGCACGGATAGGAAAGAGAGTGAATCCCTCTGGCCAGGACCAGCAAAATCCATCAGCAGGTCAGGTCAGAAGCCTGGTACAACCAGTGAGTGCTCACAGGCATATCTGGCTGTTTCTCACCTCCCATGGCATTCCAGCATGGCTCTGAAGCAGAAAGGCAGGCGAGCCCTAGGCAGGGCTCTGTGTTATTACTTGCACTGGAAGTCCCTCCCAGTTTCAATCCCCAAGGCTAATGCAATCCGACATGCCTAGAGATCAAAGTGGCAGGGAGGTGTAAGATGAAAAACCTGACCTGCATTCCCTGAAGTGGAGAAGGAATTGCATTGAGAACATAGCTGGTCTCGGTGGAATTGCAAACAAATCCCAGAACTCTGGCACAGACTTTTACTAAAGCTTTTTCTGTGGGGACAGCCATTTCTGAAATACAATCCCTTCAGCCATAACTCTATTTCTGGTGTCAATGTGTAAGTTGCATTCCAAGGAGAAATGAGCTTCTTTCTTCCATCTCACCTAATGCTCCATTTAGGTTTTGGAAGATCCGGCTTCTGTGGTCTAGACTGATGTTGATACTTTCCTTTAAAAGAATTAGATAAACAATCTCAATTAGAACACAAAAGGCATCCATTCTTTACATACAACAGATCCCATACTCAGTGAAGATATATCCCATTCCTATAGTCATTTGTAAACTCTCCAAACTCTGAAGCCTTAAACATTCCCAGATAATCAGAATTTTCAGTCAAATCTGGGACAATTCACCATTCCAAGAACAAGTTAAATATATTCTATTAAGCAAAACTAGGCAAACCCCCTCTCCCCCTCTTTTAAAGCTGCTTGTGGGTGTCGATAAATCTGCATCATATGAATAAAGCAGATTTACACACAGTCATATAAACCCCAGAATACAAAAAATACACAGGAATGCCAGATAGAAAAACCATCTGCTGTGAAGAGTTTCTTGCCTTCTATCCACAAGGCGAGTGTGACCCCGAGCACTGCCCAGGAACCAGTGTCAAACCAGAGAAAGGTGCAAGATCAGCTTGTGCAATCTTTGTTTTTATCCCCTGCTGCAAGTCACACACTGACTGAGTGGGACTAAAATGCAGCTCTGACTTAACAGAATTCTGTGTCCCTGCAGGCATCTGTAAGACTGATTACTGGAAAGGACAGCAGGGTGCTAACATCCACTGTCTGAGTGCCAAGTCAGGGGAATTACTCAGCCCTAGCATGGCACAGGGCCAGAACTGCAGATGAGAACATTAAAGGGACTGTTCATGTGAAAGTATCACAGGCCATACTCAGGTTTGGGGAACGAAAAAAGTCCAGCTGCTCTAAATTTCCTACCAGCCTTGCTGGCAAAAAATTGTGTCTCTCTAGTCTGATAGCAGTTCCCTATTTCAAATGTTTCCTCGTGATTTAATTGCTGTTACAGTTTGAGTTCTCCATGCATTTGGTCTGTCCCCAGGGACAGACTGGCCTCTGTAATGCACAGCTGGGCAGGGACACCAGAACCAGAATGACCTGTGGGCTGGATGGTCTGGCCACTGCACTGCACAGTGCTGGAATCCCAATGCTGCTTCCAGAGTCCATTCCAGGCTTCTGTAGGATGTTACACGGCATTTTCCTAAAATGCACTTCAGTGCTAGCTTGGCTGTCTCTAAGCCAGCACTGCACTCTGCAGTTTCACATCCCCTGGGAGGAGGCTGCTTGGTTCCTCCACACTCAATGGCTTTAAACACCAGCACCTACAGAGAGTGCTATGAGCCTCCAGTGAGACTTGTTTTCAGACATCTCTCTTCCCATTCACATTTTATGCTTAAATATAAGAACTGCTGATAACAGAAAATGGGGGTACTGGCTAGAATGCAAATTTTCAGAAACCCAGAATCTAGATACACCTACTCTTTTTTCTGGATCCAAGAAGATTTTTGTATAGAAGAGCTGGTCACTGTCATCATCCTGTCCTTTCCACTCCTCCACAAGCTTCTTCAGGTTTGGAGCATAACCAATGAAGCCTGTGGGAACAAGGATGAGGAGGTGTTTCAACCCAGATGACCAAAAAATAGAAGTACTCCTTGTATAGGTGTACTTTCAGTTCTCTCCCATGAAATCTCACTACACCCTGTGTTGCTGCAGAGACTCATCAACTTTCAGTTTGCTTTACCACTTCTCCCAGAGGTCAAATAGGAGGAGAAAGCTGAAAGCAAGCTCTGTGTCTCACCTCCAGAACCCAGGAAGCGCTTTCCATCTCGCACCTGAGGATACTTGGCTTCCAGCTTTCTGTCAGGATAGATGTAATTCTCTGCTGAGAAAACCACCTTGCTTTTGGCTTGTTTGAACTTCTTCAGCAGTTCTGTGGGGCCTGAAGCAAAGAGCACATCATAGCTAGAGAGAGAGACAGACAAAAAAAGGACAAAAGGAATGGAGTCAGAAAAACATGTCCTTGAGAAAAGTTTCTAGAAACTAATTCTTTGAGAATCCCTTTCTTTTAACAGTATTACATTTTTGGTAGTGCAAGTAATTAAACTGTAGTCTCATTTGTATACTGGACATATGAAAAGACACTGAGACTCCAACTCATCCTTTTCTCTCTTCACCTCTCTGGAGACTAATTCTTGGCTCTCAGGACGTGCTGCAGCCTACTTCACCTTATAAAACAAATAACTCTGGTAAGAAAGGCCTGCCTAGTTCCATAGGAATTGTCAGCTCATTCTGTGCAGATAGAGGCAGCCAAATTCCACTGTGTCAGGTACAACACTATCAACTTCATGCAGGAATTGGCATCAGCCTGTTCAGATCAGCCCTTCCCAACTGCCACAGATGCAGCTCTGAGCGATTCCCAGGAAAGTACAGAGCATTCAGGGAAAAAACCCAGAGATCTGGACACAAAAGCAATTGATTTCACAGTTCATTTTTTCTCAGTGAGAACCTGTCCAAACCACTGCAAGATTCAGTTCGTGGCAAATTCATTGCAAACCATTACCTTTCTACAAAAAGGATGATCAAGTCCTCCTTATCCACATACTGCTCCAGAGCTGACTTCAGGAGACGGACCTTCTGCCCCCCTCCAGCTGGCTGCTGGTCATCTCCACCCTGCCACTCCTCATCCAGCCCCAGCACCTACACAGCAACAGGCACAAGGTTATGGTATTTGTGTTCCCCCCAGACAATGGAAGGAATGATGAATCTGACTCCATGTTCTCAGAAGGCTAATTTATTATTTTATGATACTATATTATCTTAAAGAAGTCTATACTAAACTATACTAAAGAATACAGAAAGGATACTTACACAATGCTAAAAAGATAATAATGACACCTCATGACTCTTTCCAGAGCCCTGACACAGCCTGCCCCTGACTGGCCAAAGAGTGAAAACAACTCCCAGCAGAATGCAATGGAACAATCACCTGTGGGTAAACAATCTCCAAACACATTCCAAAATAGCAAAACACAGGAGAAGCAAATGAGACAACAATTCTTTTCTTTTTCTCTGAGGCTTCTCAGCTTCCCAGGAGAAAAATCCTGGGAGAAGGGATTTTTCTAGAAAATGTGAATGCCACACAGGGTCACCTCAACAGGGCACTTTCCCAGCAAGGCTCACAGGAAAGAACCAGAACCCCCAAACTCAGTGGTCCTGATAACTCCCAGTGCAAATCACAGCAAAAATAACAGCCCCAGGACAAATGGAATAGGCAGTCTTTGATCCAGCCTCTGGGCTGGACAATCAGTGTCACAATGGGGACAAAGCACTCCTGGCCACAGGGACAGGAGCACACTCTGTACTGTGTGTCTTGGCAGTGCAATAGAAAAGTGCCATGAGGTTCCCTTGAGCAGGAGTTATGGATCCCATCCCAAGCCAACACTCAGGGTACTGCAGAAATGACCCAGCCACAGCACTTTTCAGCCACTTGAGCAGATGTGTCCTCTCTTGAGCTTTTATTTAATCACTGTGGGGCCAAGTCTGATCCATTCCACAATTTGAAATTCCCTTGGACCAACTGTCACCACATTTCTCTTCACAGAGAAAAGCAAGGCACAATTCTTCCCAAGAATATTTTTGGGTTTCACATTCTCTGAACCTCAGAGAAAGGAAAAACAATTCTTATGATTTGCTGTGCCTGTGTTGTGCCAAAGTATGAATGCAATGTGGAGATTGTTTACCCACAGTGATGGGGTTTGGTTTCCTTGGCTATCAGGGCCAGGTGTGTGTGTGTGTGTGTCAGGACAGTCACTGACAGTCATGAGATTCTGTGCAGTTGTGTGCAGAGTTAAGTGCTTGGCAGATTCAGTTTAGATGTAATGTAATAAAATGTAATATAATATAGAATAATATTGTCTAATAAAGTAATTAATTAGCCTTCTGATAAGATGGAGTCAGATGCATCATTCCTTCCTTCGTCAGGGATTTCCCTGAAAATTCAATAACCAACCCCCATGGAAGGTGCCAGACATCACCTGGACTTTGTAGTTGAAGAATTGGGCTGATCTTCTGAAGCGCTGGAATCCCTCAGTCTGCTTGGTGGCAACAGTCAGAACCAGAAGTTTTTCTGCACAAAGGGGAAAGCACAAGAGATACTCAGCTTGTGTGGTTTCCACAACCTGCTGTTCCACACCTAACTTGATTGTGGGTGTAAAATGAGAGATTATGTAAAGATACAGTTTCATTTCCTGAATTCCGAGCTAAAAAAAAAGAAAATAAAATGTATTTTGTGGGTTTTTTGCCCTGCTAGTGAAACCTACAATTCTCTTCTCTCACACAGAGTACAGAAGAAATTAAACTCGAAGATAAAAAATAGAACTACTACACAATGCCCATTTGAAAGTCATTAATTTAATGCAGCTTTGACTTTGTGTTCCCCACAGAGCTGCTGTTTTGTCACTCAGCATTGACTGAATGTAGGGAAAAACAAAATTAGACTAAATGTTATTTTTCCCTCTCCATGGCTGCTTCAATTTTCTACTCCATTCCTGAGGCATTTTCCAGTTTTTCATACATATTCAATGAATTTAATTGTGCTATAATTTTAATTTACATTCTCCTCCCAAACTTGCTTTTCATTTCCAGTCCCTTAAAAAGGATAAAACTTAATCCTGAAGTTCTCTTTCAGAAGTTTCTCTGTGGTACCCTAGAATATGATTTTTATGTGGAAGTTCTGCTTTCCTCATTGCAATGATGAAATGTTATACTTCACCTTAACAGTTTTGCTGAAGTAGGAATTTGTATAGGCTCTGGCAACAGTGCTTAAATGAAAATCATGGCCACCCGTTTTAAACATCAGAAAATACCAGGAAAAACTGAAAGCACATTTTCTTGGCCTCAGCAGGCTTTTTTTGGAACAATGATTTTTTTCAATGGATGTACCAGATATATCTCTCATGTGTACCCAAACTGATATGCTGTCTAGTCTTAGAGAGGAAGGATCTAGAAGCTGGAGTTTTAGATGGACCTCACAAAGGCAGCAAAAGTGAAAAATAACTGTGAGACTCCAAGTCAGGAAGAAAGAAGATATTACCAAAGAAATTCCTCAAATCCTTTACCTGCATCAGAATAAAAAAGAGAAGAGAGATTGAGACCAATCAATAGGTCAGGTCTAATTGTATTTATTAGACATATGCACAAGGTGATAAATAAAAGAATATGAATCCCATCTAGGTGCAGTTTTTAAGGGCAGATTTTTAGACATATGAAGTGCATTCCTAATCTAGCACCTCCAGCACACTCCAGTGCCTTGTGTCCAGCCCAGCCAGAGGGAACAAATGAGTAAAACACATATACCCTCAGGGAATATGTTAAAGCCATTGAAGTTTCTAGCCATATGATGGCACACAGAAAGCCATGGCAGCTTTTTGAGAGATCTCTGAGCTCATGGGTCCTGAGAAGGTGAGGATCATACTGCCAAGGAAGAGGGGGACAAGCATGGGTTTGTCAGAGAGGAATGCAGACAGCCCTCAATTTTAGTACATGAGGGGAGAAAGCATATGATAATGAAAAGAGAAGGAAAGAAAGAAAGGATCCTGACTGCTATGTAATTATTGCAGCCCAAAATCTCAGGCATCTCACATCAAATAAATCACTAATTCATTTTCATGCTGCCATCCCAAAGAAGCCACACACTGTTTATGACTTGACTGCCAAAAGTTTGCTGGAAAGGATGAGTGCTAAAGGCTCACACAGAACAGGAAGTGGTGTCCTATTTCTATGACAGAAAAGTTCTCCCCATGCAGTTTGTGAACTCAGAGGAGCATGAAAAACCAGCACAAAGACCACTCTCATCCCCAGCAGAATTCCAAGCTACAGCTTCCCTCTGGGGCAGGACACTGAGAGACATTAAGCTCCATTTCTGTTCTAAGAACTCTGCAGTAGCCATAGCTTTCCATCCCAAGAGACATTCCTTCTGCCCAGCACTGGAAGTTTGTGCTGAGCTATGTTGCCTCCAACTCCTTCTGCTTTAACTCTTTCCTCTCTTTCCCAAAGATTTTGCTGAGCACTCATGCAGCTGATAGCTACCTTCAAGGACAAAGCAGTAAACCCTCTTACTTTCAATATCACATGCAAACTTTTCATAACACCCCAAAGAGATTGATGCATCCCTGTTTCCCATATCACAGTCAATTTCCACATGTAGAAATGCAGCTTGTTCTGCTGAGCCAGGCCTCCTGGGCCCAGAGGCTCCCTGGGCCACACTAACAACTAGGAATTGTAGAAATACATTTAATAATGGCATGGCTGCAAAGAACAAAGCAAGCACTGGGCTCAGAACCAGGGGAGCTGGACTGTATTGCTGGTTCTGCTATGCAACAAGGAGCTAATCCTGCTATCCCTGTTTTTCCATCTGTAGAATGACAGAAGAGGACATTTACCTCTTTTGTGAAGGTTTTAGAGCTCTGTAGATGAAAAGGATTCTGTAAGAACAAAGCACTGGATCAGGAATCTTGATACCAAGATCACGATGAAATGATTCATTAAACATCTGAGTTTTTATAAAGAATCAGAGTCCAGATGAGTTCAGAAACAAAAAAAATGAAAGATATTTACTTCTGCCCTAAGTCTACAGGGAAAGCACAGCTGCAGCTGCATTTTAGGACAAGGAATGAATTTATCCTTAGGCTGTGATTTGGGAAATCTTACTGTGTCACTTCCTGTTAAGATAGTGTCTAAGAAAATACCATTAATATGGGGATCAAATAGAAAAAAAAACCAAAAAACAGTGCACATTTTAACAGTGGATAATATACAGAAGAATTTTTTAAAATTCTATCAACTACAAATAACTATGTTGAGAGCTTTTGCACAGATATAAAAGAACATCCAAGAGAGAAGACAGGTATCATTACTCTCACACATTACTCTGGGGAAGCTGAGGCACAGGAAAGATGAGGCATTTTCTCTTTGAGCCATGCCAAAAGCGATAGTTCAGAGAACAGCTAATTCCAAATTCCTCTTCCTAACCAATTTACCTCATGCTCTTTCCCAGCCCTCAGTTTTATATCTCTAGTGCATTCTAAAACCTTCTAAAGCCATGGAAGATTTGGGATATGCAAGGAAGGCAGGATAGCACAGAGATTCCTTGTTTTAATTATGCCACTATAGCCAAGGAACTCCCAACACCCCCAAAGATGGACATTAACTCTATTAAATAATGTACATAAAGATAGTTATACCAGAATCACACTGTGAAGGGAAATATCACATGCAATAAGATGAAATCTCCTCCTAATTGCCACTTCTCTAATGAAGACAGAGATAATTATCCCAACTTCTTGGCAGAGTGACAGAGTATGAACCACTTTGTCAGTGCAGCTGACATTCTGAAGCCCTCCTAATCCTCTGCTGTTCTACCAGCCACTCTAGAGCTTCTACCGACTGTTTACGGGGGGGAGACTGATGCTATTTTAGGAGCATCCCTGATCTTGAGTCACAGCGTGCCCAGTCTGGAATCAAACGCTCTCCATCTGAACCGCCTAAGTTCAAAACCAGGGAGGGGCTGACCCAGGTGGGATGCAACCCACGGGACCAAGAGTCCACCACCGGCCTGAAATGATGCTGTCGCACCAAACTGCGAGCTGCCCGAGCCTCCAGGTGCCGCCCAGGGGCTCCCACTGCCGCAGGCTCGGCTCGGGCAGCGCTGGGCGCCCAGAGCAGGAGCCGGAGGCCAGCAGCGGCACCCGGGGCGGCTGTGCCCGTCCATCAGCCGCACCGTGCTGCCCGTGCTGCCGGTGCCCATCGTGCTGCCAATCCCTCCCCAGTGCTCCCAATCCCCCCGTGCTCCGAGCAGCCCCCCTCACCTTCCTGCTGCGAGGCACGGCCGGCCCCGGCCCCGAGCAGCGCCAGCACCGCCCAGGGCAGCAGCAGCGCCGGAGGCACCATGGAGGCGGCTTCCCCTCCGGACACCGAGCGGGAGCGGTGCCTGCGGGACGGAGCGGGGCTGCCGGAGCTGTGCCACGCACCAGACCCGCCCTGGAGGAAGCGGGGAGGCGGTGTGGCTCCTCCTCCCGGGCAGCCCCCGCAGGAGGCGGGAGGGCAGCCGGGGCAGGGCCGGGAGCCGCGCTGGGAGCCGCGGGATGAGCTCGTGGGATTGAGCTCGGAGCTGCAGCGGGTTTGCCCGGGGTGGGGGTCCGGAGCAGAGGGGCACACAGGCATTGAGCTGTGGAAACCCAGGGCACAGGAATATTTCTGTGTCTGCTCTGGGGTGCCCTGACCCCCAGGGCAGCGCTGACTCTGACCCTCATCCATGGAGAAAGTTTTCCAAACTTCAAGAGAGACTGGAACCCACAAAAGTGTGAAATAGATTATAGAGAGCAGTGCAGATGGATCACTTGCTGAGAAATTGAGGGTTTGGGATTTTTAGGATGTTGTGGATGGCAGCAAGGTGGAGGCCACAGGGTGCTGTCCTGGGTTTCTTCTTCATGCTTCTTCTTCCTCCTTCTCCATGGGTTTGGATGGCATTTTGTAATTGGGCAGAAAAGTCTGCACTGCAGCTCTGTGGGATCAGTTCTTGGGTTAAAAGGGAAAATAATCCAGGTGTCAGCTCTTAATTGGACAGTTTAGCTTAAAAGCCCTTGTACCAAGAGATTGTTGGGCATTTTGTGCCTTGTAATGAAAAGCTGCTGAACTCCCAGCAGTGAGACTGTTTGACTGATAAGAAATAATAAACACCTGAGTCTGAACATGAGCTACTGTCACAGTGCCTTCAGTCCAGACGCAGAGACACCAACAGCTGGGAGCACCACGATGAGCACAAGCTGGTATAGAAGGAGAGGAGTCGCCCTCTGGCCAGCTTCAGCTACTGCTGGCCTGCAGCTGGCTGACACTTATGGGATATTTATGTATAAAAAGCAAACCAGAAATGGATTAAATTGTTATGCACAGCTCTAGAAACTGGAAGCCTTATTAAATACCTTCTTCATACCTTCTTCCTACCTGTCACCTCCCATATTTCCTAGGTGAACACAAAATCTGCAGTGGTTTTGTTCCCTGGAGTAGCTGGTTTTCTCTGGCCTTGTACACACCTTTAAGTCTTACATTAATCTCTGTGGCCTTGAGCTGGGTTTTCTTGCTGTAGCCCTGGTCACTTAGCAATGCATCTTTTTCTATTTCATTCTGCCCCTTGAGAATAAGCAAAATAATCCTGTCTTAGAAAGTTAAACATCTTAAAATTAACATTTGCTTTATGGTCACTTCTACACTGCAGTGAACGTAAGGTTTAGATGTAGGGAAACCCTTTTGAGCCTGCAGGACACCAGATGAGTTACCACTGACACAGCTCCTCTGTGAGGCCTGTCAGTAAATCATCTCTTCAAATTATCAGAAATCACAGATATAACAGGGTTCAGGTTAAAAACAAACAAACACAAAACAAGAAGGCATGATGAGAAAAAAAAAATCAAGCAGATTAGAAGGGTTACACTGTAGCTAACAGATATTCTCCATGATCCATAACAACATCATCCCAAAGAACTCCCATTACTGTTTGTTTGTTCACTGAGAATATTCTTGAGTGTGTTCAAAGCACTGTTCCTTCCATTCCTTCTCCCCAGTGCAGGAATTCCCTCATAATTGCCAGGCAAACAGAACAGTTGTCATGCTGAAGCCATGAGCATTCCAGGCAACAACCCTAGTTCTCTCTAAAATGATGATTTCAGAAAGCTTCCTTTTGCAAAGCTGTCAGTTCCCCTAAATCAAAAAAAAAAAAAAAAAGAAAAAGAAAAGAAAAAAAGAAAAAGAACATACTTTCACTTTAGATTTCTTCAGTACTTTGCAGGCTCAGACAAAGCCCATGATAAATCTATAGCAGCTTCAACAGTTTAAGGCAGGAGCCACAGCATAGATGTTCCCTCCGTCAGACCTCAGACTGAGATCTGCAACTCAATATGGATTTTTAAATTTGCGAGTTTCTCATTTTAATGAAGTTAAATCTCTCCAGTCTAAAACGAAAGCGGTTTTGCACACTCCAGATCATGAATGCCTCATTGTTTATGCTGCTGTACCCAGGCTGTCTCTGTTTGACAGCTTTGTATTCTGCAGCTATGCCAACCCAGCAAGCACATTTCCCCCCTCTTTGTGTGTTTGTGCTGCTGTGTGAAAAATGCCAATCACTTGTTTCTTAAAATTTTAAAAGTTTGATAGTAATAAAATAGTTATAAAAGTAATAGTTATAAAAGTAATAAATTAGAGTAATAATAATTTGGACAATTGGGATTAGGACAATATGAGACAATAAAAACAAAGAGTTAGGGACAGTCTGGGTACCTCTTTCTGGGCAGAATAAGCCCAAAAAAGGACCCACCTTAACAGAAGATTAACCCTTCAAAGCAACAGCCTGTTGCATATTCACACACCTCATCCATGGTGCATCAATTCCATTCACACACAGGATTCTGTCTGGGCAGTGTCAGCTTCTGCCTCTGAATCCTGACGGCGTCTGCAGGGCTGAGTGAGGCAGGAAGAAGTTCGTTTCTTCTGATAAGGGAGCAATAAATTCTCTTTCTCTGAAAGATTTCAGTGTCCTGTGGCTGCTAGCTCAGTGCAAGTCCTCTCTTTAGAAAAAAAAGTATCCTACATAGTTTCTATTTTAACATTATGTTATAACCTAAACTATATTTAGCACACTATTTAAGAAAATTAACACAGCATAACTTTATAACATAACACATATAATATTCCTTTTAATATTTGCAAAAAGCCAATCGCAAAATCCGCATTTTTCACATCTGTGTGCTGGCTGCAGCCAGCTGCCTGTCTTTTTAAGCAGAGCCAGCTGCCAATGCAGATGTTCCAGTGAGTACGTGCAACACGTGCTCCAGGCATAGCAGCAGCTTCCTGAAAACTGGAAGAGCCAGAGCTCTGCTCTTACAGCAGCCTCAAAGCTGACACCAGCAGCCTGTTGTTTGGTTTTTTTAAGGTCTTTTAAGCCTTCTGATCTTTATATTTTATATATTTGTGGCTTTATATTTTTATATATTTATAATTTTATATATTATATATTTATATATTTCTGTAAATGCTTATGGTTTTTCATTCTTTTCTGGAGGAAGAGATGTGATGAACAGTTGGTTTGTCCAGTGTCATTGGAGAGGTGGCACTGTCACCCTCCAATCCACTGTCACTTTTGAAAATCTATAAATGTTAGTCGGAAATTAAGCACGCTTCTTTTTACCTCGGAGATTCCAGTGTCCACGCTGTTTTATTTCGAGTCCTATAGCGACCCCAGCCCATTGAAGCCCGCAGTGAATGGGGTCTCACAATGGGGTCTCACCCACCGTTCTGGGATCCCAGTACTGTCCCCACCCCACCCCAGTCAAACAGCTCATTTGCACGGAGAAATTAAGAACGTGTCTCCTCTGTTTCCCTTTTTTGAGCCGGTTCATTGCCTCAACCTGGTCAAGAATTTCACATTTCACCTTAACTCAGTGTTTCTGCCTGACTTGCTAGAAACCGTGTTTCTCGTTTTGTCTTTCGAGCGCTGCTCTGGATACAAAGCTTTCCTGTGCTCATCTAAGACTCGTGAGAAAGTTTCTTCCTCTATTTACGACACAGCGGAACACAGTTTGATAGAAAAAAACTTCCTTTCCCGCACAGTCTGTGGTGGTAAGGCAATAAACTGCCACGGGAATTAGGGAAAACCCATCCAGGCCTTTTCGATCGGTGCAGTGACCCGGGGAGGAGACGCAGAAGCTCAGCCCTGGGGCACCCGCGGGTACCGCAGAGGGAGCAGCGCAGGGTGCGGCGGGCCCGGAGCCGGCGGGCTGGAACCCGGGGGTCCCGGAGCCGTCGGAAGCCGGGGATCCCGGTGCCGGGGGGTCCGGAGCTGAGCGGGCTCGGAGCCGAGAGGGGCCCGGTAACGGGAGGGGCCAGGAGCCGGCGGGGCCCCGAGCAAGGGGGGACCTGGAGCCGGCGGTTTGCAAGCCGGGACTTTGGCAGCCGGGGCTCCCGGCGGTTCCGGAGGTTTGAAAGCCGGGGCGGTTGGAAGCCGGGGCTCCCGGCGGTTCCGGGGCTGTGACAGCCGGGGTTCCCGGCGGTTCTGTGGCGGTTGGAAGCCGGGGGGCGTTGGAAGCCGGGGCTTTGGCAGCCGGGGTTCCCGGCGGTTCCGAGGCTGTGACAGCCGCGGTTCCCGGCGGTTCCGGGGCTGTGACAGCCGCGGTTCCCGGCGGTTCCGGGGCCGTTCGCAGCCGCGGTTCCCGGCGGTTCCGGGGCCGTTCGCAGCCGCCGTTCCCGGCGGTTCCGGGGCGGTCCGAGCGGGCCGGGCGGTGTCCCCGGCCAAGCCCTCCCTGAGGGCCGGAGAGCGCGGCTGTCGCAAAGCGCCGCAAAGCGCCGCCAGTCGCGGCGGAGCTGCCTGGGGCGCGGCGGCGATGGCGGCCTAGGGCTGGCGCGGCGGGGCCGGGGCCGGGAAGGGCTGGGCCGGGGCTCCTCCGCCGCCGCCGCCCATGTGGCTGCAGCAGCGGCTGAAGGGGCTGCCGGGGCTGCTGTCCAGCAGCTGGGCGCGGCGCCTGCTGCTGCTGCTGGTGCTGTTGCTCGTCGCCTACTGGTACCTGGGCGCGGCGCGGGCGCGGGGTGCGGGGCGCGGGGCCGAGCCCTGGGGACCCGCCGCCCTCTGTGTGCAGGCGGCTTCGGGCGCCTGGCGGGAGCAGACCCAGCGCGGCGATGCGCTGCCGCTGCCTGAGGAGGCGGCCGGGGCCAGCGGGCCCCCGGGGCTGGCGGTGGCGGGCAACGGGTTCCTGCTGCTGGACGTGTCGGCCGGGCGGCTCTGGGTGCGGCCCGCGGGGCCCGCAGCGGGCCCGGCGCTCGCCACCGAGTACCCGGCGCTGGTGCGGCTGAGGGCGCTGGGCGGGCGCGGCGAGGCGCGGGCGGCGCTGGCGGCGCTGCGGGACGGGGCCGTGCGGAGGTTGCGGTGCGTCCAGACGGGGCCCGGGGCCGGCGCCGGGGACTGCGTGACGGTGCGGGAGGAGGTGGTGGCCCACCGGAGCCGGCCGCATCTCTACCTGCAGCGCATCCGCATCTCCAACCCCACCGTGCGGGTGGCCGCCTTCGAGGCCTCGGCTCCCGCTGCCGCGTCCGCGCTGGGCGGGCGCTTCACCACCAGCCTGGAGAAGGTGGAGGAGCGGCAGTTCCTGCTCTCCTCCGGCCGCCTGCTGCTGGCCGGCAGCCCCAAGGTGGTGCTGGTGGTGGTAGCTGCCAAGAAACTCGTGAGCCGGGTGCAGGTCGCGCCCGAGTCGCACTTTGACGAGACCGTGCTGTCCGTGGTGTACACCTCGGAGCCCATCGAGGTGTCCAAGCTGGAGGAGACATTCAGCAAGCTGAGGGAGGCAGCCAAGAAAGAGATGCTGGAGGTGATGCAGATGGGGGTGGAAGATCTTTTCCAGGAGCACCAGCAGACCTGGTCTGACTTGTTTATTTCAGGTAAGGAAAGTGATGCTCAGCTTCCATGGAGTTGCTTCAGAGGATGTCTGAAAGCTCAGTGTCCTGGTTGCTGTAAGGTTTCCAGAGGCTCTGGTTTTCCTGATGGGTTGTGGGATAGTAAAACAGTGTTTCTGGTTTGGAACCCAGCTTATCTTACCAAGTGGAGTACACCTGACTATGTATAGAAAGTGATAAAGGAACATTTATAATCATTATTCTGTGTGTGCTGCTTTTCGTGGCTTCAGGAACTTCACTGATTTGCCCTGCATGCCAGTTGGAAATGAAGCTGACCTTTAGTGATGGCATAAAAGACAGACTCTGCCTGGAGATTAAGGGCTGTTCTACAAAGATGCTTTTTCTTAAGATTTTAATGTCTTACATAAAAGAGTAGCTGACCAAATAATGTAGAAATTGTTACTTTATAAAAAGATTATTTTGACAGATCATTCTTGCAGAGTCATGACGACAGGCCTGTAAGACATCTGTGTATTAAATTAGCTTTGTCTATAATGGGAGCTTGGCTTTCAAACTCCTAAGTACCAGAGAGTATCTTCTTAGACAAACACAAGGAAACATTTCACTTTGGTGTTTTATGGACACAGATTTCTTAAATGTTGTAAAGAACACCATATTGAACATCAGTGTGCGTGTTTTCCTCCTAGTTAATTTCTGACTATTGGTTGTTTTCTTTTGCTACAGGGATTGAAATGAGAAAGATCACAGATGCACATACCCCTTCCAGTGAGACTGTCAACATGACCCTCTACTACGTGCTGTCAACTGTGCCAGCACCCCTGCTAGACCCTCTCCTTGCTGGTGAGGACAGGGAGAAGATTGAAGCCAGCCTGAACTATGCTGACCACTGCTTCAGCGGCCACGCCACCATGCACGCCGAGAACCTGTGGCCCCCCAGGCTGACCAGTGTCACCCAGATCCTGCAGCTCTCAGACCTGTGGAAGCTGACTCTCCAAAAACGGGGGTGCAAGGGCCTTGTGACTGCTGGAGTCCACGGACTGATGCAGGGAATGGTGCTTAGTTTTGGGGGTCTGCAGTTCACAGAAAACCATCTTCAGTTTCAGGCTGACCCTGACGTACTCCATAACAGCTACTCCTTACGTGGGATCCATTACAATAAGGACTTGATCAATTTAGCTGTTCTCCTGGATGCTGAAGGAAAGCCCTTCTTGCATGTGTCTGTGAAGTTCCAGGACAAGCCTGTCAGACTGTATGCCTGTGAGGCAGGCTGTATGAACGAGCCTGTGGAGCTCACCTCAGAGGCACGAGGTCACACCTTCCCTGTCATGGTGACTCAACCCATCACACCACTGCTTTATATATCAACAGATTTGGTCCACTTGCAGGACCTAAGACACACACTCCACCTAAAAGCTATTCTGGCTCACGAGGAACACATGGCCAAGCAATACCCAGGCTTACCCTTCCTGTTCTGGTTCAGTGTGGCCTCCTTAATTACTTTGTTTCATTTGTTTCTGTTCAAACTCATCTACAACGAGTATTGTGGGCCGGGAGCCAAGCCCCTCTTCAGGAGTAAGGTATAAAACTGCTGCTTCTGGCTGCTGTCCACTGAGTGTTGTCAGCCTGATGTTGTGTCAGCTGTGCCTGGGCAGGCTCTCTCTTGGACTGTGAGGATTTTCAGTCTCTCTTGAAACAAGCAATCTGTGACCTCTTCTTGCAAGGAGGATTAGGGCAGGGATTGGAGCAGTAGGGCTCACAATTGTTAGAAAAGATAAACTCATCATCTTTCCTTAGACATTTGTGAGGCTGCAGGTGGAGGCAGACACAGCTCTCTGTCCTTTTCCCACACACCAGTGTAGGACATTGCTTGTTTCTAGTCCAGCAGTTGCAGTTGTCATGAGATGATGCTTCTTGTTATTCAGTACCAGGAAGCATGTGAGAGAGCTGCTGTACTTGTCTGCACTGCTGTGTGGAGACCTGCACACCTGCCTGCCTGCTCTGAACGTGTGAGGTGTCACACAGCAGCACCCAAAGGCAGGCTGGTGTTGGAGGTGGAGCTGCTGACTTGCTGGGACTTGTGGTGGGTGTTCATATTATAGACACTGTGCAGCCCTCCATCAAACCACACTTGCCACCATCATTTTGGGAGGATGCTGAACTGGTGTTTCTCCCAGTCAGACAAAATACAAAGCTGTGTTAAGAAAAGTACTGAGTGCTTTTTACTGTGAGTTGAAGGTTCTGGCTTCAAGCTCTGGAGCCAGAGTTCCAAGCTCCTCTTACCTGGGTGTAAAGAATTTCAAGTTGTTCTGAGTTGCCTTGGAAAACTTATTTGCTGTAAAAACCTAGCACAGAATAGACAGTAGATGGTGAGTTTTGCTCTTAGTACTGGGACTTTCTGATTGTGTGTTGATATGAGGTGGAAATGCAAGACCAGACTGGATTTGCTGTGTGAGCTAGTTGTGCTGTTCAGAGGCTGTGTGAGCTAGTTGTGCTGTTCAGAGGCTTCCCTCCTGAGGGCTGAAGTGAGTTAAATGTAGGTTTCATTTAGGAAAAAAGGAGATGATCAGTAAACAGCTGTCAGAGGAAAAGTTCTAGCTATAGATTGTACTGTTATTCCAAATTATAAAATCAAATTCGATTTTGGATAGCTAAGGCTGAACAGAAGGTATTGAACTAAACTTGACAGCTGGTATGTAAGGGGTCTCTAAAGTGAGCTGGAAGTTTCCCTGTCAGCTCACTGGTTTTGTCATTTTGAGCACTGCAGATCAGGCCTGATCCCAAGCAGGTCTGAATACCTGTGATCCAATAGAAGATTGAGTGGGAGATGCTTGTAGCCAGACAAACTGACCTAGGAAGAGGGAGGATAGAAATGTGTGTCAGACAACTGCAGTTCCGAGCCTCTGATCATGAGCAGAACCTCAGTGCAAAGGGAGGAAGGGCTTAGGAGGTGATGTCAGTTATTGTGTAACACACCTGAAATGTGTCCTTGGAATGATGTAGTTGTGTCCTTTCACTGTTGTCTAGCCAGTTGCCTTTGTCATCTCCAAGACTTGCCTTCTGCCTTTACCAAGTGACTTGTTAACCCTTGCTGCAGGTGGCTGTCCCCGACTCTGCCCGCTGAAGTGCCCGGAGGCTGCACAGCCACAGCAAGGGCTGACCTGGCACCTCATCCTCCTGGGCACTGCAGAGCACACAGCTCTGCTGCCTCTTCTCAGCTGGACCTACTTCAAATGAAGGTGATGCAGAACTTGATTCCAGAAACAGGGAGGAAGTGGAAGGCAGCTGAAGCTCAGAATCTGTAGCAGTAAGCAAGATAGATGGTCTTGAAATACCACCCTGTTCCATTCTTTGAATGGGAACATCCCCTTGTCCAAGTGAACCTAGTCCTGCTTTCAGCCTCCATTTGCACAAGACACCTGGCAATATTGCAGCTGAGAACAAGGACCATTTGAAAGCAACAATCCTTTTGTGCCTTGCTATTACAGGAATCTGAGACTTGGAAGGTGTGCTGATTCAGTTGTTTATCCCAGGAGCTTGTGTAACAGATGTGTCCTTTCCCTGTAAGCTGTTCAGTTCCCTAGGAGTAATCTATTTGGTGAAAATACTTGAAGATATACTAAGACCTTTGATATTTTGATCTGTTTTGTTTTTTTTTTTTTTAATTCTACAGAAAAATAAAAGGATAATGATTCCCTTCTGAGAGTTAACTAGAAAACTTTAGTGTAACTTCCTTTCTGGTATACAGTTTGTAATTTATTGCTTGGGGGGAGGGGGAGTATGTTAATTTTTCCTCCACTTCAGTAACAGTCAATTGAACTGTCAATATCTAACAGTCTTAACTGTCAGTAAGTCCTTGTAACAGGTTTTTCAGCCTTTATGACTGTAGAGTGCAAAATCAATTTAATGAAATTGTTTTCTGGATATGCACTTGGAAATGCTGATCTACACGTTTCCTGTTCTAAGCCTATTGGGACTTTGTGCATTGATCTGTTTTGGCTATGGGGGAAGACACCCTACTTTCTAGTGACTTACAGGTTGTTTGGTTTTAAAATACCAAAGCTGTTGTTTCTAAATAAATATCTTTCAGTCTAATCTGATTGCTGAAGTGTGGTTGGGGTTTTTGTTGGGTTGTGTCTGTTCTCTCCTGCTGTTGCTCCCCACCCAGCTGAGATAAGCAGGGCCTTCTGTTACATCTGTGGCCAGCATTGACTGCAAATACAGTGTAGAAAATAATATATAAATGGATATAAGCTAGATATAAGACAATTTGGAAGGCACAACAAGTGACAAAAACACACAGGGTAAAGCTCATCTCCATTTCCTTGCTCAGTATAACCTTGTTCTATCCTGAGGAATGAAGGCCAAGCTTTACTCTGAAGATCACAGAAACAGTCCCAGGGAACCATCAAGCAGCAGATTTAACATCAAGTAATAAATTTGGCACAGTTGGTGGTCCCAAGGAAAAACTGGGTCAGGATTTAACTTCACATTTTCAGAGGGGTTACTGTCTGGTTGCAGATGAAAAACATCCCTCAGGAAAGCAGATTTCAGTGTCTAACTTTTCTGCAGACAATTCCATTTACTCATTAGTCTAGCAGAGTGACTGCCCTTCAAGGGAATAAAGACAGGGGAGCAACAGAGTCCACTTGAGGTTGTACACAGGCACATTGTGTGTTGAAGGAGATATTTACTATTTGCTTTAACAGAACATACCAGAAGCTCCTTCTCTTTCTCACCAAAGTTCCATGAGCTGCTTAGTTTCTGTGAAACATCTGCCATGAGGATGATAAGAGCTTCCAGGGGGCTCTTTCCAAGCCAACGAGGTAGCAGCTGGAGGCTGAGCCATTTGATGTTCCCTGGCAGAATTGCCAGCAGCATGACACCCATGGAGTCCAAGGAAGACTGTTCAGGCCTGGAAAAGATGGATAAGCTACCATCACATAAAGCATGAATAGAAGAAAAAACAAAACAGCTTTGAGAGTGTTTTACATTAAATATATTAGGATTCCTATGAGAATTTCCTCCATAACAACAGAACTGTTTCAGAATTCCTCCATGAGGAAGGGGAAAAAGAAACAGCATTTCTCTATTTACAGAATGCAAGAGAGCAGAAGGTTATATTTGTGAAATGCAGAATTGCTTAAAGAACTAAACAAAATTCCAAGCACACAACAAACCAAGTTAAAATAGTAACTGACCATCTGAAATTTATACTTTTAGTTGGAATTCAGTGAAAATGATAGCGACATGGAAGTTAAACTGAGCAGCATAATGTTGTTTAGCTTGTAAATTCAGACACTAAGAAAAGAGCCAACAAATTAATGGAAAAAATTTAGAATCTCAATTCTGCACTGTTAATCCTGGTTTCTGCTTTTGTCAGATAATAAATACAGCATGCCAGAACAGGGTTTGGTTGATCCAATTTGCAATTCAAAATGCAGCTTCCTCAAGTGCTATTGTCTGGGTAGGAAAATACATTATTGAGAAGCAGATAAAGCAGCAAAGCATTCTATATTTCTGCCTTCCACATGTGTGCTCCAGGCGTCTTTCATCCACCTACTGCTGAATGGCAGCTCTGGAAATCAGGGATTTTGCTGCTTGTTAATCCTGACATTAAACATTAGATTTATTTCAGCATTTTTGAGCCCCTTGTTTGGTGTCTGTGTTCAACACAACTCTGGTTGTAAAACTGACATGATATTTGTTTCCATTCTAGTAAGTTTGTTCCCTATGAGTGTCCTGGTTTATGGGATGGAGTTTTGTTTGTTCTTCTATAACCAGCAACAGTTTCTCAAAGGTTGGTGGATGGAAAGGTGTCAGAGGATGGAAAATTCCTGTAGTAGAAAACAGAAAGAATAAAAGAGACAAGGGTAAGCATTGATATCTAGTCACTGGTCTCAAATGTCAGTAATGAATTAGGACACTCCTTTTTGTGGCAGTGTCTCTGGAGGGGTGGAAATGCCTGCCCTTGCCTGCTTTGTCCTGTCGGTGGAAGTGCTTTGCTCTTCTCACTCACGAGCTCAGTGTGCTGTAGCACAGGGCAGCTCTGCTCTGGGGTGTACCAGGCTCATTTGCAATGCTGCAGGGAGCCCTGTTCTCTTCAGGGCTACTGATCTAACAAAGGGAAACAGGAAAGGAGTGGAGTCTGACTCACCACAACATACCAGGATTTCTGCTTCATCATGGACAGCTGTTTCTTTGTATGGCTTGAAGTACATTCCACTTCAAAGTGCTTAGAGTCTGGTTTGCTGAAGAAGTCTGGCATGCTGAAGCACATGCAGCTTGATCTGGGAAAGAAAATACAGGTTTTCAGTCAGTACAAGGTGGCAGATACCAATCAGTTACACACAAAACAAAACAAAACCAAACAAAACAAAAGCAGACCCCAGACCAAAATTAAATCCCAAGGAGTTGTATGATTGTACAATAACTAAGGTAGGAGGGGAGCCTCTAGAGATCAACTAATGCAACCCCACCAACACATCTGAATCTATCACTGTCCCAGTAGATCAGAACTTACTGCTGACCTACCACCAAATGTTAGAATAATTAATTTATCATGGTCCTTCTGTGAACACCTTGTGATGAAATCTCAAGGCAATGGAAATGCACACAGCTGCTACAGATAATAAGCAACTAATTTAGAATTATTTTTAACCAAGTTGTTTATATAGCCTGGCCCCAAGGTTCACCTAAATGAGGATTTTATGTACATAAAGAATTATCCCACAGTGATACAGGTTTTCCATTAGTTTTGGAATAGCTCTGCATTTAGAATCATGTGTTCCAGAGATAAAGGACACCATATAAGAGGGCATGGAGCTGAGCCTGCAGCACCCAGGAACTGGCACCATGCTTGGAGTCCTCTTTGCTGTGTTAACTCTGGCCTCTGCAGGTACGTGTCCAACTTCTGCTTTGATTTTAAAAGATCAAGTGAATTAAAATCTAAAAACAACTTTCCTTGTTTAGACAAATTGAACATTCTGCATCAAAGAAAAAAAGACAGCAGAGGATGTTCATTACAAGGGTCTCTTAGAAGAATAACTGGGTGCTGTGCTATTTGATACCTCACAGACATTTTTTTAAGCACACATCCCATCTGCATGTTTTCCAGCCTTTGGCTGCGGGGTTCCTGCCTACCCACCTCTTGTGTCCAGAGTTGTTGGAGGGGACGATGCAAGACCCTACAGCTGGCCCTGGCAGGTTGGTGATTCTGTGCTTTCCCTGGAGCAGCTGGGGCTGTGCTGTCTCTGCACAGCACAACTAAACTGAACAAAACCACCTCGAAGATTTCATTTGATGCATCTTGTCTGAGGCATCAAATGGAAACGTTCCAGTCTCCTTTAAAAGCTCTGAATGTGCTGCATTTTGCTGGGAATGTGTAGGTGCACAGTTTGTGGTCCTTGGGAGTGGGGCTGCTGCAGAGCCTCATCCCCGTGGGCACAGCTGTGAGAAGCAGGGGAGCAGCATTGAAGGCAGTGAGCCACGGAGTGCCCAGGCACTGGGAAATCACCCCAGGGAACAGAGGGGTGCAGTGCACCAACACGAGGGGCGTAAAAGGCTGGGCTAAAGAACAAGAAGGGCAGAAGCTTGAAGCTCTCTGATGTGGAATGGTGTTACTGCATATGGGAGAAAGCTTAAAGCTTCTGAAATTGCAGGGTGATGCTCTGTTTTGTGGCCCTACTGACTGCAGCATGTGACAGTCATGCAGGCTCTCATCCAAGTCAAGTAGACTTGGGCTATTTAAGCAAGAGATGTTTTAAAAATCATCTTTGTACGATAGGGAAGGAGAAAAAGCCTTTCTGTGGCCAGCAGCTGGGAACTCCAAAGCCTTCCACCATCAGCAGGTTGTGTGCTGGGTGCAGGAACAAAGCACAGTGCTGATAAATAAGTAAATAAGTAAAAGCCTGAGCCTCACCTGGGTCCTTGGTCCTAGGCCTCCCTTCAATACCGCTCCAATGGCAAGTGGTACCACACCTGTGGGGGAGCCCTCATTGCCACCAACTGGGTGCTGACTGCTGCCCACTGCATCAGGTAAGTAATAAAGGTAAACCTGACCCAGGAAGCAGCTTATGAGCAGAGAGAGATGAATGAAAACCATATCAATGCCAGTTCTCCCTTTCCCAGTTGAAAGCTCTGAGTTTTGCATCATATCTTTTGATTAAAAGTCAGGAGAATGACATCTCTTTATTTTCTGAATGTAAAAGGGGGAAAAAACCCCAGTTACCTCAATTATATGTTCTTCATTTCCACAAACAAACTACAAACATCTTTCTGTTTTCAAGCTGCTATTAAAATTCAGCTGTGTTGCCTGTTTCTGTAATATATGTCAGGGAGATCCACAAGTGAACCAATCAATCCACTCCCTGAAGAAATAATCACAAATATTTTGAATATACCAACCATTTTCAGGAAACTCTTCATATTGTGTGGCAGTGTAACAAATCAATTTCAGGTACAGCAATGTCATTGCATCATCAAAGCTGCTTCCACAAATACAACCCCATTTTGCTCTGGTAGCATCTGGTTATTGTAACATTAATTTGTAGCAAATATCATCATATGAAACATGAAGAATTGGCTTCATGTTATTATTATAAATCCTGCATGTTCTATCACACAGCTGGTTATTATTGAGGCTATTTATGGCTGTCAAAAAAAGTCCAAATTGTTACTGCATTGAAGAATATGAGCTGAATCCTGCAAAGATTGGAGGCACCTTGAGTTTGCTAAAGAAGCCTTGAGCAGGAGTTGAGAGGACAGCTTGGAGATGAAATGATTATGAGGTCTAGAACACAATCTTTGCCCTTAGCAAACCACTGGCTCAGCTCCAGACAGACCTTGTGAAGAGAAATTACAGTCAAGAGTGTTCTTGTTGAATCTCTCAGGAGCCAAAGATGCAGCTGCATAACTGAGTGTTCATCCTTTTCTTGCCCAGTTCTTCTTTGACCTATCGAGTGTTTCTTGGAAAATACAACCTAGCAGCTGAGGAAAAAGGATCAGTTGCAGTTTCTCCAAAAAAGATCATTGTTCACAAGGACTGGAACCCACAGGATGTTGCAAATGGGTAAGTTGGTGGCAAGTATTATTTTGGTTTTTAGGTGGAGGGTAAAAATCAAACTGCCTGAATCCCACCCATCTGGAGTTTTGGTAATTAAATTCAGGTTTAGAGCCTCCTGTTACAGTGTCCAGTTTCTAGCTTCCCCCTCAAGAGAATACAAAGCAATTAACAATATTGATTTGTTACTAATTAATGTTTCCAGAAGCCATTTTGCATGTTCATGCTTGGGTTGGAAGCTGTTACATGCAATGGTATCTCTTGCACAATGAAAGGGAATGAAGCATTTTATACAGCACCCTTTGAAACCCCCCTGCCAGCAGAGAGACAGAATTATGGATCACTAATATCCAAATTAAGGGCTGAAGGACCCCTGTGTCCTGCTGCAGGCTGAGGGCAGTAACAAAGAAATCCCCTCAGTTCCAGTCCTTGGAGTGAGTCCTAACATTTGCTTGGTTTTGGTGTAAAAAAACTATAAAAGACAACTTTCTTCCATCAGGAAAACAGGCACTTCTGCAGGGAAGAGCCCTCCAGTCCCTGAATTTCCCATGAATTGCTTGGGGGTGCAGGACTCTCTGCTGCTTGTGCACTGGCCTTTGCTCCTCTTTGGAATAGGCCTGTGGTGTTTGTGAGGTCCCCAGGACGAGGGGAGAGATGAGAATTGACTCCAATCTGACTCCATGTTCTCAGAAGGCTGATTTATTATTTTATGATATTATATTAAAGAATGCTGTATTAAAACTATACTAAAAAATAGAGAAGGATACAGACAGAAGGCTTAACAAGAATGATCATGAAAAACCTGTGACTGACTCCTCAGAGTCTAACACAGGTGAGGGTGATTGGTCATTGAGTAAAAACAATTCACCTGAAACCAATCAAACATGCACCTGTTGGTAAACAATGTCCAGACCACAAAGCAGCAAACACAGGAGAAGCCATCAGATAATTATTATTTACATTTTTCTCTGAGGCTTCTCAGCTTCCCAGGAGAAGAAATCCTGGCCGAGGGATTTTCCAGAAAATACCACGATGGCCCAGGCCAAGTGCTGTGTAACTGCTGAGTACTCAGGCTATTGTGTCTTAATCCTTTTTGCAAACCTTTTCACCTTCCCTTCCTCTCCCCCAACGTGTGCCTGTGACCACAGGTATGACATTGCTCTGATCAAACTCTCTGAGCACGTCACCCTAAGTGACCACATCCAGCTGGCCTGCCTGCCCCCTGCCCAGAGCATCCTGTCCTCCAACACTGCCTGCTATGTCACTGGCTGGGGAAGACTGCAGAGTGAGTACTTGGGTGTTTGCAAAACCTTGAAATTAAAAAAACACCTTTCAGAAGTTCCTTCTCATCTGAGATTGATGGCAAAGACTCTTTTAATGGTGCTCAAGATCCCCTCAAAACTCAGTCTAGTGAGGTAATTTATTATATTAGCCCCCACTTCACTCACACATTGTGATTTTTCCCTTTGAAATTTATTTTCCTTGTAAAAGAGCTGGTAATGCACCTGAGGGGCCTTTCTTGAGCTTTTAGGAGCTATTGTAATGCAAATGTTAGTGGTGTGCAGACAGGTGCATTTGCTAATCCCAACACACCTGCTGAACACCTGAAGGCACATAAGGGAATAGATGTGCAGTGGAGAAAATCTCAGGGTTGAGCAGAGGTGTCAGCTTGGCTCAGGAGGCAATTCCTTGAGGGATAAGTAAATTGCAAACTCCTGAAATTAGAGTAACCCTTTGTTTCTCTAACAATGAGATGTTTTTTAATGGAATGCAAATTTTTAGTAAGTGAGGGTGTATATGAAAGAATGGAGCTAAGGGACATTCATACCTGTAACAGCTTCTCCTTTAATGTAGCCCCTGTGGAGTGCTTTGTCTGGAGTGATGGTAGCCAGGTACACTTAGCAGAGCAGTTTTATTCTTCCTTCAGTGCCTCTGGTACCATGGCTCTGTGTTTCTGCTCTCTCTCAGCTAATGGACCCCTTGCTGATGACCTGCAGCAAGGCCTTCTGCTGGTGGTGGATTATGCAACCTGCTCCAGACCTTCCTGGTGGGGAAGGACAGTGAAACCCAGCATGGTTTGTGCTGGTGGGGATGGAAAAATCTCCAGCTGTAATGTGAGTCCACTCTCAGGGCTTGGGTTTAGATTATTGAATCTGCAGCTAATCCTGATGAGGGGAGAGAATGATGCATCTGACTCCATCTTATCAGAAGGCTAATTAATTACTTAATGATACCATATTATTCTATATTATATTACACCATATTACATTACATCTAAACTGAATCTGCCAAGCACTCACCTCTGCACACACAGCTCTGAATCTCGTGACTGTCAGTGAGTGTCCTCACACACACACACACACACACACACACACACACCTGGCCCTGATAGCCAAGGAAACCAAACCCCATCACTGTGGGTACACAATCTCCACATTGCATTCTACTTTGGCACAAACACAGGCACAGCAAATGATAAGAATTGTGTTTTTCTTTCTCTGAGGTTCAGAGAATGTGAAACCCAGAGATATTCTTGGGAAGAATTGTGCCTTGCTTTTCTCTGTGAAATGTGCTGACACTAGGCTAACAGGCCTGATGGGAAGGAAAGGTGAAAATCCCACCGAGGAGCTGCTCACACTCTGATTCTGTTCCCCTTCCTGCAGGGGGACTCTGGGGGCCCACTGAACTGCCAGAGGGCTGATGGCAGGTGGGAAGTGCATGGCATCGTCAGCTTTGGCTCTGCTCTCAGCTGCAACTACTACCACAAACCCTCTGTGTTCACCAGGGTCTCTGCCTACAACAGCTGGATCGAGCAGGTGAGCAGCTGCTGCAGAAAAACTTAAAAGCCAGGGTGGCATCCAGACACCTGGCAGTGCTGGGGCTCTCTCACTGGGATTTCTGCCCCCTGCTAAGGGAGCTGTACCACTCCTTGTTCAATCATTATCCATTGAAAGTATCCTCCTCTGAAACAGATATCAAATTTTTTTTTCATGTATTCAAATAAGTTTTGATAGTAGGAATGCATTGTCCCTTTATCCTGGAGTTTTATTGTAGATATAAAGATTTACCATATATTTCAGAAGTGATTACTCCAATTTGCATTCATCAATACATTGACAATTGCAATTGCATCCTAAAAGGTAGCACGTGCAGCTCAAGTTTGGAATGTCAAACATCTTTTCATTTAATATAAACTTTGACTGAGAAGCAAGAATCTTATTTCACTTATTTAAATCCTGTGACTTGGACACAGCACATACTGTTCACCAATTCCTGCATCTCATGATCTGATTTTTCATTTGTTTTATATTTTTGTAGGTTATGGCAACCAACTAATCCACTGGGAACTGGAGAGATACCAAAGGGAAAGCAGTTTGAATAAAGTCATAACCATGACACCTTTGATCATAAAGAACTGGGAAATCATGCTTGTAACAACCCAAGTGTTAAACCAAACACTAGTGAAATAAACTGTATTTTTTGCAAGATGAAAACAAAAGGTGTCTCTGTCACTTTTTCCTGGCTGTTGGCAAGCCCAGGGCTGTGTGTGGGGCTAACACTGGATATTTTCCCTGTCCCCTGCCTCGGGCTGGAGCTTGCCAGCCTCACCAGGGGGAAGGTGTGAGCCCCTCTCTTGGGTTTCTGTGGTTGAAATGGCTCCCAAGGTGTTTAAAAAGTCTCTTTTTTCCCAGCCCCACGACTGAAGAAGAAGTAGAGATTCATTGGCTCTGTTTTTCAAGGTTGTTTATTTTCTTTTATCTATTTCATTCTCTCTCTGCCCTGCTGAGATCTGTCCAGCAGGTCAGGCTGTGGCACAGCCCCTGCCCTTGGGGTGGTGTTGGCTTTTTATACTAAGAACTACCTGTGCTTTATTTACAATGATTTCCCAATCCCTATCACCTGTGTTAGACAGTCTGTCTCTGCTCTAAACCAATCCAGAAGTGCCACCATCACAGCAGAAGGTGCAGGACAAGAAGAAGGAGGACAGAACATGCCCAGATTCCTCCATCTTGCCTCTTGAACCCCCCTTCTAAATCCCCAAAATTCTAATTTTTCACCCTGTGACAAATTCCCTGTCATTCTGCTCAAACCCTTGTGGCCTGTAACTCCTCACACAAAGTTGGGAATTGTTTCCATGGCTAAAATCAAAGGTACAGGGGTCTTGGGCTCTGTGCCAAGGTCTCTGAGCCCCCTGGCAGGGTCTGGAGTCCTCCAGGGCAGCCAGAGGGATGTGCTGGGCTCCGACACCCCTCTGCAGAGGGTGGGCAGTGGGAAGAGTCAGAGCATCACCAAACACCTCGGCAGGAGGGTGCAGAGAGGCACCGAGGGCGGGAGGCAGTGAGCAGGAGCCTGAGGCTGCGGGTGGGACTGCTCGGAGCGGGGGATGCCCGGAGGGAAGGCGGCAGGGGAGCCCGCAGGTCCTTGCAGGTGAGTGCGGGAGCGCCGCGTGATGCTGTCACACAGAGCTTCTCCCACCTGGCGTCTCGGAGCCAGCAAGGGCAAGAGCGAGAGCGAGAGCCAGCTCTGGCTGCTCCATGGCCCTGCTGCTCCTTTTCTACTCATCCAGGTGAAGAACTCAGCTCCTTTTTAGTCATCCTGGTCAAGAGCTCAGCTCCTTTTTTACTCGTTCAGGTGAAGAGCTCAGCTCCTTTTTTACTCATCCAGGTGAAGAGCTCAGCTCCTTTTCACTCATCCAGGTGAAGAGCTCAGCTCTTTTTTTACTCATCCAGGTGAAGAGCTCAGCTCTTTTTTTACTCATCCAGGTGAAGAACTCAGCTCCTTTTTTACTCATCCAGGTGAAGAGCTCAGCTCCTTTTTAGTCATCCAGGTGAAGAGCTCAGCTCCTTTTCACTCATCCAGGTGAAGAACTCAGCTCCTTTTTTACTCATTCAGGTGAAGAACTCAGTTCCTTTTTCAGTCATCCAGGTGAAGAGCTCAGCTCCTTTTTTACTCGTTCAGGTGAAGAGCTCAGCTCCTTTTTTAGTCATCCAGGTGAAGAACTCAGCTCCTTTTTTACTCATCCAGGTGAAAAGCTCAGCTCCTTTTTTACTCATCCAGGTGAAGAACTCAGTTCCTTTTTCACTCATCCAGGTGAAGAGCTCAGCTCCTTTTTTACTCATCCAGGTGAAGAGCTCAGCTCCTTTTCAGTCATTCAGCTCAGAGTGGGCACTCTCAGCTGCCACGCTGGCACAACCTGGGGTTTTGGCACAGCAGGATCACCACTTTTAGCTCGGCGCTCAATTAAAGACCCTCTTAATATTTCTTTTGTTGTAGAAGACAGGCAGTCTAAAATCAAGGTGGGTTTTTGTTGTGGTTTTCTTCCCCTGGTGTATGGAGCACTGTGCCATGCTTTTAGACAGAGCTTCTCCCACCTGTCACCTTGGAGCCAGCAAGGGCAATGGCAGCACCCAGCTCTGAGGGCTGATCTGTCTCACCCATGGCCCTGATGCTCCTTTTTTACTCATCCAGGTGAAGAGCTCAGCTCCTTTTTTACTCATCCAGGTGAAGAACTCAGCTCCTTTTTTACTCATCCAGGTGAAGAACTCAGCTCCTTTTTTACTCATCCAGGTGAAGAGCTCAGTTCCTTTTTCAGTCATCCAGGTGAAGAGCTCAGCTCCTTTTTTAGTCATCCAGGTGAAGAGCTCTGCTCCTTTTTTAGTCATCCTGATGAAGAACTCAGCTCCTTTTTTACTCATCCAGGTGAAGAGCTCTGCTCCTTTTTTAGTCATCCTGATGAAGAACTCAGCTCCTTTTTTACTCATCCAGGTGAAGAGCTCTGCTCCTTTTTTAGTCATCCAGGTGAAGAGCTCTGCTCCTTTTTTAGTCATCCAGGTGAAGAGCTCTGCTCCTTTTTTAGTCATCCTGATGAAGAACTCAGCTCCTTTTCTACTCATCCAGGTGAAGAGCTCAGCTCCTTTTTAGTCATCCAGGTGAAGAGCTGAGCTCCTTTTTTAGTCATCCTGGTGAAGAGCTCAGCTCCTTTTCACTCATCCAGGTGAAGAACTCAGCTCCTTTTTTACTCATCCAGGTGAAGAGCTCAGCTCCTTTTCAGTCATTCAGCTCAGAGTGGGCACTCTCAGCTGCCACGCTGGCACAACCTGGGGTTTTGGCACAGCAGGATCACCACTTTTAGCTCGGCACTCAATTAAAGAACCTCTTAATAGTTCTTTTGTTGTAGAAGACAGGCAGTCTAAAATCAAGGTGGGTTTTTGTTGTGGTTTTTTTCTCCCCCTGGCATGTACTAGGTGTTTCCAAAAGTAAAAGGAATGATTATAAATGGAGGGCAAGTGACCCAGAGGGAAGCAGGAGTTAGAGTAAAGAAAAGGTTGAAAGTTTGATGTGAGAACTGAAATCTTCAGAGATACCTTTTCTAGGCTTGCAGTTCCTTTTAGTTTGATATTTTGCAGAGGTTAATCTTTAGACTGAAAGTAAATATCTTATTAAACAGAAATTGTATGAAGTTAGAAAGAGAAAGCATGGCTGTTTATCATCTTTGGGGACAGTATTGTCATCACTTCTCTTCTACTTTAGAACCACTGATCACCATTCTGCCCAGCAAGAATTTGTTTTGCTTAATATCAGCCTCTGCTGAGAAAGAATAGATTTTATTGGATTTTATTTGCTTGATTAAAAGTGTGATTTCCTATATCTGATAGAGCAGGGGATCTGAGGAGGGCTTTTTTCAATCAGTTTTTCTTTTATCAGTGGAAATAAGGATTATTTATTGAGTTATTCAGGAGTAATCAGCTCCAGCAGAACATCCTGAGGTTTTTTTCCATGAGTATCATTAGAGTAAGATTATAAATGATGGAATAATAGTTTTAAAAATTAAAATCATTAGAGGTCACTTTGCTGTATGGAGCATGGGTGTCCATTATGTGCAGTATGAAAGACACACAGAAAGGTAATCATGAAGCTCAAACAATGAAAATTGGATGTGCAAATGCTTCAGTAAAAACTGAAAACAGAAATGTGATTCATTTCCCATCTGAAATATGTAGGCAATGTTGTAAAAAATGTCTGAGCTCATTTGAACATATCAACAGAAATTAATCACCTTATGGAAATTCCTTATTAAGAACAAATTCTCAAAGTCTGATTTTAAAAAAATCAACAGTTCCAGTTTGTGATCCCTGGAATCACTGGGGGAATAAGTAACCTATCTTTTCTTACCTTCCTTAAGATTTGGAGAGTATGACAGAGAATAAAACCTACAGAAAATGGTTTTATTAGCTTTTTTTCTCACAGAAAAACTGTATCATTCCTCTGGTTTTTCAGATCAGAGTGTGTCAAGGAAGCAGTCTCTTAAACACAGCTTTTCTTTTAAAATAGATATCAGGTGGAAAAAACCATAATAAAATATATCTTTAAAAAACATCCAGATAATGAATGCTCCTATTGCTTTGTTTCAGAATGCATGGAAATTGTTAAATAGCACTGCTGGATCCAGTTGTGGTTTCAGGAGCTGGAAGAAACACTCTCAGGATCAGACAATGTCAGTGGTTTTTTAATTTTTTTTTAAATTCTTTTTTTTTTAGGTGTTTTCCCTCTTCTAATTCTGGTGGTAGAAAAACAGTTCAAAGGATTTTGACAGCATGCCTGATCTCCCTCTGCAGCCTCCTTGGGGCCATTTCTTTTGATCTGAGCAACAGCTTGGAAAGGTGGAAAAGCACAGGCAAAGCCCTTCAGGAGCTTGCCTCCTGTGAGAGCCTTTGGGCTGCTCACCTGCTCTCCCTGCTGCAGGAGGAGAGGCACAGCTGGCTGCTCCCAGCAGCAGACACAAGGAACAGATCACTCCATCCTCAGCTCCTGGGGACTTTAAACTCCCTCTGCATGGCAAGTGAAGCAGAGCTGTACTGTGAGAATTGCCAGTGCAAGGAGGAGAAAATCTCCATTTGTAGATTCTACACAACTGACCTGAGACACAAATTGAATATCTCAGGGGTTGCTGAAGCCAGGCAGGTGCTGTCCAGAGTGATCTCTGAACTGCTTGAGCGTTTCAGGAGCCCCCATCAGGACCTCCAAGCCATGAGACACAACCCTGACTGGGCAGACAGCGTGGCTTTCAAACTCTTCCTCCAAATCAGGGAAGCTGTGCTCACAGCTCAGCCAGTGCCAGCACCTGAGAGCCTTCCAACCACCCTGCATCAGCATTTGGCCACTCTGAGCTATGCTCTCTTCTCCTCAGAGACTGCACAGAAGTGCTGGACAGATAATGTCAATCTGTCCCTTCATCTCACCCCTCATGAAGGAATCACCTTCTTTACCCAGGTCCTGGGTGACTTTGTGTCCCTGGAAGCCACGGGGAGGGGACTGCACCGTGCCCAGAGCTGTCTGCTGCAGGAGGGACAGGAGAAGCTGCACAGGAAATCCAGGGAAATCCTGTCCACAATAAGCCTTAAGATCAGTCTGTTGGTGGTTGCCTGTCTCATTTACCCCATTGTGCTGATGTCCTTCAAGCAAATGACAGATTGGATCCACAGTTATGCCAGGAACCTCAAGGAGAAGACAGAGGACTTGAAAAGGGAGAGGCGCCTGGCTGAGGACCTCTTGCACCAGATGCTGCCAAAGTCTGTGGCCAAGCAGCTGAGGAGATGCCAAAAAGTTGAGGCAGAAAACTATGACCAGGTGGGCAAATGGAAAAGATTTTGCCACTGTTAGGAAAATTCACCCACAAACACCAGAGGTTTCTGTCCAAAAAGGAGACAGAGGAGTCCTTTGGCTTCTTTCCAACCAAGGCAGAGGCCATGGGGCATTCCCCTGGGGTCTCTCACATGTTTGGAGGACACAGCCTCCTTTTTATCCCAATTTCCCAGCCACATTTCCCTTCTCTCTTTCCCCATTTCTGAGGGACTTGAGAGGTTCCGACTCCCCAGAACACCTGATCCCAGAGATTCCCCTCTAATTTACAACCCTCCCATTTTTAATTCTTATGGAATTTAGGGTTTTTTTTCTTCCCCATTGTTTCTTTCATCTTTCAATGTCTCATTTCATTTATCAGCAAACTTAAGTTTATTTGTAAAAGCAAATCTCTTTTTCCATTCATCAATCAGTGGAATCCTTCCCATTGTTTCTTTTATGTCCCAGTGCTGGTTTTATCCACCAGCAGACCCACAGCTGGTTTGGAAAACAAATCCACTGTTCCTCTCAATCCCAAGGGTAGAAAATATTCCCCTAAAACAGCACCTACCTTGTCACAGTTCTGAGGCTCCTGGGTTTGCAGCTGGAGTCGAGCGTGGGTGGAAATCCAAATATTCCCAATGGCTTTTGGAAAGAGCTGTGCAGTTTGCCATGGAGCACCCAGGCTGATGGGGAAGGAAGAAGAGCTGAGATTGCCAAATTTATGGCTTTGGACATCAAACATCCTATTCTGGCAAATTGTCCTGGTGTTTAGGAGCCTACCCACAACAGGCAGCCAGCACCACTGGATCATGAGCTCAAAGGAGCAAGAAATGAATCTCCTCCTTGTAAAATATGAAGAATAAAAGAATTGCTGCTGTCAGTGCTGAGTTTAGCAGCTGTGCTGCAGAGCCCTCAGCCCAAATCCTCATGCTACCATAACTGCAATTCTATTCTCTCTTTTTCCCTGGGCACCCCCTTACTTTCAGCTGTGAAACACAGTGCTAAATGTTTGCATTTAATCTGTAGGCATCATTACCAAAACAACAACCTGTAATTGCACAATTAATTAAAATCCACAATAGTCATGACATCAAAAGTGCTGAACCAAGGCAGAGTGAAGAGGTGGCCCTTCCAGCTGATTGGTATTAGCAAGGGTGGTTTGAGTTTAAACACTGACACAATTCAGACAGCACAGAGAAGAAAATTCTTTGCCAACAGCTGCAGCACACATTGCTCTTCCTCAATTCTATTCTTTTATGTTTGATTTTTTTAAAGTGATTTTTTTCTGGAAATTACTTGATCATGACAAGCATCATTTGAAAATGAAACAAAACCCAGTTAATATTTTCTAATTCAACAAGAGCAGAGCCAGCAACTGAGACTTTATTTCACAGGGTTTTTTGGTACCTATTTTATCCCTATCACAGTCTAAATCACTTTTAAAGGAAGATGAGGCCCTACTTCTATAAGAATTCTCTTGATCTTTGCTCACAAGATTCAAAGGATTTGAATTTCAGTCTCCCATTAGTATGAGGTATTCCCAGAAGTGCAGGTGCTAAACTTTGGAGATAAGAATAATTTTACCTTTCAAAGTATTAGAAAACAATTCAGAGCCAGAACTTGTTAATTTAGGGTTGTTTCTATTGAGCTGTGCAGGGCTGGTGCAGGCTGTGGCTTAGGCTCAGGATTTCACAAATGCCCAAACTCCCCACGGGCTTCACCAGTGTTGCCTGGAGATCCTGCCTCACGCTCTCCTCCCTGTGACAGGTGACCATCTTTTTCTCTGACATCGTGGGCTTCACAAGCATTGCTGCCTCCTGCACTCCCCTGCAAGTGGTTGAGATGCTCAACAATCTCTACGTCTGCTTTGACACCAGGATTGAGTCCTATGATGTGTACAAGGTGAGTACAAATCCCCAGGAAAGGCATCTGCAAGCTGCTGAAATCTTTTTTACTCTGTTTTCTGCTGAATATCAAACACCCCAGGCCAGGAGTTTCAAGGAGTTCAATCCATGAAATACATACAAGAGCTGCCATCCTACAGGGACTCCATACCCCATTTTGGCGAGTGTTGCTTTGAGTTTTTAAGTTTTGCTTAGTTTTTTATATTTATATTTTTGTAACGAATTTTCTCACACACTTTCTGTAAATAACTTATAGTTTTGCATTCTTTTATGGAGGAGAAGAAATTTGATGGGCTGTTGGTTTGTCCAGTGTCATTGGAGAGGTGGCACTGTCACCCTCCAATCCACTGTCACTTTTGGAAATCTATAAATGTTGGAGTCAGAAATTAAAAGTGCCTTTTTTACCTCAAGAAGAGCAGTGTGTCCATGTTGTATTATTTTGTGTCTTATAGTGGCAGGCGAGTGCTGGACAGCTAAAATGGATTTTACTCTGATTTTCTTTCCAAAGGCAAGCTTGTTAGCATTCAGGAACACATCATCTGGAATGATTATATGCAGGTGCTTTTATTGAAGAGCTCTGGCTGTCAGGGGTACAGACCCAAATCTGACCCACCATGAGTTCAGGATGAACATGTTTTTATACCCTTATATAAAACTTTATATAACTACTACTTTATATAACATTATATAATACATATTAATTATTAAACTTACATTGTCCTATTGTATACATTGATTTCATCCAAGCATGGATTTTTGTAATTTCCATCAAATCCCCCAACATCATTTCTCATGATTTTGTTACAATCAAACAATAATTATATCCAATTACCAAACAATCATTTATCATAGTCATTAAATGATTATACAGGTGCAGCCTAACATTTTCACAGGGTCCACCAAGCCTATCCTTCCTTTCCAACTCCCCTGAATATTCCATGATTTTAGAAACATTTTATCCCTATGCTGTCAAGCTCAGTGCCTGCCCCTTGGTGACACGTGCCCCTTCCCACCAGGTGGAAACCATTGGGGATGCCTACATGGTGGTGAGTGGCCTGCCAGAGAGGAATGGCACCAGACACGCCGATGAGATTGCCAAGATGTCCCTGGACCTGGTGGCAGCCGTGGGGCAGGTGGTGATCCCTCACATGCCAAGGGGCAGGCTGGAGCTGCGGGCTGGGATTCACACAGGTACACACAGGGCTGAGCTGAAGGCAGCAGAACACAGCAGGGCACAGTCAGTTATGGGAGAATGTCCTGGACTGACAAGCAAATTGCATTCTATTTGCCATCTGCATGGCAGTTGTCTTCTGCTCAGTGGGCAGTTTTATCTCTTCCACACCCAGGGAGACACCTGCTGATAACAGGCCATTGACTGTCCCTGCATGGCTGATAAGAACTGCAGCATCCCACTGGGAGATGTGGAAGGGAAGAAAATAAAAATAAAATAAACAATGCAGTAAACCAAAACAACCCTGCCAGAGCCAGAGCACAGCCTGACACCCTGTGGGTCAGGGTGCTGGCAGCAGTGCCATTGGAATTGTGGCTCAGCCCTCCTGCAGTGCCAGGGGTGGTTCTGCTGGAGCAGGGATCCTGGAGAAGGGTGCAGTCTGCCTCTGAAGGTCCAGGGGAAGAGGCAGCTGCTGCTCCTCTGGGAAATCCAGTGGAGAAGCTGTGCTGGTGTTCCAGAACCTCAGATTCTATCCAGGTAGGAATGCCTGGCTGCTCCCTCTGGGCTCACATCTCCCAGTGGGATGCTGCAGTTCTTATCAGCCATGCAGGGACATTCCATGGCCTGTTATCAGCAGGTGTCTCCCTGGGTGTGGAAGAGAGAAGGAAAACTGCCCACTGAACAGAAGACAACTGCCATGCAGATGGCAAATAGAATACAATCTGCTTGGCAGTCCAGGACACGAATCAAATTGTGACTTCTCTCACCAAGTGAATGCTGTGCAGCCAGGCCCCAGGTGCACAGAGCTCTCCCAATCACCACATCTCTCTGAGGATACAGAGTGACTGGCAAAGGCCCTGGCATTTGCCATTGCCCTGCACTTACTTCTCACTGCTTCTTTTTGGGGTTTCTGTGCCTTGTGTTTTCTCAGGAGCCTGTGTAGCTGGAGTGGTGGGGTACAAAATGCCTCGTTACTGCCTCTTTGGGGACACTGTGAACACAGCCTCCCGCATGGAATCCACCAGCCTGCGTAAGTGCCTGGGCAGGGTCTGCCTCCAGCCAGAGCCACTCCTGCACTCTGCACCTCAAGGCACTGCAGGGCAAGGAAATCCCCAAACACCCTCACATCAAGCACAGCCACGTGTGAAATAAGTCTCTGGAGGAGAAGGAGTGTCACTGAGTGCTGAGAATGGCCAGGAACAGGCAGGAGGCAGGACTGTAGAAAGAACAAAGAAGGTTTTATTCAAGAGAACCAGACAGTTTTTATAGTGACACAGGAACAGGTGAGAGGCAGGATTGTAGAAAGAGTAAAGAAGGTTTTATTCAAGAGAACCACACAGTTTTTATGATGACACAGGAACAGGTGAGAGGCAGGACTGTAGAAAGAGCAAAGAAGATTTTATTCAAGAGAACCACACAGTTTTTATGATGACACAGGAACAGGTGAGGGGCAGGATTGTAGAAAGAGCAAAGAAGGTTTTATTCAAGAGAACCACACAGTTTTTATAGTGACACAGGAACAGGTGAGGGGCAGGATTGCAGAAAGAGTAAAGAAGGTTTTATTCAAGAGAACCACGCAGTTTTTATAGAGTGATACCACAGATTCTGTTTGATTGGCTCGTTAACAAAAACACTTTCCTCACACCCTGTCCTTGAGAAGAACAGAAAGATGAAGCAGGAAATCACCACCTGCAGATTGTTTATACTTAACAAGTTATCACAGCCTTACAACTCCCTGAAAATTCTCACAAGCTGCTGTGAGAAATGTGGTCATTTCCCTCTCTGTCCCGTGGCATCCACCCAGGAGCACTCTCTGGGACCAGCCCAGGTCACACCATTATCATCCATCTAAGGAAGGAGCTCTTCCTTGTCCTGCCATCCCCACTGCTCCTGCACATGCACCAGCTACCAAATGGACAAGAGAAACTCTTGTGGATTGGCACTGGCATGTGGAGTCCCATCCCTTAATGCCAAAAGAGGATGTGAAAAGTGCATGTTCTATGGCTCTGTGCAGATATTTACTATATGTATTATGTTGCATTGGTTAGTAGTGCTGTATTGACATTTAACTAGTTTGGTAAATGTAGTTTTGTAGTTAAAGGGTAACTTTTGTAGTTAAAATAGGAACCATGTAGGTGGGATATATTTTTAAAGAAAGGAATGAGGTACTCCCACCGAGCTAGCAGCCACAGGACACCCAAATCTTTCAGAGAAAGAGAATTTATTGCTCCATTATCAGGAGAAATGAACTTCTTCCTGCCTCACTCAGCCCTGCAGACGCCGTCAGGGTTCAGAGGCAGAAGCTGACCCTGCCCAGACAGAATCCTGTGTGTGAATGGAATTGATGCACCATGGATGAGGTGTGTGAATATGCAACAGGCTGTTGCTTTGAAGGGTTAATCCTCTGTTAACGTGGGGCCTTTTTTGGGCTTATTTTGCCCAGAAAGAGGTACCTGGACTGTCCCTAACTCTTTGTTTCTATTGTCTCATATTGTCCTAATCCAAACTGTCCAAATTATTATTACTCTAATTATATTGCTATTTTTATAACCATTTTATTATCATTAAACTTTTAAAATTTTAAAGAACAAGTGACTGGGGGTTTTCACAAGGAGGTGGAAACACTGGGCTGATGAATGCAGGAGGGCTGGTGTGTTTTCTCTGGGATTCAGGGAATCATTAATTCCTGCTCTGCTCTGAATCCTAGCACAGAAGATCCACATCAGTTCTGCCACATACCAAGCTCTTCTCACAGATGATGCCTATGAAATTGAACTGAGGGGAGAAATTGAAGTCAAGGTAACAGTTTTTCTGTAACTTCAGAACAATAAAGGCATTCAGTGGGATAGGGAGAAGATGATAGGTTTGGCCATTGCTCTTCTGTGAGGAGCACATCAACTTTTAGCTGTGTCCCCAAGGTTCTTTTGCTAATTCAATTGGAAGTGGCTACACCGTGCTCCTCAAAGCTGAAGAAAAAGTGTTCTGTGTGCTTTGAAACATGGCTGCTATGTCTGCACCTGCATGGAACCACAGGAGTGTGGCCCAAAGTGTAAGGATCCAGTCAGACACGTGGGTTTAAGGCTTATTTTAAACCCTTAGCAACACTGCCAGTGACCAGCAAGGCAGTGACCTCTGGACAGAAGAGATTATTAGCACTCAAACTGCACATCAGTTGTAATTCTTTCCCTGATCAGCAGCCATTTATGAGAGAAGGAGAGATAACAAATGCAGGACAGGGAGTAGCTCTGGCCATAGAGATCCCTGCTGGGTTTCATATCTCATGAAAACAGCTTTTTCTTCTCTCTCCTTTTCTTGTCCAGGGCAAAGGGAAAATGAAAACCTACTGGCTTCTTGGAAACAAGAACTACAGTGTTCAAAATGACAGCCTGGTGTGCCACTGGAATCCAGCAATCTCCAAGAAAAAAAAGATGGAAAGTAGCCAGGGATCTGTCCAACAAGTAAGGAGGTGAACATCTGGCTGGGGGAGCCTTCCTAGGCTACAAGGCATTCACTACAGACTGGGGCACGTGGAAATTGCATCTTTGCCCTGGAGCAGGGGGCTCTGCTGTGTAAAACAGCTGTAATGTCTGTAAAACTGCTCTGCTGTGTGTAAAACTGCTCTGCTGTGTGTAAAACTGCTCTGCTGTGTGTAAAACTGCTCTAATGTGTGTAAAACTGCTCTGGTGTGTGTAAAACTGCTCCAATGTGTGTAAAACTGCTCTAATGTGTGTAAAACTGCTCTGCTGTGTGTAAAACTGCTCTAATGTGTGTAAAACTGCTCCAATGTGTGTAAAACTGCTCTGCTGTGTGTAAAACTGCTCTGCTGTGTGTAAAACTGCTCTGGTGTGTGTAAAACTGCTCTGCTGTGTGTAAAACAGCTCTGCTGTGTGTAAAACTGCTCTGGTGTGTGTAAAACTGCTCTGGTGTGTGTAAAACTGCTCTGGTGTGTGTAAAACAGCTCTGCTGTGTGTAAAACTGCTCCAATGTGTGTAAAACTGCTCTAATGTGTGTAAAACTGCTCCAATGTGTGTAAAACTGCTCCAATGTGTGTAAAACTGCTCTAATGTCAGTAAAACAGCTCTGCTGTGTGTAAAACTGCTCTGCTGTGTGTAAAACTGCTCTGCTGTGTGTAAAACATCTCCAATGTGTGTAAAACTGCTCCAATGTGTGTAAAACAGCTCTGCTGTGTGTAAAACTGCTCTGCTGTGTGTAAAACTGCCTAATGTGTGTAAAACAGCTCCAATGTGTGTAACACTGCTCTGCTGTGTGTAAAACTGCTCTGGTGTGTGTAAAACAGCTCTGCTGTTTGTAAAACTGCTCTAATGTGTGTAAAACATCTCCAATGTGTGTAAAACTGCTCTGCTGTGTTTCTGTCTGCCAGCAGGCTGGTGTGGGAGCAGCTCCAGCTGCACAGAGCCCTGCCTTGTCCTGGGATGAGCTGAGCCCAGACACTCCTGCTCAAAGGAGTTCCAGAGCAGACTGGAGCCCTGGGAGTGTCACCCATGGAGTGAGCCAAGAGCAGAGGAATGGCTTTCACCAGAGCTCCCCACACAGCCTCCAGGAGAGCCTCCTTCCTCTGGGCTCCCCTGCTTTGGAGGAAGGTGACAAAGGTGCCAATTTAGAACACAGGTCACATGGTGCTACAACTTCATGGAAAAATGAGCTTCTTCCAGGTTTTGTAGGTGAGATGTGACAGTAGAAGAACAACTGGGCTGTCCCAGGCACACACAGCTCCTTTAAATACCATTCTCTTTTTGCTCCTAGCCACAACTGGTATTTTTAGCTAGTATGTTAATGTGGGAACCTAAAACTAGCAGAAATTTAGGAAGGTGTCTCAAAACAAGGAGAAACTACAAAAGTGCAGGTGGGGCTCTACCAGGAGCATGACTGGGAGGTAAAAGATGTGCTTTTAGGCAGAGTGACTCTTTCACTTCCCTAAAGCCATCCCAGATTGATGCCTGTAGGTGCCACAGCATGCAGCCACCAAAGCCCAGGGCTCTGAGACCCTGACACACTCCAGCAAGCTGCTCATTTCAACATGGCCCTTACCACTCCAGGGAGCCACAGCTTGGAAAATGTGTCACTTCAGATAGTAGGAGAGGGAGTAGCAAAATCCTGATGGAGGAGGTAATAACTGGTTTTGATTATTGTTTCAATGAAGTGAGGACAACACTGAATTTCTTCTAGTAAGTCTCTGTAGCCCTTTGTCTTCCCAGTTTCTCCCCCCTTCAGTGGAATCTCCTCTCCATCCATGTATATTTTCCATTATCAGTCTCCTGGGGGCTTGGTGGTGAGGCAAAGATCAGTCCAGCTCTGTGGGAGATTTGAGAGAGACTTCTCCCACTGAACTGAAATTTGCCATTCTTTCCTTGTTGGAGGGAGAGTCTCTGCAGTGAAGAGCAGTAAATTCCTCCTCTCTGTGTGACTCAGAGAAAGCAAAGCAAACTGAATTACTTCCCCATGTTGGCAATTAGTGACTCTGTGCAGAGTTCAATTCATTTGCAAGAGAGCTGCACATCTAATTAACCCCATCCTGCCCGCTGCCTTCTTTCAGCAATTCCAGGAAGAGGGAAGAGGAGCCCAAGTGTTGGGAGAGGGTTTGGCCTGGCTCTTCTCCCAGCTGACAGGTTCATGTAGAGCAAAAGAGATTGAGCAGATTGAAGTTCTTCCTAAAGGAGGCAAGGCAGTGCTCAATGGTTGCTAAAGGCAACACAAATGAAGGTGTGAATTTAGGAGGAAGTCAAGCTTGGAAAGCTGCAATTCGTCTTGGTTTTAATAATTTCTAGGTCTTTGTTTTTAATAATTTCATTTTTCCTAAACTAAAGTAGCTTTATGAGTTTCAAAGGAAGTTGGTTGGAGTACAGCTCACATAAGTTGAGTCCTTGCAGAGTCAAAGCCAAGAGCTGTTTCTTTAAGTCAGGGCAGAGAAAGTCCCTGCAGGAGAGGGTGTGTGGCTCCAAGCTCAGCCTGAAGTAGGTAAAATCTCTGAAGGTTAGCTGGAGAACTGTTTGCTTTTCTACAAAAGTAAATAAAATTGGAGGCTGAAGTCCTCATGATAAATGTAACATACATATTTCCACATGAGAAAGAATGAAACAGAACTAACTCCAGCACTGGTGTTTTATCAGTCAAGGTCAGTGTTGTTCTAGAAATATATTCACCAGTTCAAGGAAAAAAATATTTCAGGCAAATTCAATGCTTCAATTCATGCAGGACTTTGCATCAATGGCCACAATGGTCACTCCAGGCTGACAGCTTAATAAAACAACCTAATAAAATACTTCACTAATCTCGAGCACATCTTTCCCTCCCACCTCCCCAATTCTCAGAACCTGTCTACATGGAATATTTACATCTGTACAAATACAATTTCATTTCTGTTAAAAGGTATCTGCAAGCATGTGGTTCAGATTTTTCCACTAAGGTAGCTTGGAAGTTGATCCAATACTTTCACATCAAAAAAAACCAAAGGTAAATCACATTATAGCATGCTGCATCCTGGAAATCCACTTCCAAAACAAACAAAAAAAGCAAACAAAACTCCCCAAAATCCCTCTTTTTAAAGCCAGCCTCTTGAATCCAGGGAGATGGAAGTTGATCCAATACTTTCACACCAAAAAAAACCAAAGGTAAATCACATTACAGCATGCTGCATCCTGGAAATCCACTTCCAAAACAAACAAAAAAAGCAAACAAAACTCCCCAAAATCCCTCTTTTTAAAGCCAGCCTCTTGAATCCAGGGAGATGGCAGTCTGGTGTGTTTTTAAGATGCCTGATGAAGATATTACTGGAGATGTATGGAACCTGCAGAGGTGTGCTCATATAGATTTAGACACACAATCCCATGTACTCAAACATATGTAAATCCAGGTTGATGTCCAACATTGACTGAAAGGCTGGAATATTTCATCTGGTTCCTGTCACCACTCATGAAGTGAGATCAAATGTGGAAAAAAATCCCCAAAAAACAGGAAAAGGAGAGACAGAAAGAAATGTGTTTGAAGAGACATGACTTTCAGCTCAGTGCAGGAAAATGCCTCAGGTGCAGATATCCCTTCAGAGGCAGGCATGAAAGGAAGCCCATGGGGAGAGGGACAGCTGGGAACTGTGGCTCAGAGACACAGCAGCCCCATGCTGTCTCCAATTGTTATGAAAATCCTGGGTCAAGATCAGAAGCAAATTATTTGCATGGAAAATTGAGCCTGTTCTGATCTTCATCTCTTCAGAGGCTTCAGTGTGGATTTTTAAATTAGAAAAAATGTGTGTGCTGGATAGACAGCAATTAGTGTTTATTAACAAAACCCACTTTGGTTCAACTCTGAGCAGTCCCTTTCCCTGTCTCTGGCAAGAGGGAGTGATGTGCTCCTTGCTGTGCATGTGGCTGATGCTCTGATATGGTGGCTTGCCCCCAGATTTTTTGTTGTTTATGTCTAACATATAGCAAGGCTTGGACTGGATGAAGGTTAAGGCTGTACCAGGTTGCCTGGCTTAACTCTGAGACTGACTTAGATGCCATGAAATGTATTCTGGACTGAAAAACCTGCTCTGGATTGGGCTAACTCACAGTCTTCAGCTTATTATGGGGAGATTTCAGCCTAGCCAAAGGCACAGATATATCCCTTCAATGAGAGAAATCCTGCAGGAATAAAGTCTGACAAACAGAGTCTGACAAACCAAGCCAGTTCTCAAAAGCTTCATTTCCATACAGACCAGACGGGATATTTTATCCATCCTGCATCAGTCATACTGCTGAGGCACACGGGATGCAGAGCCTGGGGAATGCAGTGCCCGGCTCCTCTCGCCAGATGTGGAAACGCCACAGCTGGATCCGCAAACAACAAACTGCACTTCCCAGAGCGGCCGCCAGGTGTCGCTGCGGGCCCAAACACGGCGGGGAAAGGGCATAAAGGGAATAAAGGGAATAAAGGGAAAGGGAATAAAGGGAAAGGGAATAAAGGGAAAGGGAATAAAGGGAAAGGGAACACAAAAGGGAAAGGGAATAAAGGGAAAGGGAATAAAGGGAAATAAGGGAACAGGAAAGGGAAAGGGGAAAGGGAAATAAGGGAAAGGGAAAGGGGAAAGGGAAAAGGGAAAGGGAATAAAAGGAAAGGGAAAGGGAAAGGGAAAGGGAAAGGGAAAGGGAAAGGGAAAGGGAAAGGGAAAGGGAAAGGGAAAGGGAAAGGGAAAGGGAAAGGGAAAGGGAAAAGGGAAAGGGAAATAAGAGAATGGGAAAGGGAAAGGGAAATAAGGGAATGGGAATGGGAAAGGGAAAGGGAAAGGGAAAGGGAAAGGGAAAAAAGGGAAAGGGAAAGGGAATAAAAGGGAAAGGGAAAGGGAATAAAAGGAAAGCGAAAGGGAAAGAGAAAAGGGAAAGGGAAATAAGGGAATGGGAAAGGGAAAGGGAAAGGGAAATAAGGGAATGGGAAAGGGAAAGGGAAAGGGAAAGGGAAAGGGAAAGGGAAAGGGAAAAAAGGGAAAGGGAAAGGGAAAAAAGGGAAAGGGAAAGGGAATAAAAGGGAAAGGGAAAGGGAATAAAAGGAAAGCGAAAGGGAAAGAGAAAAGGGAAAGGGAAATAAGGGAATGGGAAAGGGAAAGGGAGAGGGAAAGGGAAATGGAACGGGAATGGGAATGGAAAAGGGAAAGGAAGGTGAAAGGGATGGGGAAACTGAATGGGAGTGGGAAAGAGAAAGGGAAAGGCCCCAGGAGAGCTGGAACTGCCAGCATACAAAGCCACAGCCAGGGAAAGGCAAAGGGAACTCTTCTGGGCCATCACAGCATTTTCCTCTCGAGATGAAGGACAGAGAAGCTAAAAGGCCAAAACAAGTCTTTGTTGACAAGACAAATGGGAATGGGCACTTGAAACCAGAGAGCAGGGGAAAAGAGGAAAATTGAAAAGATGAAATAGAAAACAGCACATACATGTTCTGGAGTATTTGTCAGCTTCTAGCTGGTCCTTATTCCCAAACCCATTAGCAAGCTACCCAACCTGCAAGCTCTGCACTGCTTCTCAGGGCCTTAAGGAGCTGGCTAATAAAAATGTCAAAATGAGAGGAGGATGGAAATCCGGAAACAAAACCAGCTCATTGAAATCAATCAGTTTGAGAAAATTCTTGCCAGTGACATTTCAAAGATCCTGCATAATCCTGCTAGAGTAGAGAGCAAATGCTCTGCCAGCCTGTGTGAGAGTTGGGGTAATCCAGGTGCTCACCCAGAGTGGATAAATCCTATCCCCAGGTCCCTTCTGTCCTTTCACCACCGTGCTGCTGTGCTCCCAGCTCCTGCTGGGATGCTCAGCACATGAAGCTCGACTGCCACACTTGTTCTCATCTGTTGAAGCCCAGCTGGGGCCAGGGTTTTGACCCTCAGAGTACCCAGGAACACCAACCACTTTTCATTCACCTTGTGTGAGCCAGCACTGCCTTAGTCCCCAGCTGCATGGGGCCAAGCTGGGCAGCTGCTGTGGCTGACAGCCCCCCACCCTGCAGGGGCTGGGCCACCTCACAGGGATCCTGGCAAACCCTGGCTTCAGCCTCAGGAGATGCTGCTCTGCTGCTCTTGGCTTGACTTTCTGCTCAGAAAAGGCCCCATGGATCTGGTGAGATCCCCAAGGACTTTTTGCCTTTTTCTCTTTATCCTTTAGGACTTAGTGCACTGGAGACCACAGGGGGTCCATCATCTGATCAATTGACCTGCAGGTACAAGGAGTTGCTTAATTACCAGGTCTAAAGGAGCAGAAGTCTGTGTGTCACTCCCAAGAAGCCAACATAAAGACAGCAGCTGCCTGAAAACACATTTCCCTTTCCTTTTCCCTTTCCCTTTCCCTTTCCCTTTCCCTTTCCCTTTCCCTTTCCCTTTCCCTTTCCCTTTCCCTTTCCCTTTCCCTCTCCCTCTCCCTCTCCCTTTCCCTTTCCCTCTCCCTTTCCCTTTCCCTTTCCCTTTCCCTTTCCCTTTCCCTTTCCCTCTCCCTTTCCCTTTCCCTTTCCCTTTCCCTTTCCCTTTCCCTTTCCCTTTCCCTTTCCCTTTCCCTTTCCCTTTCCCTTTCCCTTTCCCTTTCCCTCCCTCCTTTAAAGATGTGGCTTTTTACACTCTGCTAATTAAAAACAGCAGCTCAGGCTTGCATTGATCATTCAGTACAAGAGCTCACACACATATTCACCTCCATGGAAACTGTAAAAGGCAAGAGCATGTCCCCTGTGATTTTGTGGTTTGTACTCCTTGTCCTCATCTCAATAATTCCTATTTCTCCTGTGTTTTCACTTGTTCTCAAGCAGGTCACTGCTGCACATGCCCTTCAAGGACAGCCCAGGCAGAGAGGAACTGACCTCACTGTAGGATCAGAACCAGTTTATTGATTCCTAGTTAGACCCCAAAAAATGAAAGGATTGTGATTGGAGCAATTGTTCCAGGCACACCACAGAGGACACTAAGCCCATTTATTGCACTTTTCAATGTCATATCTGGCTCCAGCCAGTCCAGAAAACAACAAGCTCCTCCTGTCGCAACATCCTTGAAATACAGAATGCCCCATTCAGATTGGAACAGGTCCATGCAACTTTGTGATGTGCATCACCTGAGTGTGTGTCTGTAGAACATTCCTGTCCTCACAGCTCAGGATGGCTCTGACAGTGGCAGCATTTTTTGGCACGGGCTCCTGTTCCTCCTACAGCTCACAGGCCTTAGCTCTGCACCCTACGGGTGAGGGATTTTGTTTTTAAACCCTCAAGTGCATGCACAAGGCAGGAGAGAGTAAGAACTTATTTCAGGAAGGTGTTTGTGGCAGGCAGGTTAAAATTAGACCATTTGTTCCTAAAAAGTCTGTGTCGAAGGACAAGGACTTGGCAAGAGCTCTCCAGTGGGGAATGTGACACAGGAAGCGCCTCCACAGTGATGTCACCCGGCTGCCCGAGGGTGCTGCATGGAAAGCTCCTGGGAAGCTCAGGGATGGAGCACTGGAGCTTGTTCAAGCCCAGGGATGGAGCACTGGAACTTGTTCAAGGCACTCTGTATCTGGGGGCAGCGAGAGGAGCAGGGTGTGAGGCAGACGTGCGGACAGGACCCACCGCCCGCGCTCCCAGATAAGGGAATCTGGAGCCAGGACACAGAACTGGGATTCTTGCACTATTTGTGAGGGCCTCTTCAGCAAAGTATCAGCCTCCTCTTCCTGTCATGCCCCCCTCCTCTCACTGCTCCAGGAATTCCTGCCTTCTGAGCTTTCTGCCTTCCACACACGGCTCAGCAACTCTTGTGTTTGCTGGGAGTGTCTCGAGGAAGGCAGGAACGATGAGTTTGACTCCATGTTCTCTGAAGGCTGATTTATTACTTTATGGTACTCTGTTATATTAAAGAATACTATACTATAATAAAGAATACAGAAAGGATACTTACAGAATGCTAAAAAGATAATAATGAAAGCTCGTGATTCTTTCCAGAGCCCTGACACAGCCTGGCCCTGCTTGGCCAGAGAGTGAAAACAACTCCCAGCAGAATGCAATGGAACAATCACCTGTGGGTGAACAATCTCCAAACACATTCCACATGTGAGCACAGCACAGGAGAAGCAAATGAGATCAGAATTGTTTTCCTTTTCTCTGAGGCTTCTCATCTTCCCAGGAGAAAACCCTGGCTGAAGGGATTTTTTCAGAGAATGGGAATCCACAAGCAACAGTTGTGCTTCACAGCCTCAGGCTGCTGGGATCATTAGGGAACAAAGAAAAGCCTAGAAAAGCTCAGCCTGAAGGGCTGGGATGTTTCCTTTCCTCAGTGAAGATGCTTGCTCTGAAGCTAAGCTAAGGAGGGACAGATCTCTCAGACCTGCCCCAGCAGAGATCTCTTCTGAGGTTTAAAGTCCAGTGATTGGGGATGTGTGAAAAACAGCTCTGGAAAGCCACACACGGTTACAGTGGGGAAGAATGAAAGTTGGAAATGCAGACTCTCTCTTCCAGTAGAAACTTTCTGGTCATGAGGCAGTTACTGAGTACCTGCAAAAGCTCTTTTTCATTCTGTGACCCTAGAGATGCAGAGAGAACAACCTTGCTTTGTGCAGGGTTGCATCACACACATTTTGTAGGGGAGAAATACAAACAGCTGCTTAGACTGCAGGCCAGGTCATCAAAGTGTTCTCTATTTCCACTCCTCAAAGCAATAAAAATCCTTGGTCAATCCTTGGCACACAAATGTAATTGTATGCCCCCCATACAATACAGGATAAAAGGCCTAAAGCAGTTAAGTCTTGGTTGAAGTGATCCTGCTCTTGGTCCAAGGTGAAGGATGAACAGAGTGATGTGTGCTCTAGCAATTCAGAGAGCAGAGTTCCTACCAAACAGCAGCAAGAGAACATGAGACTTATCTGGAAGTCAGCTCTGTTTGAGCTTTAATGAAGGTTTCCTGTGCTGTGGGAAAAATGAGTCCAAATGAGGCAGCCCATTAAACCAGAGGTTCATCTTGGCTCTCACTTCAGTGATCAACTCCTGGAACTTTAGACCAGAAAAAGCCCTCAGCCCCAGTCAGTAAGACCTCACAGATAGTTTAGCTTATAAACCTCCCTGACTCCCTTCTAAAAAATTATTTTGAAACTATTCAGATTATGAACCAATATTTATAATTATTTATTTTTGCAAAACACCATTAAATTTTCTAGAAAATATAGCTTGCTGGTTTTCTCCTATTGTCAGGAGACAAGCTTCCTTCCCTTCTACCCCCCAAAATAGCCATTAATATATGTTCTTTTATACCTATTATTAATATTAATATATATGTTAATATATATTATATTAATATTCAATTATTTATAATACAATTTTCTCACTGGTGGTTTTGATATATCTGGAGGGGAATTACTGTTCTAGCTGTGTTTGGAAGTTGGGACTCAGAATTCATTTTAAGCCTCCTGAAGTTAAATAAAGGTCAGATTTGGAGCTATTCAGACCCATATTCCCTTTACTCCTCACTTTGAGAGCAGCTCTGCTTTATTAGCATGTCATCTAGAGGATTTGCACCCTGATTCACCTCTGCCTCTCACAAACCATCTCTCAGCACTAAAATATCCTCATGTGCTACAGTGTGAAAGATCTCCCTGTCCTCTTAGACTTGTCAGGTGCATCTGACCTATCTAGGCTAAAGAATGTTCATTCTTCCCATGGCCAATATTTTTGGCCTTCTTGGTCATTTCCTGTTCTGCTCTGGCCTGAGATATGATGTCATGGCTGACAATGGTCCTCACACTTCAACACCATGCAAAAAATGTGCTGTTATCCTCAGGGAGGTGACAGGGTAAAACAACTCCTCTTGGTCAAACATCACAGGAGTTATGTGAAGAATCTCCAGTGGGAAAGGAATACTGAAAACATTTTCTGCCTCTAAGGTTCTGCGGCCTCTCTCTGTGCAGCCCACACTGTTGTGTTGGTTTTAACTGAGCAGTTAAGGCATTTAAATTGCAGGCAACTGCTCATAAAGCAGTTTTTTTCTAAGATGGGTTTTGAGTGCTCAAATGAAGGCCCTTTGGAGGGTTCTCCCATGTTTCAGCAAGCACTGAAGCACTATTTTCTATGAAAAGCAGATTGTGTGGCTGTATTCCCACCCCACCTTCCCATTGCTGCTTATTCTTGCATGGCTTTCCCATCTCTTGGAACCCTGGACACTGAGAATTTGAAACTTTCTGTGCTTAAAGGCACAGATCCACAAGAGAACACTGCACTTGATCAGAGGCTGTGAAGGCTTCCAGAATTGATTGCTAGTACTGGGATTACAGGTGTGTAGTTGGTTAGAAGTGTGTAACATCACATGGTGGAAAACTTAGAGTTTGGGATTTTAGAATATAGGAATAAACATGAAGCAAGATGGTGGTTTTAGGGTGGAGGCAGGTTGTTCTTCTTTACCTTCTTCTTCCTCCTTCTCCATGGGTTTGGGTGGCATTTTGTAATTGGGCAGAAAAGTCTGCACTGCAGCTCTGTGGGATCAGTTTAATTGGGTTAAAAGGGAAAATAATCCAGGTGTCAGCTCTTAATTGGACAGTTTAGTCTCACAAGCCCTTGGACCAAGAGATTGTTGGGTATTTTGTGCCTTGTAATGAAAAGCTGCTGAACTCCCAGCAGTGAGACTGTTTGACTGATAAGAAATAATAAACACCTGAGTGTGAGCATGAACTGCTGTCTCAGTGCCTTCAGTCCAGACCCAGAGGAACTGATACCCATCCAACTTTAAAAGCAGAGCAAACAGAGCCCAGCCTTGGTGGATAGGGTGAATGGATACACAGAATAAGTTGCTCCCATAATCAGAAGTTCAGAGAGACACAGATCAAACTTAGGCTTGGACATTCTCCTCTCTGCAGAGGGGTGCAGTCAATGTTACCTGGGGGGCTCAAGTTCTGGCTTAAAGGTGGCATCTGGGCCCCCTTTTAACAGGCCAGGGAGGAAGGTGAGTCCAGCATTTCCTACAGCCTGTCAGCACACACAGACCCTGCACAATCCTTCCATGTGCACCTGCTGCTCAAGCCTGACTGCTCCCTGAGTACAAACACTGTAAAAATGCTAAATGCTGACTGGCACCCATGAAGCTGACTGAGCTCACCAGGAGCTGTAAGCCAATGGTGCAGTGAGCCAAAGCCTTCCCTGCATCAACAGAGCTCTAACATTTAAAACAGGAGAGATTTTAGTCCTTGTAGGTTGAAAATCTTTCAAGGTTTGCACTGAAACACCTCAGGAGAGGGAGAGAGAACTGCAGCTGTACCTGTGCAGCTGATCAACAGCAACCAGATTCTTGGCTTCCCAATCCAGCTCACAGTCATATTAACTTGAGTAGCAACCTCACTTCTCCAATGGCTTGGTGAACAGAGAACCTGGGTGAAAAAATCTGCTCATTTTCCCCATCCATACAAGTCCATTTGAAGTGTGGGAATGACACCCCTTGCCATTACCAAGGAGAACTTTTGTGAGCTGAAGCTGACACCACAGTGCAGGTGGAAGCCTTTGAACCTGCCCTCATCCTGAAGGACTGCTTTAACCTCTGGGTTTTGCAGTGATTAAACTGTTTTGATTACAGGAATGATTCTTTTGCCCATTGGCACAGCCACAATGGTTTCAGTTTTCTAGTGGCATTCAATTGCTTGACCCAAGTGCCTTTTGTCCCTGTAAACTAATGGAATGAATTTCTGTAATTCCAGAAAACTCTGCCAGCCCATAGACACTAAACAATTGACTCCAAATTCACTTTTACTGAGTGAGACTGTAAATAACTTGGGAGAAATCATTGCTTTCTTCAGCATCCACAGGAAGATTTACCTGCCTGCCCACGACTTCTGTTGTTTCAGAGAAAGCATTTGGTGTTTGCACCAGCATGGGAAGCAGCCATGGCACTGTACATCCCACAGCTCACCCCTGGCATACACCACTCCACCTGTTGGGGGGATGAAAGTTTGACCAGGAAGTCTCACAGCTATGTGTGCTTGGCAGAAAGATTTTTGAATGTAGAGTCTGAAGAAGGAATAGAAATGAAAGCAAGTTTTGATATAGAGGGAAAGAATTGCTGAGCCAGTCTGACTGGCTAACCAAAGGGGCAAAGGGTGTGTTAGTTAGAAGGGGTTTTATGGCTCAGAGCAAAGGATAAACCCACCCCACACAAGAAGATGTTTTTACCAAGCACAAAGAGAGCACAGGCAAACAAGGCAGCAAATGTGGCAAGCAGAAAAAAGTCTCAGAATTTTCCACTGCAAGAAAACTGAAAAATAACTTCTGGCTTAAACTGTAATGTACTGACTTTAGTGATTGGAGAATGGTAACATGAATATGGCAATGACAGTAGTTATGATGGGCTATAGGTAAAAGTTCAGGTATAGATTGGTTCTACTGTATTAAGATGCACAGCAAAGAAAAGTAGATAATGCTTTGTAACCAAAAGAAAAGTAGATAATGCTTTGTAACCAAAAGAAAAGTAGATAATGCTTTGTAACCAAAACCAAAGGATCTCCAGGCCTGCCTGCAGCTGGAGCTGACAGCTGTGGGCACAGCTCTGTCACCCACGATCCTGGGCTGCTGTAACATCTTGGATACAATAAACTGCATTTTGAAGAGCCCCTGGAGTCCCACATCCCTCATTCTTACTCCACGCACTCCTCCTCTATCCAGACAGTGCATCCCAAGGGGAAGGGTTGAGTCCAAAGTTGTGGGTGACAATCCCTAGTGACAGATCCCTTCCACCCCACAGCATTCCCTGTAAGCAGCTCAATGTCACCCCAAGGGCACAGGGAGCTGCAGCCCCCGTGGACACAGCACAGGGCCTGATCCCCCAGGGCTGAGGCTTTGCAAGTGCCTGGTGGGAATGGCAGGGCCAGGGGCTGCCTGGTGTGACAGGGGAGGTGTGAATGTGGTGCTGACAGGGGACTTTATCTCAAGCATGAGCACAGCCTCCAGCCCTGTAGCCTGAGCACCTTATCACAGCTTTAGGAGTGTTAGGTTTTGAAGGCTGCTTGCCAGTCACGCTGTGCTGAGAAGCAACAGCTAAAATATCCTGTCCCTCTGGCCCACAGCCATGCCACCCACCTCCACAAAAGGCTTCAGCTATTTCCAGAAGCTTGGCAATCACGGTGAGTATTTTCTGGGAAAACAAAGCAAGGTTGTCACATCAAGAACAGAGGGTGATAAGAGCAGCCACAGCCACCCTGAGTTCCTGAGACAGAGCAGCTTTTCCAAGCTCTGGGTGAAGCTGCATCCTTCCCACTGCAGCTCCCCCACCCAAGGCAAGAAGGGGCCTCTGCTCCCATGCAGCCTGATGTGCATCCACTGAAGGATTCCAGGATGGCCATCCTGGCAAAGCCAACTGCTTGCAGTTCTCACCACGGAGGATTTGCCTTCTAATCACAATAAGCAAGTGGGCACATGTCACAACAGGACACAAAATGAACGACACACACAAGCTGAGATGTCCAAGGTAAAAAGAGGGCAGTTTATTTCCAAGCTCCAATATTTACAGAATTCCAAAAGTGACCATGGATTGGAGGATGAAATTGCCACCTCTCCAGCCACACTGGTCAAACCAACAGTCCATCAATTCTCTCCTCCTCCAGAAAGGAATGCACAACAATCATTATTTACATGAAAAGTGTGTGAGAAGCTCCATCACAAAAATGTAAACATCAGAAGGCTTAGAAGAACTTTAGAAGAGCAGGACAACAGGTACATGCAGTGTGCAGTTGTACCTGAACTGATGAGAAGCATTGATGAAAAGGACCATAAATGTTAGCAGGAAGAAGAAGAACACATGCAGGGATCCCAGACTAAAATCTGGGTAGTTTACCTCCCTATTCTCAAAACACAGGGACTGACCTACACCACTCTCTAGTTAAGCACAGTCCACAAATCTGAGATATTTCAAATCTAATGGACAATTGAGATCCTGCTCTGGGAATACAAAATTTAGGTTATGTACAGTGCCACTCTCAGAGGCTAAAGAAAATCTGCTGAGGGCTTTGTGGAGGACAGGCTTTATGTAATGATTACATTTTTAGTTAGTTAGGTTATTTTTAGGTTCATCACCAGTCTGTTAGGGGAGGGAGAAGGGAAGTAAACAACCACTGCAACTTCTAGGAGAGGTGCCATTTCATTCCTGTAGCTGTTTAGCCATTTCTAGAAATGGCTTCACCTTCTGCAAGCTCCACACTGACAAATGGCATGCAGCAATAAATAGCACAATGGGATAGGGTGACCTCTTGCCCCTTGATTTGGCTGCTTGGCGAGCAAACCTTGGTCAATGGGCACTGGTGGCACTGTTCCCAGCCATGCCAGGATGAGCTGAGCTGCAAAGAAATACCTGGCAAGTGCTATCCCAGACAAAATGCTTAAGAAATATCCTCCCTACACACCCATCTCTTCCTACACAAACTTACATTCTGCAAGATCCATTATGAGAGTCCAGATCAACAGATCCAGTGTTGACCTCAACCACCCGTGTGACACTGGAACTTTTCATAAATTTAATGATTAAATAAACAACAATACACCACAGACATACCAAGAGCCTTCCCAAGACATGGCCACTCACACACACTTCCATGACTAAACCCTGAAAAAGAGACACTCAGAACCTTGTTGCAGTGCATGCACCATGCTTTTGATTATGAAGAAATAATTTTATTGAAGGCTGTGTCTGCTCTATTATTTTCTCTGTTTTTAGCAGAAGTTGCTCTCGGTCTTGAGGCACGTTCTCCACTCACCAGGAGAGGTCACCACACACCTCAGTAACCAAACGAAGAGCCCAGATGGGATCTCACAGGAGGGACCTGGCTAAATGTCCCAGCTCAGAGCGGCCGGGGATGTGTCACGTCCATGCTGACCACAAAGGGTTCTCTTTCTCTCTCCTGTGAGAAGTTAGGAAGTGCAGACAATGCCACAACTTTCCTGCCTGCAGCTGCTCCCACTGCAAGTTCAGCCTTGCTCCAGTGAGGCAATAACATGGACAAATTAGACCTCAGTCCAAGCACCAAAGATGCCTCATAAAACACAGAGAATGAAAAACTTGGATTCTGAGCAGTTTGGTGCAAGATCAACCTATGAATTTCTGAGATCCAACTTAAAGATCATGGGGAAGCAAGAATGTCCAGATCAACATATTTAGTGTTGAACTCAACCATACATGTGACACGGAAACTTTTAGTAAATTTATGTTTAAATAAACAGCCATTCAAAGTGCTGATGCTGTGCACTGAGCCTGCCAGCCCAGCTCCAGCCCACTCAGGGAGGGGAGGCAGGGGGACACCAGGAAAATGCTTGGAGATTGCAGCTAAATGTTAATGTCTCAGTGGGGGCCCCTGGTGCCAGCTTCCCTCACAGACTCAGTGATCCCACTGTGATGAAAGTGCTGCAGAAACATCACTGCCCTTTCAGCCAGCCAGGGAATGTTGGCCTGAGCAGCTGGGAAGGAGAGGGAGGCCAAAGGGGTCAGTGTGCTTGGAAGGAGGAAGATGAGTTACTGCAGCAGTGCCCTAATGATGCCTTACCAAGCCTAGTAGGTGTGCTACCAACTTCAGTGCTCAGCTTCCTCATGGGATGAGGCAGGTATATCCCCAGAGTGTGGAAACTCAGGGCACAGGAATATTTCTGTGTCTGCTCTGGGGTGCCCTGACCCCCAGGGCAGCTCTGACTCTGACCCTCATCCATGGAGAAAGTTTCCCAGACTTCAAGAGAGACTGGAACCCACAAAAGTGTGAAATAGATGATAGAGAGCAGTGCAGGTGTGACACTGGGTGAGAAATTGAGGGTTTGGGATTTTTAGGATGTTGTGGATGGCAGCAAGGTGGAGGGCACAGGGTGCTGTCCTGGGTTTCTTCTTCATGCTTCTTCTTCCTCCTTCTCCATGGGTTTGGGTGGCATTTTGTAATTGGGCAGAAAAGTCTGCACTGCAGCTCTGTGGGATCAGTTCTTGGGTTAAAAGGGAAAATAATCCAGGTGTCAGCTCTTAATTGGACAGTTTAGTCTCACAAGCCCTTGGAACAAGAGATTGTTGGGCATTTTGTGCCTTGTAATGAAAAGCTGCTGAACTCCCAGCAGTGAGACTGTTTGACTGATAAGAAATAATAAACACCTGAGTCTGAGCATGAGCTACTGTCTCAGTGCCTTCAATCTAGACCCAGAGACACCCACAACTGAAACCACCACACCAGAGGAATAGTTTGCCTTAATCTTGCTCTTTATCAGATTTCTGATGATACAGGAGAAATACCTCAGGAATCTGGTAAACAACTTCTTGTTGGAGATGAGCAACACACATCAACCTGCTTCCTTCCACCCTACATGAAAGACTTGTCATACAAAGGAACACTTCAAAAAGGGACACAAAGCCATTTCCTAACTCCAGAATATTTCCTGCTGTCCTCAGGGGTTCCTCCTGAAGTCTCCATCCTAGCTGCACCACCTCAATGATAAATCTCTGTGAACATTCAGACCCTGAGTTTGATGCTCATCTGAGCCCTGAGACATTTGCTGGATGGCTTTCTGTTTCCAGCTACTTGCCACTGCACCACATCTGATCTGAACCCTGCTGTGGGTTACCTGGGCTGAAGCTGCCCTTGCTGTGTGGGTTATGGAGCTCTCTCTGAAACACAATCCCATGGAAGGTCATTGTTTGGGGAGATGGAACATCCTTCAGTTGTGCTCATGGACAGCATCCAGCTGCAAGGCATTAGGATGAGAGGCAATGACACAAATGGCAGTGGGAAAAATTCCAAGTAGATTTTAGTACATCATTGTTTCTTGAAGGTTTTCAAATTCACCTTGACAAGGCATTGAGAAATCTCATCCAAGTTGGCTCTGCTTTAGCACAAGATTGCACCAGAGACTCCTAGAAGTCCTGTCCAGCCTAAATTATTCTTTTACCAACATAGTCATAGATGAGGACTGCACTAGTGCATGAATGTCCAACAGTAACCAGAGAGACAATTCAGCAGAACCCCAAATGACTTCAGAGATCTCAAGGTCCAGAAGATTTATTATCCACTTTATGCAGACCTGTGAGAATCCAATCAAAGCAACAAAACAATCCTGGAGAAAAGATGAACCTGACACTGCCCTGACCTTTTCTTACTGTGTTGTTACATTGAGTACACACCTCAAACCTCTGGGATGATGATTTCATTTGCTAATAAGATTCATATCAAATGTGGTTTTCACCAACATCAACAACAAAAAAACCCCAACAATACAGTAACATGAGACTTCTTTTTCTGTCACAGGGGATGTTTCTGAGCTGTCTCCTTTCAACACCCATTTCTAGAGACACTTAAAATGATACCTCAAACTGACCTGCACATGAAAAACATTGAAGACATTAAACCTGCTGCCACATCACAGAATTATTTTTTCTAAGCTTCCAGGACCAACAAGTTGATACTGAAATCTGGTTTGCAAGCTTTCAGTAACTCAAATATCAGATGAAAAATACCAGATGGTCTTTAATTTCCATTTCCCCTGTGTAGATGCAGCTTGATGGCCTTTAACTCTGTGCATCACATGTGTGCAAAAATGCCATGAAAGGGCAAGAAGTATTATTGCATTTCAATTTTCCAGTGAAGCCAAATTTCAAGCCTGCTCTTCCTTTCAGACTGATTGCAGATTTAATAGAAATTGTGTACAATAGACTGAGAAAGATCACATAAAGGAACTATTTTAAGCTGGATCCAGGGAAAGAGGAAATTCTTCCTCAGCTCAAGCCTTGTAGAAGTTGTCTGTGCATGTCAGCTTGGTTTTGGCCACACTCACTGTCATTCAGGCCAATAACCACTGCAACTTGTATTTGTAATACTTGATTTTCCCCTTCTCCTCCAGATCACACTCTTTCATCTCTTAAGTCAATAGCATCACATTAATAAGTTATATCATCACGTTATGATAGCACTATTGTGTGATCACAGCTCTTACACAGCATGTTTTCTCAGCCCATCCCTCTAGTATGGAGTTCACAGTGACAAAGGAGCCAGGTGAATGTGTTGGGGACACCATTCACTTCCTTTCTCACTTCATAGTTCTCTCACAGTTATTTTTCCTTGGATGAAAAAGAAAGGGCCAGCAGTCAGCCCAAGGAACCCTGAGCTGTGCTCACTCATGTACATCAGTGGCACCAAGACAGGAGAATGATGCTGCACTGCCTAAGTGGAAAATGCTCCTTTAATTCACCACCAGAAGAGAGAACTATTTCTTCCCTCCTCCTCCTGGGTGGATGAAACCAGATCAAAACCTCAAACCAATCCTTGCACTAGCAGGAACTCAAAAGGTAGATTTGGGAGGGGTTGGAGGAAGATATAAATGCTGATAGCTGGAGACACAGAGCAACATAGAACTGGAGAGACTCAAGGAAAGAGGAATCAGACACCAAACATGAATCTGAAACTTCTTTTTTGCCCTGGATTCCTTCTGCTGCTTATTGTCAGTCAAAACCAGGCAGGGGCCAGATCCATTTCCAGCTTCCAGGTAAGTGACTGCTCAATAGAGCTGAAAGAAGCTGATGCTTCTTTAGGAAATGGACACATCAGATGAGCTCTGTTTCTTCCAACTCCATCTTAAAGAGATAACATGATGGCAGGAAGCTGAGACAGGCAGATACAAAGTGATTAAACAGAGGAAATTAAAGGCATTGATCACTGGATTTAAATTTCTAATCACAGGAGGTGATTGAAAGGAAAATGTTTGGGTTTTTTTTTCCTGTGGATTCAGTTAGGGGATTGTACATTTAGGGTCATCCTGTGACTGAGTGTAGCAATAAGATTTTGGAGTAAAGAAATTATTCTGGGAGGACTGTGATCGAAACCTGCATGCACCCCCCTGAATCCCCTGGTTCTAGCTGAAAAAGGAATGAAGGGGTTATGCCTGCAGGATCTCCTCCTCAGCTCAGCTGTGACTACCAGGTGTAGAATATAAGGAAAAGAGAAATTGTGCTTGTGTACCTATGTGTACTTGTTTGTGCAGGAACCCCAAGTCATTAAGAAAAACATTTCAGTTACTGCACTAGGGAGCTGGTACTGCCATGTATGAAGTAACCTCTCACTGTGCAAAGAAATGTGTAAGATAATCCTTCAGAACCAATTTCAGCATGTCTCCTGCCATTGCATTAATTCTCTTAGATATCAACTGGTTTTTTTTCTTTTTCCTTATTCACACTTTATCAGGCCTTTTTCAAATTTTTCATAATTTATCCATATGGCCAGTCCCAGGAAATACTCAACTGGCAGTCTGGCAGCTCAGAAATATGTCCTCAAACTAAGCACAGAGTGTAGCTAATATGGAAATCATGAGAGTTTCCAAAACCCCTCCTTCTCATCTCTTCCTTTCCACCTTCTACCCTTCCCTTTTTCCAGAGTCTGTCCAAATTGTTAGATGAGGACCTGGAGCATCCCCTGGTCTCAGAAGAGTGGGACCATGAGCAAGATGACCTGATGCCAGGAGGTGTCTTTGATCAGCCAGACACTGAACTCCAGTGGATGCAAAGCAGCAGGGAGCAGCCCAAGAGCATTTCCACAGCTGATGCTGCCATCCAGAGATTCCTCAGCCACCTCCTGAGCTCACCCCGTAGATACCAAGGCAGAAGAAAAAAGGGCCTCTCCAAACCAAACAGGGGCTGTTTTGGTGTCAGACTAGACAGAATTGGATCACTGAGTGGATTAGGATGCTGACTCTGCTGTGGTAAGAGAAAGCCAGAGGCTGCTGGTGTGTGTATTCATGTATAACTTGCAGAAATATGCAAAAGAGCAGAGTTAATTCAGCTTCAAGGAAATGGTGCCTTAAAGTAAGTTTCCCCTTCCTATCACAAACACAGTTTATTATTTTACCTTCCTCAGAATTCACTGTCATCAGATGTAGACTTAAAACCTGAGAATGCCATACCTCTGTTTTACTTGCTTTCCCTCCTTCCTCTGAGTCAGCTGTAAGCATTTCATCTGGTCTTAGAGGAGCACAGAGGTTTTCCACCAGCTCCCCAGGGATAATTGTTGTAATGCAAACAAACTCTAAGCAGAACAGTGGAGCTAAACCTGCCACTAGAACAGGAAGAAAACAGTTAATTCCCATGTGTGAAACCCTGAACACTTCTCTTTCTATTTCTTGTTCATCTTCTTTATTGACAGGACTGACTTTGGGGTTTCAGAGCACCCCTTGCCTGCTACAGAACTGCTCTGTACTGAGCAAACACTCCCACCTCTCCCCTGATATACTTGGCCAACAGAATGCACCTTTGCTGTACTGCCTGTTTGTATCAGAGTATTTATTTGTCAACATCTATCTGAAAATTAATTACAGAAAACTACATTTGTACTCTTTGTTTACTGGATGTATAAACAAACAAGTCTCATTATGTCACAGGTAATAAACTGTTTTCCATAATGTAATGAGTTTGCTTCGGGGTTTGCTGTGTGATTTGTTCATATTTCATTCCTGAAACAGAGCCCTAGTTTGCAGTTAGACACTGGAATTCAGGAGCATTTCAGAGGGCTGCTGTCTGGCAAACAGAAACCAGGACACAAAGCCCCAAGTCTCAGACCCACAATTTGAACAGGGCAGCTCTCTTAGCAGACATCACTAGAAAGCAGTGACTCTGCATTTAGATCTGCCACTGATGGAGGAAAACAAATTTTTCTTAGTAGTATACCTCATTTTATTAACAAAAAAGAAAAAAAAGAAATTAACCCCCCCAAAAAAACCCCAACAAAAACAAAAACAAAAAAAAAAAAACAACAACCCAACCCAAAACAATCCTACCCTTCTCTGAAGGAAATTCAAAGACACCCCACTCTTCCATAGGCAGATCCAGGTATTTCAAACCACTGAGAAGAAAATTGAAAAACACATCCTGAAGGCTTCTTTGTTTAACATTTTTGGTTAGGTCTTATGTTGTTTGCTAGTTAATCTGTTTAAGTTAACTTTATTAACAAAGCAACAGCAACTGTGAAAATGCACTGAGCAGGCATTTGTTGCCATATGCACACACAGTCCTGAGTACAAGCTCTCCAATGATGGGTTAGTTCATAATGAATTTATTACACTCTGAATTGCCATTCCTAAGGAAAAAAAAAATCACAAGAAAATTATGATTTCTACCAATCAAAAAAAAAAAAAAAAGAATTAAAGTCCAGAATGAAAACTGTGTTATTCTTTCATCCTCCAGCATAATTCCATACCAATAGCTAGTCTATACATGGCTTAAATCAACTATTTAGGCTAAGAAGAAGCAGATCTGCTTACTTGGGAGAGCTTAACAGAAAGCATCCAGCTTTCTAAGAGTGCCTGTTCAGGTGTGCTAGCCCAGGGCTGGCCCAGGTGCAGCCCATGTGGTGGAAAGGTTAATCCACACAGCCCATGGACATCAGGGAGCCAAACAATGTAGATCAGTATCTTATGACACCTGGAGCTAATGGGAAGTTTGCAGCCTCCTTTCTAATAATCCTGAGTCTAAAGCTTGTTCCTAGCTCCCAGTAACTCCAGAGCAGGGATGTTGTCACAGACATAAAGGCTTCTTAATGTTGAAATTTCACTGAAACCCAGTGGAGAACAAGCACTACTGAAGTTTATTTGCAGAAAAATAACAGAGGTCAGAGTAGGTTGAAGTCTGAGCTGTAAACACTTGTGAACAGAATCCTACAGAAGATGAACAAGGAACAGATAAGAGTTGCAATTACAGAGATCAGGCTGGTAATGTGCCATCCCATCACCTGGCATTTTGTGGGAACATTTTAAAAAGGCACTTTCCTCAAAGCAAGAACGATTTATTTCACATGAAAGGCTCTATAATTAGATCCCCAAGACTGAAGCCAGGTGTGTTTGTACTTTAGGTGATTTGCTGAGTTCTATTAGCATTTAAATAATCAAAGCTAAGCTTTGAAGTGAGGACGCCAGTCAGATGAAGGAAGCTCCTCTCTAGCTGTGCCATTTCCATCTTTGCTCAGATGAATTTACAGACCAGGGTAACAGAAGTTGCTGAGGACAAAAGCCTCCAATAGAAGTACTCCTACATGGAAAGAAACATACAGATATCTCTCTCAAATATGTGTGCTTTTGGTGTACCTGATTTGAAGTGATGTGAGGCAGTAATTGAGATTGGGTCTCATCTAAGATTCACTTCTGGCTAGCTTATTAATAGAATAATAGAGCCAGTTGTATTTATTCTCCTTGATCATCACACAGATCCTGCTCAGTCTCACTGCTTTATCCCTTTCCACTCCTCTCTTCAGTACACACAAAACTGAGGATGATGCACATCCTCACCCAGATCTGCTTTCATTCTCTACCAGCAATAACCCTCCCACCTGACATGATTTTCCTTCATTCACTGCACTTTCAAAGCACACATCTCCTTTCTCAGCCAGGTTCTTTGCTGTGTTGCTTTAAACAAACCCACTTGCCAGCTGTTAAAACAGCTGGATACAAAAATCACTGTCCCAAACCAGTTGATATTGCTGGTTTGCTTCCATTCTAAGCAAATGAAGAGGACAGAAGGCAGAGACTCAGTGAAATTGCTTTAGGATTACCCAGACAGTGAATGAAAGGGACCCTGGCTGCTGTTCTGCCTCTTACAGAGGGAAGGATTACAAAGGTAAGGAAGGGTTTGGTGGCAATGCCAGAGAACCCTCATCAGAGGAACTTTCAAAGAAAAACCTCCTACACCCAAGTCTCAGGACATGGTCTACTCACATAGCACAGAAATTTGTATACGGAGAAAAAAAAAGTTGTTATCCCAAGAACTGCTGCAGACAGATGAACATTTTCAATTCCTCCCACTTGTCTCCCCCAGAGAGAAGTGATGATAGGGAGAGGGAAAGAGAAAGGGCTGGATATAAAGGTAGGGATAGGAATAGGGCTAGGGGTTAGGGATAGGGATAGGTGTCAGAACCCAGGAAATTCCTCTGGCTGCTCTGGAGGGCTCGAGCCCCTGCCCGGGGGTCTCAGAGACCTTGGTACAGAGCCCAAGACCCCTGTGCCTTTGATCTTGACCCATGAAAAAACAATTACCAACCTTTATATGAAGAATTACAAGTCAAAAGAGTTTAAGTAGAATAATAGTTTGTCATGGGGTGAAAAATAGATTTTTGAGGTTTTTAGAATGGGGGCTTGGGGTCCCTAGATGGAGGAATTTGGCTGTGCCTTGTCCTTTTTCCTTTTTCTTCCTTAGCCTCCATCTTCTGGGTGATGTTGGCATTTTTAGATTGGTTTAGAGTAGAAGCTCACTGTCTAACACAGGTGATAGGTATTGGGAAGTTATGGTAAGTAATGTACACATAGTTTTTAGCATAAAAAGATAACACTGCCTCTGAGATGGTCAGTGTGCCTCTGTCTGACCTGCTGAACTGACCTCGGCAGGCCAGAGAAAGAATTTTATAGATAAGAAACAATAAACAACCTCGAGAAGGAGAACTGAAGAGTTCTGACTCCTTCTCTGACTGCTGGGCTGGGAAAAGAGACTTTGTGACACATCTCGGGGTCACTGTGAGCAGCAGAGATTCCAAGAGATGGATAGGGATAGGGATAGGGATAGGGATAGGGGTAGGGATAGGGATAGGGGTAGGGATAGGGATAGGGGTAGGGATAGGGATAGGGATAGGGGTAGGGATAGGGATAGGGATAGGGATAGGGGTAGGGATAGGGATAGGGATAGGGATAGGGATAGGGATAGGGATAGGGGTAGGGATAGGGATAGGGATAGGGGTAGGGATAGGGGTAGGGATAGGGATAGGGATAGGGGTAGGGATAGGGATAGGGGTAGGGATAGGGATAGGGATAGGGATAGGGATAGGGATAGGGATAGGGATAGGGATAGGGATAGGGGTAGGGGTAGGGATAGGGATAGGGGTAGGGATAGGGATAGGGATAGGGATAGGGATAGGGATAGGGGTAGGGATAGGGGTAGGGATAGGGATAGGGGTAGGGATAGGGATAGGGATAGGGATAGGGATAGGGATAGGGATAGGGATAGGGATAGGGATAGGGATAGGGATAGGGATAGGGGTAGGAGTAGGGATAGGGGTAGGGATAGGGATAGGGGTAGGGGTAGGGGTAGGGGTAGGGGTAGGGGTAGGGGTAGGGGTAGGGATAGGGATAGGGGTAGGGATAGGGGTAGGGGTAGGGATAGGGATAGGGATAGGGATAGGGATAGGGGTAGGGGTAGGGGTAGGGGTAGGGGTAGGGGTAGGGATAGGGATAGGGACAGGGACAGGGATAGGGATAGGGATAGGGGTAGGGGTAGGGGTAGGGATAGGGGTAGGGATAGGGATAGGGGTAGGGGTAGGGGTAGGGGTAGGGATAGGGATAGGGATAGGGATAGGGATAGGGATAGGGGTAGGGGTAGGGGTAGGGGTAGGGGTAGGGGTAGGGATAGGGATAGGGATAGGGACAGGGACAGGGATAGGGATAGGGATAGGGGTAGGGATAGGGGTAGGGGTAGGGATAGGGATAGGGATAGGGATAGGGACAGGGACAGGGATAGGGATAGGGATAGGGGTAGGGATAGGGGTAGGGATAGGGGTAGGGATAGGGATAGGGATCGGATGCAGTTCCCCGCTCTCTGCTGCGGGCCCTCCCTGCTGCTGCTCGTTATGGCCCGGGCAGAGGCGCAGTGCGGGGCTGCGCTCCCTGCAGGAACCGCGGCCGGGGCTCCCAGGGCGGCCACCCGCACCCATCCCGCCGGGGCCAAGTGGTAGAAGCGGCGCTCTCAATCCCCCCCCTCCTTTCTTCTCCAGGACCTCCTGCAGTCGCTGCGGCAGCTCCGGGAAGAGGAAGGGGAAGCGAGCCTGGGAGCCGAGCCGGCGGCCGGGGCTGAGGACGGCTGCTCCGAGGGCGAGCTCCCGGCGGAGGAGAGCGGCCGGGCGGGGGCTCCGGGCCTGCCCTCAGACCTCCCCGGGCAGCGGAGGGACAGAGCCAGTGGAGGAGCCTCCTGTCCTCCCTCAGACAGAGACACTTCTGCAGCTTTGGGACGAGGATGGAGAGGAGCGGAGCGCACACGGGGCTGGGGTGCGATCAGCACCGAGCCCGCAGGTGCCGGGGCGGAGCGGGGCAGCCCCGGGAGCTGCCGCCGGCTGAGAGCCTCGGAGCGGCTTCCCCGCAGCTCTCTGAGCTCATTTCACAGATTTCTGGAGCAGATGGAGAGGCTGAAGCCGGGACCGGCTCCCAGGCGTTTCTTGAGTCTCCGGGCCGGCGTTCAGCAGCCGTACCGCCAGGCTGCCCTCATGCCCGCCACGGCAGTGGGCTGCGGGGCAATAAACGTTGTGCCAAGCCTACACTGCCTTCTTTGAGAGGGGTTTTTATCGGTCACGGTTTAGCAGATGGTCAGAGGATACAGAAACCCCCTCCAGAGCGCTCCTCTCCCTCTGCTCTAAGGGCTCTGCCCCGACCCTGGCCAGAACATCCCACCCGTTCTGGAAAGCCTTTGGCTGGAGGGTGGCAGCAGCAGGAGGGATGGTGGCAGCACAGGAGGGATGGTGGCAGCACAGGAGGGATGGTGGCAGCACAGGAGGGATGGTGGCAGCAGCAGGAGGGATGGTGGCAGCACAGGAGGGATGGTGGCAGCAGCAGGAGGATGGTGGCAGCACAGGAGGGATGGTGGCAGCAGCAGGAGGGATGGTGGCAGCACAGGAGGGATGGTGGCAGCACAGGAGGGATGGTGGCAGCAGCAGGAGGATGGTGGCAGCAGCAAGAGGGATGGTGGCAGCAGCAGGAGGGATGGTGGCAGCACAGGAGGGATGGTGGCAGCAGCAGGAGGATGGTGGCAGCAGCAGGAGGGATGGTGGCAGCACAGGAGGGATGGTGGCAGCACAGGAGGGATGGTGGCTGCACAGGAGGGATGGTGGCAGCACAGGAGGGATGGTTGCTGCATTCTTCCAGGACTGTGTCAGACCCTCCACGCTGTACTGAGGGGGCACTGCCAGGCACGGCTGCCAGATCTGGGAGCGTGGCAGTGAGCCAGCATGGCTTCCCGATGGCTTCAGTGCTGCCACCAGGGGATCCTGCCCGGAGGTGGGCACGGGGCTGGGGGTTAATTCCAGGCAGTGTCCTGGACACGCCGCTGTGCCGTGGGCTAAGCCGCTGGTATCAGTGCCAGGCTTGGCACGGCAGACCAGCATAGGAGGACTTCTTAGGACAAAGGGCTTTAAAAATCGCTTTAAACATCGCTTTAAAAATACACCGGGGAGCGGCTGCAGCTGTAGGCGAAGGGCCGCGAGGGCTTCAGCACCTGGGACAGACGCCAATCGCCCCGCAGAGCTGCCCTCGCCTGCCCGGGGCTCCCTGCAGCCGGCACTGAGCCTCGAGGGTCCAGCACAGAGATAACGGATCACGATCACCGGGAGAAACAATCCGTGTTTAGGATGAAAGTTAATTTCCCTCCTTGGAAAAAGTGAGGCATCACTGAATTGCAGGATGGCCACTCCAGACATTTTTACATTTCTGTTTTGATTCTTGTCTGATGGCCTCATCGATTATTTTCCCTCTCAATCTAACTATCATGCAGGGAAAGAGAGCCTGGGTGGGGTGTGCCATAGTTCTGTCAAACTAGGAGGAGATGAAAGGAATCCAAATCCAGCCTCTTCCTCAGAACAGGAGGTTCTGTACAAGCAGCTCACACTCCCCAGCCCAGAATGGCAGTAGGAGAATGAACACAGGGGAAGGATGTGCAGCAGGTCAGGGCAGCACTTAAGGCAGGTCTGTCCATCAGCAGATGGAACCCCCCTGGTGCCAACCCCCAGGGTTATGGTCCTTAGCCTAACAGGGCTGAAAAACAAGGACACAGAATCACCTTGGTGGGGAAGGGGCAATGTCACCTCAGCTGAGCTGTGTCCATCCTCCTCATCACAGGATCCACACACAGGCTGCCAGCATCATCTCTCTGATCTGAACAACCAACAGAGCCTCCTGTCACCACACCTCCCATCCCACACCCTGGGAAGCAGGGGAAATGTGCCAGATTCCCTCAAACCAGGCACAGTAAGCTTTTCAGAAGAACCTGCTGCCCTGTTAAGGCAGACATTTTACTGGGGAAATGCCCAGCTGAGCATGGGCAATGCCTAGATCTTGACTCTCTACTGCTGGGCTATAAAGCCTAAAGTCCATATTAATTTACCAGGGTGATAAGACTGAGATAAACAAGTGACTTTTATAGCTTAACAATGATGAGCTGAGTTCTGACATTTCACACTCCATTTGCTTTGGCAGAACTGCAAGATGGATAATTGAGGGCAGAATTTGGCTGTGAAAATACAGCTGCTGCTGTGACAGGCAGCCATTTCATCCCATCTCTACACTTCACTACATTGTACGTGGAATAGAGCAAAAAATCTTCCTGTCTTAGAAAAATATTGTCAAGGCTGAAGCCATGCTGCTGCATCTCATTTATCAGCCATGGAACACAGAAGATGAAAAAGAATGAACCAGTAAAGAAGGGACTATCTTGGGGTCTGACTTAATGACTAAAATCCTGGACAATTACATTGTTTCACAGGGACAGGTCACTCAAAGCAAAATATTTCACATCTGAGATTAATATTGTGTCCCTCAATTTCTTGCTGCTGGGTGTGTGACCCAGGGGCTGCTGTACAGAAAAAAAAAAAAAAAAAAAAAAAAACCCAAACTAAAAAAAACAAAAAAACAAAACAAAACAAAAAAACCCCAGACACAAACAAAATCTCAGAGCAAGCTACAAAATGTTTTTGTACAGAGAGCACTAGAGAATACTTAGTGTGTGTGTGTGGGGGGGGGGGTGTGAAAGGAAAGAAACAAGAAATACAACAATAACTGATTCTAATTATCTTAATGAATAATTCTGGTTTATCTTCTCCCACATTTGCAGTTTACAAAACAAAGTAACACCTTGACACAAACAAACATACACAAACCAAGAGCAGCAGGAAGAGAACACTTGTAACTAATTAATGAATTATACAGACACTGCAGTATAGAATGTTAATTATAAAAAATAAGTTATCAGGATTTTTAAAAACACAAAATAAGAAAGTGTTGGATTACACAATAATACAAACAATAGTATTGCCTTTATGTTCTAAAAAAATAAAGCATTGAGGAACAACAGAGAACTCATATAAAGGGCTTCATCAGAATATACACAGAGTTGGGCTGACTTCAGGCTATATTAGGAAGAAATAGCATTTGAGCATGACTTCACAACCTTGAGAATGTCCTTTCTAGTATAATTTTGGTAGCTGATCATGTGAACAGTATGTGCACATGTTTGTACATAAACACCATGTTAAGACATTTAAGACATGGGCAATACTTTATCATTCTATTATTATTTTGAAAGCGTACTCAGGAGATTCTTTCAAGATCTATGTTCATATGAAAACTCAACAAATTATTACTAGACTGATATTCAACTTACTCCTACATTTGTTGTTTCAATTTAAATAACAAGAAACTTTAGGAAAATGCAAAATAAAAAGCCATTGCTTCATGATTTAGAAGTCTCTTGCATTTCTGTAAAAAGATTAATTTTTAGTTATATGTACAAAGACAAAAACGGAAATTTGAAGCATTTCTGTACTTTTGCAATTTCTCATCTAAGCATAGGCAGTTTCTAGCTAATTTTAAGACATTCAGCACTTAAACAAATAATTACTTTTAGTTTTTAATACATTAAATTTAAGATTTTGTTTTAACTCCTCACAAAACTCACATATATACAAACTCATCCATTCTTTCTTTGGGACAGATTCTGAATAATACCAACTATCTATATAAGCTCTCATTGAACAAGTTTCTTTCTTGTATGACAGTAAAATAAGATTATTGCTGAAACTGGCTGCCTGTTTATTGATGCAGGGTCAAGCCTTACCAGGAATGCTTAAAGAAATCCCATTATTTAAGCTTTTGGCAGTTAATAAACTCTAGTGTCTCTCAGCGGTGCCGAAGCCGGGTGTCGCGGAGGGCTGGAGGTGCTCGCTCTCCCCACTGTCAGCTCTGCACTGAGGTGCAGATCGAGGTGCTGCTCTTGTTGGTAACACACAAACACAAAGTTTCAGTGCTGAGATCACCTCAGCAGCAATGGGAAAAATGGCCCAAATCTGGGATTTTCAGCACACTTTCTGGTAGGCGGTGGCCGTGCAAATTCCATATAAGAAGGAAAGTGTGCACAATGCTTTAGGTGTCCTGAAAGACAATTTATCTTCATTCTTGACTCTTCACCAAATACTGATCTGAAAGCCTGTTCTTTCCCCTGTAAAAGGCATTTTCCTTATGGTAATCTTCTAACTGAGCAAAGTTTAGAGCAGTTTTGGGATTGTTTCCCATCTCTGTAAATCTGACCATAGGGGTCTCTTGAAAGAGAATTGCTAAGAATTTCCAACTGGACTATGTAATCACAGCGCCTGGTATCAAGAGGAGGGGGAGTGACATGAAATCACTGACTTGTGACATACATTCCTCAGCAACAGCAGCTGCTGCCTAATGACAGCTAATAAAGGGAATCTTCCCTTGACAGAGCTGCATGCCTGCAGTGGGACTGGAATGTGCCCAAGATAAACCCACTGATAACCTAGGAAGCAGGGATCACCCAAAGAGTATAAAAGACAAGCTTCAGAAGAGAGACAACAGGACAAGGAAGAAAGAGACTTGAAGGGACATCTCAGAAGAAACAGCTTGAACTCCCCTACTCCCAACGAAGCCAGCGCCATGGACACTAAAGGCTCATTTTTCTATGGCTTCCTTTTGCTGCTGCTCATCCAGCTCCAGCCCAGCAGAGCCAACCCTATCTACAGCCTCAGCCCTGCCAAAGAACTGGCCAGCATGGAGGTGAGGACTCTCATTTTGCAAACTTTTGGGGTGCTTAGTAGAGTGTGAGGTGGTGCTTTGCCTTCCTTTTGCATGATTGGATTGCAATAACCACATCAGCCATCACATGCTGGGGAACAGAGCCTCAGCTTTTCATAGGGGTTCAGAGAAGCTCTGTAGGGCAATATCCTCCTGTGCTGGGTTCACCCGAGCTCCTGGGCAGTAGTGGGAACCAAGATTGTGATGTTGTAGGATATCTGCTTTGGTGTTTCGCTTCTTTTTCTTTTAAAGATACATCTTCCTGGGAACAAAGTTCCAGGGAAGGAAAAAGTCATCAGAGTAGCTCTGTAAGAACAAATAGAAAACTCTGAGGTGGGGTCCTGTCTATGTGCTTACCCCTGCTCCACAGGGCAGCTATATGGCTCTAGCTTTGTGAATTTCAGAGATCTGGTTGTGAATGGATGAGAGATGAAGAGGTAAAGTGGAGCACCCAAAGAGAAACTTTTAGAAGTATTACTAGAGGAATTAACACAATAATTTAGTGTGGCTCATACAGAAAAGCTTCCAGAGCTATAAAATTACCGTTAACCATTTTACCAAATAATAGAGAAAATCCATTGTTACAGCACAGTGCAAGCTTGAGACTCTGATGGGATCTGAAAGCTCAAACCTTTCCTTGGGCTGGTTGGAACCAGTAGCCAGATTCTCAAAGCTGTTCTCAGGCCCCAAGAACAAACTCCCTGAGCTGATAAGGAAACTGAAGCTAAAGCTGCCTCTGGAGTGTTTCCAGCAGCCAGGAAGAGTGGCTTCCAAATGCACTCACTGTCAGGCAAGCCATAAGGCTCATTCCTCTATATTCATATTCTAGAGTTGGGCAATTAGATTCCTCTAATTGGTTGAGCTGCCCTTGAGGAGGTTATCCGACCCCAGTTACACAAAGCTCTACAAATTACAAAGAAAGGTACCCAGGAAGCAATCACACAGCAGGCATGAATTCACCACAGAGGTATTTTCAGTTACTTTCAGGAGTAGCAATCCTGTAATCCCCGGGGCAGAGATTAGTGAAAACACCTAGAGCTTCTCCAAGTGATGTCCATTGAAATAGCCAGGGGTGACAAAGCAGCAATGTGAGAACGTGGGAGTGGGCTATGTGGCTAGAGGTTCTCTCAGACTGTGTACCACTGGTGGGTGAGTAGACCCTGAGCAACCCACATCTTGCATTTTCTTCTCTGCCAATGTATGTTCTAAACTTGCCAGTAAGATACATGTGATGGCAAGCAGCTTCATCCAGTTCACAGGGTGAAGCTATGCCTTCTCAAAGATAGAATTAATGTGAGCAGGGATATAATGCAGAGGACAGAACCCAGCAACCACCAGTAAGGCTGGGATCCAACCTGTCAGTCTCCCTAGGGTGGGCTATGGGACCATTGATGAATACAGAACAGAAGGACTGGAAGAGTTAGCAAATGACCACAAAACAAGGAATTACATTAATTTAATCCTTCTTTTATAGGCTCTGCTGGAAAGATTGGAGGATAAGTTTGCAATGATGGAAGCCCTGGAGTCCAATCCCGACCTGCAAGAACCCAAAACCCAGGAGGAGATCCTGCCAGAACTCGCTGATGACGGTGACAACCCGAAGGCTGAACCCAGGCTCGCACCCAACACCCCCCTGTCCTACAGGGACCCCTTCCTCAGGAGACTGAGGGGGCTGCAGATGCCCAGGATGATGAGAGATTCGGGCTGTTTTGGGAGGAGGATTGATCGGATCGGCTCCCTCAGTGGGATGGGCTGCAATGGTGAGTCCTGGCTGAGCCATTTCACTGAACAGCACAGACTGTGTCCGTGCCATGCCACAGGGGAGGAGCAGCTTCTCATTTAAGTCTTTAAGACACAGTTTCAGAATGGAATTAATTTGAGCCTAGTATTTAAGCTAGTATTGGTTTTTCAAAAGCATTGCTGATAATGGTGACACGTACCAAGACAAAACCAGATTCTAGTAACATTTATTTCATGTTTGGTTTGCAGGTTCCCGGAGAAATTAGGATCAACCTCCCTAGAGCCTGCTCTGAAGAATGCTTTACAGTACCCCTTCCTCCCAAGATGAAAGCCAGATGCTTTCCAAGCTCCTCAACAGAAAGTTATTCCTATTTTTATTTATTTATTTATTTATTTATTTGATGTTTTTTAAAGAACATTTCTTACGTTAGCACTGACAGACCATCTTTAAATAAAACTAACACATTAGACATCTGTGCTGGACCTCTCTCCTGTCTGTTGCATTAAATTTTCTTGTATTTGCCTAAAGTCAAAATCTTAAGTTTTATTGATATTCTGGTACCCACAAGCCTGGATCTTACTTACATGAGACAGAGAAAATTTAGTAAAAATGAAAATGAGTTTTTGACTAGAGGCTTTTCCTCTGCAGTAAGAAATGCTAATAGGTTAGCAGGAAAAAAAAAACTTGCTTAACATTGAAAGATCATCATGAGTCCCCATATAGACAGGGTTTCAGTGATAAGAGAGTCCTTTTGCTGGTTTAAATTATTCAGTCATGGGAACTGCCACAAATGCCTCAAGTAAGCAAAAGTTATATGAAAAGAAATAAATAAAATCATAACACTTCACAAGTTTCAAGATAACCAGAGGGAGGAAAGGGAATTCATTGTATATGCTTTCTAGCAGTGACCCAATAAAGGTTACGAGCATCAACAGAAAGATCCATCATTAACTGTGTCTTGTCTCACTCTGCACGTGGCTGAGATGCTGATTCCCAGAAATTCTTGAAGGATCCTCAAAGGTTTGAATATTATCATGATATTCCTCATGAGAGGGTAGGTGGGATCACTGAACTACACAGCAGCTTGGATGGAGCATTTATCCCTTTTTGGGAGTGGCCCCTTGCAAAGTTGTTCTAACATGGCTAATGGGAATACTGGAAGTCTGATTAAGGTTTATTTAACCTTGCTAGATTTCACACCTAGGAGCTGAATTTGACCCAAAACATATTCTAGCACCCAACCAAAGAAGGAAATATTGCCAAAACCACATTCAGTCAGCATCCCAAAAAGAGCTTGGATCCCCATGTGAGCCCCAGCAATGGCACCCAGCCCAGCCCAACACAACTGTCCTGTGGTTGACTGCATGTACTGCTAGGAACTGTGTTATTTTGAGCAGCTCATGAGTCTCATGCCCAGAATCTCAGTGCATTCCCATGGACCTGAGGACCCTGAGAAGCTTGTTAAGGGCTTAAGAAGGCAGCACCAGGACAGACTCAGCTGGAACAGTCCAATTCTGACTTTGCTTGTGCAAATGCACATGGTGACAGAAACAGTCCCTGGTGAGGATAAGGAATTGGAAGGCAGGTGTTCCAGAGCTGCTGACAACAGCTCTCAGGAGCCACAGCTCCAGGGAAAGGGTAAATTCAAGCACACACCTCTCCTTGCACAAGGCCAGTCACAGCTAAGGGTGCTGCAACACTTTGATAGGGCTCATGTCACACATCACATTTGTGACAAGCCCCCTCCCAGTCACTCCCTGCAGTGCTGACATGGCCTCCACGTGGGATCTGTGTGCTCCTCTCCACACTGGGCCTTGTGATTCTTTCCTAGGGAAGAAGGGCAGAAGTCCAATCTGAGGGACTAATTTTGGTACACTCCAACAGGAAACCACAGTGTGATACAAATCCTCTCCTTCCAGCAGCACCAGCTACAGATAAAATATTTTTTGGAATAGTGTCCACACAGGTTTCCCTGACAGAAGAATAAATTCTCAGACTAAGATTCCCAGCACCATCCATGGGACATCTCTGCAGTGAAAGGTACAGTGACTTGGCATTGACTCAATTTCACAGATCATGGGGGTGTGCAGTCACCCCTTGGGGGGACAATGGGGCTTTGTCTCCTTCAGAGGCTTTCCAAACACACCCACTGCAGCACCATGCAGGAGGATCCCTCCACACCAGCAATGGGCAACAGTCTGACTTCCCCTGTGCTGCTGAAAGTAAAAACAATTCATGTACTCTAGCAATAGCTCTTGCTGGAGCTGAATTTTACCCAGTCAAGCACTACTTGCACAGACACTGTAAATTGTCCCTCCCTGTCAGTCCCTCAAGGCACAAACCACTGATTAGTTCAGTGGAATGTGCTAAAAATGGCAAGAAGAGGCAATGCTTCCTGACCTAAAGCCAGGTGGGTCCAGTATTAGCAGCAAGCCAGTTCCTGGTGGAACAAGTCTGTGTTAGCTTGCAGACAGTAAGTTAATAGACCCTGCAGTCTGGGAGAACCTAATTGAGGGTAAGCAATCGAGGAAAAAAGCATCTCTGACTGGATTTTTACTGCTACTCCCATACACACACTGAGCTGTAAAGCACCCTCAGGGAAATCTTGCAGCCAGGTCAGAATAGTGCTGCACTCAGGAGGAAGCACGGGGAAAAGCTGAATGGGAGAAACTCGACACTGATCAGCTCTGCAGGCAGAGAACATCACCCCCAAGGATGGAAAAAAGCTGCCACTGGTGCTGTGAGTGCTGGATCAGAGAGAGCAGGGAACAATCTTGTGAACAGCCATCATGTAAATGAAGAAATATCCCAGTGGGACCAGAGAAGGAGCAGGCTAACACCCTCCACACAGCTATAATGACATTTGCTACCTCCTGCCCTGCCAGACTTCATTCTAACTTCTGAACAGTGCTTGGCAGTACTCATTATTGGCCATGGATAGTTCAGCAGCTTTCCTTTGGACTCTGAAACCCAGTAATCCCATTATCATGCTCCATGCACTCTGTAAGGCAAGAGCCTTGTTTGGAATAGAGGTCTGCTTAGCACAGCAAGCATATTTGCAAATTAGATTTGATGGTTTCTCTGCCCCTCAGACACTGCTCTATCCCTATCCAGCTTCCCACTAAACAAAATGCTTCCACTGAAATCTAAGCTGGAAGGCAAGAATGCCAAGAGGAGCTGTCAGCACTGCTTGGTTTCTCCAAGAAATCATAAGTGAAGTACAGGGCACACACCCTCCACTGCTGCAGGGAGACGTGGAGCTGTGCCAGTTCACATCCCAATCTGGCCACAACCAGCTTCAATGATTTACTTCTCCTGAATCTTGGCCCCCAAAGGCCTTTGCTGATTAACATCTGCTTATAAGTGTGCACCACACTTCTGTGTGGGAAGGAAGGAAGATTTGTAAGACTTTCCCCCTCTATTACCATCTCCTGATTGCTCTCTCAGAAAACCAGCACAATCCCTCTGGGGAGGAGGTAAAGTTTATGACAACAGAAGGTGGTGGGAAGGCAACTAGAGTCAGACCTGCTATGCTGGGAATTGGAAGTCAAGAAAAGAATAAAACTGGTGTGTTAATTCAGCCATCCCAGAGAGATATTCTCTAGTATAGGCATCAAAGAGCTGCTGGGGGAGTCAACAAAGGTCTCAAGGATGCAATGTCTTAGCTGTTAGTCATGAGTTTTCAACACAGTATTGTTTTCTACTGAAACTGGTATATAACTGTTCCAGTCTCTGCTTTAAAATGCCTAAAGTATCAGTAAGATGTGTGTTAAACCATACACAGCCCACACAGCAATCAAAACAGCCTGGAGAAAGGGACATCCTACTCACTTTTAAACTGTTATCTTGTTGAGTTTGTGAGGGTTTCCAGGACAAGGTGAGAAATGAGAATCTGACTTTATGTTCTCAGAAGGCTGATTTATTATTTTATGATATTATATTAAAAGAATACTATGCTAAAACTATACCAAAGAAAGAGAAGGATACAGACAGAAGGTGTAACAAGAATGATAATGAAAAACTCATGACTGACTCAGAGTCCAACACAGCTGATGGTGGCTGGTCATTAAATAAAACCAATTCACATGAAACAAATCAAACATTGACCAGTTGGTAAACATGACCAGTTGGTAAACAATCTCCAGACCACATTCCAAAGCAGCAAAACAGGAGAAGCAATCAGATAATTATTGTTTTTCATTCTTTTCTGAGGCTTCTCAGCTTCCCAGGAGAAGAAATCATGGCCAAGGGATTTTTCAGAATATATGACTGTGACATTATCTCAACATCCAAACCTCAGTGACTGACTCCCCTCCTTTCCCAGACAGCAGGGGAGCTCACTGATGTCTCATCCCAGCTCCCAGTAAGCCTTTGCAGACACTGCATTTGAACAGTGGATGCAGAGGAGACTGAGTGTATCCCACTGCTGCTGACAAGCCTTCAGCACCCTGGACAACAAGAGCAGCTTCACTCTCCTTACAGCCCTGCAACAGCCAAAGCTCCAGGCAGCCATCCTCTGTTCCTCCCAGTGCCTGCTGCATGATCCATAACTGTGAATGCCCATGCCTGTATGGGAATGCACACACACTGAAGAGGCAGCTTGTATCCTGCTAGCAAAGCAAAAAATGAAAAAATAATAATAATCTCACTGAACACCACAAATTTTTTTCTGCTAGAGCCCCAGTGTGTCATTACAGGGCCAATGATGCATGGCTGGATCCAATGAGTCTATAAACCTCTCCCATTCCTTCCTGTGTTGCTGCATTTACAACCAAAGGCAGCACAGAGCTGAAGCAGAGTTCCCCCAGCCCTTTCTCCTGATGACTCCTTCCCACCCCAGCTAGGGTATCCTTCCTATTCCTTGCTCAGTTAAGCCCTCTGTGGCATTTCTTTAGCTCCTCAAATCAGACTTTCTGCCATTCCCTCCCAAGAGATGGTTTTACCCATCTCAGGCTTCCCCTGGCATTACACACCCACCAAGGGGGAGCCAGAGGGCAGCAGCCAAGCTGCTGGCCAGCTCTGTGTTAGAGTGCCTCAGAGAGCTACTGCATGAACCCTGTACAACATCTGCACACTCTGTACAGCATCTGTACTGCATGAACCCTGTACAACATCTGCATACTCTGTACAGCATCTGTACTGCATGAACCCTGTACAACATCTGCATATTCTGTACAGCATCTGTACTGCATGAACCCTGTACAACATCTGCATATTCTGTACAGCATCTGTACTGCATGAACCCTGTACAACATCTGCATACTCTGTACAGCATCTGCACTGCATGAACCCTGTACAACATCTGCATACTCTGTACAGCATCTGTACTGCATGAACCCTGTACAACATCTGCATACTCTGTACAGCATCTGTACTGCATGAACCCTGTACAACATCTGCACACTCTGTACAGCATCTGTACAGCATGAACCCTGTACAGCATCTGCACACTCTGTACAGCATCTGTACTGCATGAACCCTGTACAGCATCTGCATATTCTGTACAGCATGAACCCTGTACAACATCTGCATACTCTGTACAGCATCTGTACTGCATGAACCCTGTACAACATCTGCATACTCTACAGCATCTGTACTGCATGAATCCTGTACAACATCTGCACACTCTGTACAGCATCTGTACTGCATGAACCCTGTCCAACATCTGCATACTCTGTACAGCATCTGTACTGCATGAACCCTGTACAACATCTGCACACTCTGTACAGCATCTGTACTGCATGAACCCTGTACAACATCTGCACACTCTGTACAGCATCTGTACTGCATGAACCCTGTCCAACATCTGCATACTCTGTACAGCATCTGTACTGCATGAACCCTGTACAACATCTGCATATTCTGTACAGCATCTGCATACTCTGTACAGCATCTGTACTGCATGAACCCTGTACAGCACAGCCCCCAGTGCACAGAAACAGGGAAAGGCAGTGAGCTTTTGGGTCAGATATTTCTACAGTGCTCAAAGACTGTACTGACATTTTTGGCTTGTAAGCCAAAATGAGATGAAAGTTCAAAAATTGTCACTGATTCTTTTCTGTAAGGCAGACAGCAGGATAAAGCAGGAAAGATAGCCACAAACTAAAACATTCAAGGTGAGATTAGGATAGATCCTTCATACCCTGGAGAAGCCCAAGTGTAAAACAAGAGGTGACACACTGTAGTTTAAACCTCTTTCATTAAGTTACTGGGAGGAAGGTGAGTTGTCAGGTAAGAAAAGCAGCACAATGGGCACAATTTAGCTCCTTATCAAACAGCTGCTGTGAGAATGTGGAACCACAGTGGTCACAGCCTAATGGATCACAGCCATTCCTCTCTGCCTGGTCTAAGAGAACCTTCTGTACAAACTGTTAGATCCAGACAACTCATAAATAGCAACAACTCAACTACCTCAAATCATGCTCTTGGATGTTGCCATGTTCTACTAGTTTTATTATCATAAAGGGCAAAAATAAAACAATACTAGAAACATCAAAAGGCCTTGAAAGTGCTGAAGGAGACACACAAACATTTTACTCTCAGACATGTTACAACTACATGAATACTTCCCAAGTGCCATAGTTCAAATAAAAATATATTCATACAAATTATAAAAAAAATACAATTTATGTACACACACCATGGAATTAGCTTACATCATTTCATAACAAAAAACAGTGCAAAAAAAAAAAAAAAAACAAATGGAAAGGTAAGTTGATACCATTGGAATGGTTCACAGTAATTAATAATTCAAAACTGCATAATTAACACTGCACAGGAAACCACAAGGCAAGGAGGAAGACCCCAGACTAACTCCCTAACCTTGCCATCAGTACTAACCCAGTTCTGGGTTATTTTTCCCTTAGTGTTGCTTTGTTAAAATGTTCCTGGCACCTATGTTAGAACAGGTTTCTTAGTAAATCACTTAGCAACTAGAGCCAGGGTAGAAGCAGTAAGTGTGTTGTAAGAAAGGAATTAAGTAACTGAAGTGAGAGAAGACTGATTCAACACATACCCCTTGGCATCAGTCCTCATCAGAAGGGAAATACTGCATCTCCAAATGTCAGGTGAACTTGTAATTCCTTTTCTGCAGGCTACAGAACAGTAATTGCACACTGAGATTTCCCTTTAAAGTAGATGATAGGGTCACCCACCATCCTCATGGAAAATGTCTTTACTGAAAGAATGAAAGGGTGTTTTTCAGCTGAAACATTTGAATAAGATGCCCAGGCAGAGCAGACAGTGCTGCCAACAGGTTGAAGGCAAAGTGCCTTCTCATGGAGAAACACCTGGTGCCCAGAAAAACCTTGATAAGATTCTCCAGCCTGATTTGTCTGGATTGCCCAACTCCGATCTCAGCAGCAATGACAAAGACATCCTGCAGCAAAACAGCCTGCCATTTGTGTACAGAAATAAAACAGGAGCAGCTCAAGGCAAACAACCTAAGGAGCCTTATGTGCAGGAAGAGAAGGAACCTTCCCTTCCACACACTCTCCCTCAACATGATCAAGAGGAGAAACATTTGTCATGGGGAGACACAGGACATTCCTGACAGGTGTTCTAACAGTACAGGACTGCCAATTCCACCCAAGTGATCTGAAATCCCACAAAAACAGGATTCCTGTGATTCCTAATTACCCAGGAGCACAAATCCTTTGAATGAAAGGTAGCCTAGCATAAGCATATTTCAAACCTACAGCCCAGCTTCAGAGAGTGCAAATGGGTGCTGGAAGTTTGCTGGGACAGCTCAGAGTAAGACCAGAGCTCGGGGAACACAGGCATTTCAGACAACACCTGCAGAAACTACCCAGACAGAACAGACATCCTCACTCTACTTACAGGAAAAGAATTCTCAAATCAAGAGTAGTACCTGATGCCAACTCCTATGCTCTAAGGAAATACAGAAAATCAACTAAGTCTGCCCTCTGTCCCAATTCCCACCTAGGCAGCTCCTTATGGCAGACAACAGGTTAACTGGAGAGCTCAGAGGCTGTGTAGAAGCTCTTCTGGAATCCATTCCCCATGTAGCTTGTCCCAGTACCTTGGCTGAGAGAATGCTCTGTGCTTTATCAAGCCAATCAGCCCTGCAGTCCCTGAGGCACAGCACTGGCTTCCCACTGAGGGTTATCTGCACAGAGAACTCAGGAGGGCAGGTGCCTGCTGGAACAATGCAGGTGCTGGCCAGGATGGTACCTGCTAAAGCACTGAACTGGCTGCAACTGGCTCCTGAGTGCTGATTTTACCCTTACAGATTGTTGCAGTTGCAAACATAATCCCATTTTTAGAGCACAGACAGCCCCACTTATCACCTGCAGGAGATCCTGCCTCAGTCACCAGCACCAAGTATCCCTCCTTATGGCAGCCTGAAACGACAGCAACTCCTCTCATGACACAGAGATAATTCAAGCAAGCCCAGAGACCATCAGCTCTATTTGCTTCCACAAAGCAACACTTCTCCATGCTCTCAGGTTGTGGAGTTCCCTGGTCTCTGACTCCAGCTGGAAAGGTGCCCCAGGCTCTCACTGTTTGAGCAGTGCAGGGACAAAGTGCCTACAAATGCCAAGAAATGCAGGCATGTCAGAGTGCCACCAAGCATCTTAGAAGAGTCTCTTACAGAGAGATAATAGCAACAGCTAACAGGGAAGAGATCTCCTTTCTCTGAGATGTTCACAAATGTATTAAATATTTATAAACCCAAACAGTAACTGAAATGTAACCATTTTGAACTTGGAATCTGCTGAGCTGCTCTCAAAGGTCATCTGCTGTCAAAAACATCACAGCAGAAACACTTCTCCATGAAAGAAGGAGAGAAATTAACAACAAATGAAGCCAGAGTGAAAAAATACAGGCAAAGGGGAAAACTTGCAAAAACAGGTGTGTTTCCAAAACGCTGGATTTTTTAATACTGCTTTTGCAAGAAACCATCCTGGAGAGCAGCTATCTGATATCTGCAAACTTCAGTAATCTCCTCTCAGTGGTGACAGTAACTCCCTTCTCACACAAATAAGGCAACAGTTGCAGGAACAAGGGAGGAAGAAGAAAAGGGAGTCACACAGGAGGAAGGGAAAGACACTGCAGTTCTTTGCCCAAGACACAGTGGAGGGAAATGGTTCTTTTTTCCAACTCTTCAGAAAATCCCAAAATAAAATGGCAGAACACACAGTGTCAGGACAACATCTGGCAGAAGGAGATAACTGGGGGACAGGGGAAGAAAACATCTGGATCAAGAGTTGTCAAACCAAATGCCTGAGGCCAATCAACAGCTCTGGGCTCAGGCAGCTCCTCTAATTCTCTGGCTAGCAAAATGGTTTCCAGTTCCCCAGGCTTGATATGCACGTGAGAAGCCAAATGGGAGGTCTTGGGCCTTGTGTGGTCCAAGCAGAATGCAAGCATGTGTGCCAGCTTGGAGGAGGGAGGAAGCCACACTGAGAGAGGGGCAGGGGCATCAAATGGTCTGATAGTGTTGTCTCAGTCTTGCCTGCAGGAATTCATGGGTCAGGTTGTGCCGAGTGATTATCCCAACAACCTTAAACAGGAAGAAAAGAAGAAGAAAAGATACAAGTCTGTATCAGAGATGTGCCACTGAAAGACATCCATAATAAAGTGCTCATTCTTTTCAACACCCCAAAAAAGAGGAAACCTGAGAGCAGCTCTTGACCAGTGCTGAGTTAGAGTGGATTCATGTTGAAATTCACAGAAACAAAGTTCCTCCCTCTACCAACACTCACTCTTCAGGCAAGAATGCTGATTTAACTACACCCAAACTTACAACCAAACAACAACATCCAAACAAACAGCTTCACCATTGCTGTGGTGTCTGGCAAAAGCAGGACTGACTGCCTAGGAAGGGAAATCCTTCCCATGTCAGACAGCATAAGGATGTAAAATCCTTCAGAAAGAAAAACTGCAATTGGAAATAACACAGCTGTCTTTTAGGGCTTCATTCAAGACATTTCTGGTATTCCACATGGCATGACTTAGATAGCTCCTGTCAGATACATTCAAGGAAGCTCTAAAGACCAAAACAGAAATGGTCAAGACTAGCTTAGAGGTGACTGCACACTGCCAGGTGACACGAGGGACCCTCTCCCAGCCTGCTGTGGCTAAAGTCAAACCAGGCATTTCAGCTGGTGAAACACCTCTCTGATTTTACACATGGAAAGAGTTTAGAACTAGGCTGTTCTCTAGTACCACAAGAGCATCTTGTACTAAAATGGAATAAGCTAACATCTCGTTTGCAACTCACAGGCCCTGCAGAGTAACTATGGGGAACCCTGAGGCACAAAAAGCAGTGCTGCCTCACACAGACCAGGTCAGGCTTAGGGGAAACAGTTCCTCATAGTGGTTACAGGAGGTTGCTGACATCTACTGACTGTTTCTGAGCATTGTAGATGGCAAAAGGACACTGAGTCAAGCACAGACCATTTAAACACTCCTTTGCTTTGCTGCTCCTGTGAGTAGAAATAGAGTACAACTCCCTTCCTACAAAAAAACCTCTTGCCCCAACATACAGGAAATTTTGCTCTTGGGCTTAAATAAAGCTGTGAAAGGAAAGGCAAATTAGTGGCCTCTGATGAGCTCAGGGCCTCTCAACAGATAGAAAAATGGGACAGCTTCTATAGGCTGCACACCTGAGACAGGAGAGATGCATGTCCTGCTCTCTGCAGGTAAAGGGGAAAAAGGCTTGGACACAAAAGATTCCAACAAAGTCACAGTAGTCAAGCCTTCAGGGCCCTAAAAAATCCTATTCTGATCTCTTTAAAGCATTTCTGTTTGATGTTAAAAGAGATCTTAACTGTCCCAAAGATGGGAAATGTTGCACAAACACTGTGGCTTCCTTGCTCAGCTAAGCCAAGACAGGGACTCACCTCTCCAACTGCATTCACAACTGGTAAATGCCTGAGTCCCATTGTCCTGAACAGGTTGAAGACTTGTGACACATGAGTGTTTGGAGAGACAGTAAAGGGTGATGGGTTCATGTATGGAGTGACATCCTAAAAAAGAAAAACGATGTTATTTACAAGAGGCATTTTCAATGTCTCTGGGAATCACTAACATGCAACTCCTACAAGTCCTCCATGGCACTGATGACTGTATTTGACTGTGGTCATCTTCTATTTCTGCACAAATATGACATTATTTTGGTTTGGTTTGTTGAGAAGGTAAAATGGACAGGCAACACCTTATTCTAGAAGTAAAGCACCAATGGACAGACACCTCATAGCAGTGGATTTCCACGTGCAGAGAAAGCTGAGTGCTTGAGGAGCACAGGATGTTGGTCACTGCACCAAAGAGTGTATTAAAACATGCCCCCAATGTTTTTTAAAGGCTTTGGACAGTTGTAAATGTATCTGAGGAGGGACTGTCACACTGCAGTGCATTTCTTACCACTATCATACGAGGGTTCAGCAATGTGAGGTCCAGATCATGGATGTCTGGGTAGTGGGGATAATCCTCCAACATCTCTGCATGGGACAGACGAGGCTGACTTGCACTCTGCAATCAAAGAAACCCCACTGAACCCATGTGTCACCGTTCCAGACAACACAGGGGCTGCAAGCAGCACAGCAAACCATGCCTCCTAACCACTCCCCCAGATCTCCCTCTCCTCCCACACCACACATCCACCTTCTGAAGAGGTGCTGTTACCCAGACCTATGCAGGCCTTTAGCTGAGAGGGAACAGCTCCCCAACCTCTGACAAAGCTACACTAGACACTGTAGGGCAGCAGGAAACCAGCCTTGTGGGAGCTGGGCCTCAGATCCTCTCACTGATCTCAGTGACACAGCTGACAATTTTCTGCTAGGACCTTGACACACAGCAGTAAAACACTAAGTGTATACTGCTGGATGCTCTATTTGCATTTAATATCTGCCCTCTATTCTCCAGTTCTGCATATCTTTAAGTCATATATTCATATCATATATTCTCCATAGCTTTATGCAACATAGAGGTCTGTTGGATTACTTTTTTTACAGTGGGGATATTTTCAACTTCCTTTACTCTAAGAGCTGCAAGGGAGAATTCACATTACCCGTCTGCAACTTTAAAAACACACATGCATTCCTTAACGTGTAAAAATAGACATATTCTTTTTGGCAGCCCATGAATATTGTTCCCAACCTCCTGAGAAGGCAGGGATGTGTCTGCTGCAATTCCTGAACAGGAAGACTCACCGACTGGCTCTCAGAGTAGCAAACCCCCCGGTCAAGGAGGGTGACCAGCTGAGAGCGCAAGATCAAGCCATGGAAGGTCAAGGGTCTGAAGCGTTCCTCCATGGTCCACTCCTCACTGGGAGACTGGTCAGGGTACAGATTGGGGTAAGGAGTGTATCTGTGATGGATTTAACACCATGTGTTACAAAGTTCACATACCCCAACTCCCAAAAGAGCAGCTGTTTCAGCTCTTTGCAACCTTCCTCTGAATATTTCAGGGACTCTTGCTAGGGACAAGCAAGAGTCACAGAAAAAAATAAAATTAGGGGAAGAGAGGTCAAGAGTCATTATGCAGTCAGAGCAGCAGAACGGGACAGTCTCCTAACTCAATTTCACATTACTTGCTATTAAAGTAATTTTCAGTGCCAAATTACTCAGATTCTAATAAAAGCTGAAGCATCTGGCAACATATTAGGGTGAGGATGCCATTCATGAAAGTCACAATCACTGATGTAGAAAATTATTCCCTAGACTGGGCTTCTATGTGGAAGTAACAGCAACACAAGCCTGGTGACTCAGCCCAGTTACCAGAAACTTGGGATAAGTATCATGGCACCAAGTCATTAGCTGGGATAAGGGAGCTTTCCAGAGCTCTCACATTTTTGCAGACAAGAGGACATTGATTTCTACAGAAATCTTCCCAGGTACTTCATCCTCTCAAGGAAATATGTCTGTATAAGTGTTTGAAGTAAATACAGGAAGCTGGACATAACCCACTTGCCTGGGATTTGGTCACAGGTGTGAGACACAGCATTGGCTCCTCAGACCTGACAAATCACTTCTAAAACATGGATACCAGCACTGTTTCCGCTGCCATATGGAATGACAGAGACTGATGAAACATTCTTTACAACACAACTCAACATATGGAAAAACCCTGCTTCTGTACATTTGTGCCTACCAGGACCTCACCTCCTCTCCAGCATCTGTTGCAGCAGATCCTCTTTTTCAGGAGGCTCCTCTGCTGCTATGTGCTCATCACACATGTTACGCAGCTCACTCGAGGGGTAGGATTTCATGGACTGGCTACGCTTGCGCTGCTCTCCAGCTCGGGTGAGAATGCTGGATTTCTGGATACAACAAAAAAATTTTCAGATACTAAGCAAGTCAACAGTTATCCAAGAGTGACTATGAACTACTAATCATAGTTTTGTGCCACCACATTACATGTTCGTTAGCCACTGCTGCTGCAGGACTTGCAAGAATAGCCAATAGGACTGTGCAATTCAGTAACAAATCCCAACGTTTCCATGTCTATGCTAAACAGATTCCTTTTTCCTCTTAACTTTTTCCTCTAGGAATGCAGCCCACTCTTTTGTCTCTACCATCACCCAGACAATAGAATTAAAGGGAGTTCTTAAAAATTTTTTATTGCAGTAGGTGCTTATCTCTGACCCAAATTCTGCCCAAAAGCTTAAATAACTAAAGCAAGGCCATTCTGAATGCAAAACAAAGCTCTCTACTCTTCAGCCTGTCAAACAAGCAACCCTTTACCTTGAATTTGATGTTGTTACTTATCAGCTGATTTCCCTTCATGAACTCCCTCTCATTGCCCCGATTCTCTGTCACCACAGGGAAGGCGTGGTGGACAGTCGTGCGCAGGATGCTAACCAGGGACTGGATCCGGGTGTGCGGGTACACGTACGTCAGGTTGGGCTCCATGATGTCACTGGCTTGTAGTCTGAAGAAACAGAAATGCAAGATTGCTGCATGCATCACTTCAGTGACAGAAGGCTGGTGATGAACAAACATGGAAACAAACCAGTCCTTAAAGAAGATCCTGAAGGAGTCTGCTGCAGTTAAATTCTGCTAGCTCCTTTTACCTGTGTGCTCACCTTCACTGTGGTATCAGCAGTGATGGTACACCTGATTTTTAATTTTTTTTTAATAACATAACATTGTATCAATGATTCACTAGAGGAATGGTAGAATGTTCTAACTTACAATAAAGTTTCTAAACACTACTGGGAAGAGACAACAGATGGGAAGATGACATTCCACAAGAAGCAAAGTCCAATGGAATGTTTTCACAAAGCTTCCCAAACCCACCCTGCAGATTTCCATCCATCCACCCCCTCAGAAAGGGCTTCAGCATCTCTTTCCTGCTGTAGGCCTGGTGCACAACACCTTTCACAGCAGCCCTCACAGTTGCTCCTCAAGAGCAACCAGGTTTGTTGAAGATGACGCATCATCCCCCCGCATTAACACATTTCTGAGCAAGAATCCCCACCACAAACTCCAACCCACAGCCTGGCCAAGAGGAGCAGCCTTACTTATCCATTTCCATCCCAGTTTCCCACTCCAGAAGAGGCACTCCTCGCAAGTTCACATGGATGTCATAGATGCCTTTGTTGAAAAAGTCTCCTGTCCACTTGGCTACCTGCATAGCAAACACGAGATCTACTGAGTTGCTGTTCCAAGTGCAAGACCCCTTGGCTTATGACAGCCCCCAAAGTAACAAAGATTCATGGCCAGCACATGTTCAAGCAGTCTGCAAAAAGGAAGAGCTAGGGTCCTGCACTCACCATGAGGGTGATCATTATGGGGAGCCCATAGGTGATCTCATTGGTGGACTCAATGAGGATGACAGTCAGGCTGATGGTCATGCGGACCACTCCTCCCAGGAATGCTGCTGCCCCAATCAGTGCAAAGGTTCCTGAGTAGATGTGATCCAGACCAATGTAACTAGAGCAAAGCACAGAGCCCTCATTAGAAAAACCTGCCTGAGAGCTCATGGTGCACCTGCAGCATGTCCCTCACACGCACACTTGATGCACCTTTTGAGGAGGTTGGCGACCAGGCGTCCGAAGGCAGCCCCACAAAGCAGTGATGGTACAAACAGACCACTGGGCACAGAGATCCCATATGTCCAGCAGGAGAGTAAGAAATAGAGAAGGAAGAACAGGGATAGGGTGACTGGGCTGAAAGTACCTGCAACACAAGAAGAATCATGACTAAAGGGGCACATGTCTGTCCAAGATAGTCTTGCACCATACACCCCTCAGCTCACAGCAGGCTGATCTCACAACAGCTACTGAGTCTCCCAGTCCAAACACACATGCAGACAATGAGTAAGTGAAAAGAGAGGAAAAACAGGTTTTTCTTCCCATCAAAGAGACTTCCACCAGTTTTACTAGCAGTCCTCCAGAGCCATGAAGGCCTGAAGATGCTGCTAGCCTTGTGGTGCTGTTCCAGCTAAGATGAAGCTCTGAAGCTTAAGCATGGGATGAGGCAGTCTCCTAACTACTTACCATCCTGGTGGAAGAGCTGCAGGATAGCTGACTCCTGAGGGTTGAAGAAGAGCGTGGCCATGTCATTGTACGTTTCATTTGGGCAAAAAAAAGTTTTGATGCTTGAATTTACATCCTCTGATATATCCTAATGCAGAACACAAAAGACACAAAGGGTTAAAATTCACCATCTCCTACATTAGCCTTTGGGAAGAAGGGAAATAACACTTCTGTTACTGTTAGGCCAGGACAGCCATGCTTTGGGAAATTCAGACCAAACACCAATAGCAGAGATGGGGCCTACAACATCAATGGGCTCCTTGACTCAGAGCCTGACTTGCTTTGTACAAAAGCACAATGCAGGTTTCATTATTACCCTAAGCTCCTGCAACCCTCCATGGGCTCACACTGCAGTTCTGTCATGTACTGCACGCTGTCAAAAGCTCACTGCATGCCTGTGCTTCTCTGCAGGGTGAACAATGTGACAGGGAATATAATACTCACATAAGAATCCCTCACCTGCAGGCTCAGGGTGTCATTGCCACCGTGCCTGCTGGAAGGTATCTGCCGGCATTCCCCCAGAACCATGGAGGCCACGAAGACCATGACGGTGGTGGTCAAGGACACAAGCAAGCTCTCCAAGACTCTGAAAGACACAACAGAAACCATACACTGAAGCCACACTCAGCACTGTAACCTAGTCCCAGCTCTGCAGATGACTTTGATAAGGCTGCAAAAAGCAGCACTCACCATAGCTTAGCATCAGAACAAGGGACACTGGAAATCAAGCTGAATTTTGACTTGGTTCCCAGGGATTGCCTTAGCTCCCCCTTTTAACTGGTTGTCCCAAAAAGAAGCTATTTCTGCCCAGAGAACACACAGCAGTCACACATGAAAAGCCCCAGGGTTCAGTAATGAGGCTGTTCATATGGAAACAATGTTCTGTACATCCTTACAGGGTTAAAGGGTAGATAGGACTGGGCAGGGTGATGCACAGCCTCTCAATCTCTTTTCTAGCTGCTGAAATACACTTATTTTTCTCTTTAAACCTGGGATTTGTGTTTAGGAGCTGTCTAGAGCAAACAAACAGCTGCTTTCAGAATAACACAGAAGTTCCCTCTCTAAACAGCACGCATATTGTGAATTTAATTAACCAACATGATTTTAAAAAGTGAGATCAGCTATTCAACCCACATAAGTTTGGACAAGGAGACAAAAAATCCTGCATGAAGACAAAGCTCTGGTTTGTTCAGCCTTTATGATAAAGAACTCCCTCCACTGCCCCTTTAAGAGGGATTGCAATTCTCTCTGTACCATCAAAGTTATCAAAAAACTACAGGGACTGTAACATTTGGCTTCTGGTGTTCACTTTTAAGTTCTGTGGAGGATTCATTCAGTGATTTTTAAAACAACCAGTCTGAGACTTCCTCCAATCCTACTCAAAGGATCTTCTAGACTGATGCTATTGCTCTGGGAGCAGAGATCCCTCTACAAATTTGAGAGAGCACAAATACCTGACCAGCTTTGGCTTGGGATGCACATTGCGCATGCGGTACTTGGCAAGCCTCTTGTTCAGGCAGTTAAAGGTGGCTCCAAGAAGGCCTCCTACAATCCCCATCAGAATGAAGAAGCCCAGGTCCACAGCTGTCCAGAGGTGGCATTTCTTATCAGACTCAGAGCACTATGAAGAAAAGTGTACAAAAAAAGCATTATAGTAGTTGCTGCAATTTCCTACCAACACTTCTGTCTCCACACCTAGAGATTCTGAGAAGCTAAAATCAAAGGGTGACAATTCTGTCTGAGGGTATCAATGTATTGCAGCTAAGTATAAAGTGCCTTGAAATACAAGCAGGTGTCAAAATAAACCTTCAAACTAACAGACAGAAGTACAGGACTAACAAGAGACTGGGGAGTGGGGAAATAACAGTACATCTTACCTTAAACTCCCCGAAGTTCAGCAGCCCAGGGAGCTGGAAAGACCCCCAGCTTCCAAACTGAATCCCAGAGCGGAAAAAATTCAAGGTGAAAGTGGCAGCCATGGAACAGAAAAGCTGTGGAACAAAAAAAAAAAAAAAAAAAAAAGGGGGTGGGGGGGAAGCAAAGGTTCCCAAAATTAAGATTGGTACAGTCAGCTCTTCCTTGAGACCTATGCCTGGTCAAAGGAACTGACTGTGGAAGGGATCAGACTGCAGACAGCCCAGGCACAAAAGCCCACACTCTCCCAGGTACACTAAATCTGCTGCCTAGAGCTCTCCCACAGCTCCAGATACCACCAGGCTCATCTCTGCCCCTGATCTGTAGTAGTTCTGGAACACTGAGAGAGCAGGCAACCTCCCTCCTGCCAAGACAGCTCAGGAAAAGGCAGGATAATCAGAATGGCCTCATGGACAAGCCCTACCAAGGGGAGCCCTCTTCTCAAGAAGAGACACACAGAAAGAGTCAGAATCACCACTCACCACTTTCCATGTAAGTCCCTGGTTCCAGAAGGAGGAACCTTCTTCCAAACTAAAAAGAGTGCCTCCAATTGGGGCTCCAAAGGCAGCTGCAACCCCTGCAGCTGCTCCAGCAGATACAAAATCCCTTTTATCCCTGAAATTAAGAGAAAAACAACCTCAGTTTAGCAAATTAGAGCTCTGGAGATGCTTAGGCTCTGCAAAGTAAGAGATCCCCATTTATGGAATATCCAAGGGATTCAAGAATGAGAGCTGGGAGAAAAGCTGGCCATGGCAGACACCACCATTTGTTCATTAAGCTGCAGGTTTGTGCTCTTTCAGTAGAGCACAAACACAGAGCAGAATTCTGGTACTACACAACTGCCCAGTATATGAGGAACCATCCCAAACCATGGACTCCAGCATCACTTGAAAGAATTACAGAAACGAAAGGGAAGAATTTGTTCACATTCAGGAGAATCAGCCTTCTCTGTAGTATATCCTAATCAAAAGGGGTGAGCTTTCAAACCACCCACATTAAAGGTTTGAAATAGGTAGAGATCTGCTGAGCAGCACAAGAGAGCATCTATGAACAGGAAGACCAGAGCAGCTTGGAAGAGTGACACTCTGGTGTTGTCTCGCTGCAGAATGAAACTGCAGGACTCTAAAAAAAAAACTGCTAAAATAACTGACTGGTTCACCCCAGCCCACCACCCTTCTCCCAAGGAAGTCTCTTCACTCATCCTCCTCTCCCCCCCTCCACATCCTGGGTACAGTACCTGTCACTGCAGAAATAGGGAAAGTTAAATTGGATCTTCCTCAAAGAGATGCTCTGGAACTACAAACAAAGTAAAGATTTAGAAACACAGGAGATGGGAACTTACTCTTACAAAACAGTGGCGTGACCAGGACCGTGGCTAAGGCCAGCACTAACCTGTGGCAAGCCTGCACCCACAACAGCACCACTGTGAATCATGGGACCCTCCTTCCCGACAAAAAGACCTGGAAAAACAGAGCTTACTGAGGGAATGCACTTTCCCCACTGCCACCCTCCCTTGCTGACAAAGCCAGATCAGCTCAGCACCCCCATGCCATGGCACATCTCTCTGTGCCAAGCCTGCAGCTCCTCACAAGGAGGTGTTGACCTCCAGCTCACTCAACAACCCCAAATGTTTGCAAAGACTTGCACAGATTCTGCACTCCAAGTGGGTGAAGTAACTGAAAAACAACTGTTACAAGGACTCTGAACTCTCCAGGTTATTCTGCCCTTCTGCCCACAGGCTGGTCCTGGAACATTCTCAGGTCTCTCTCTTGGATTCTGCCCCAAAGAGTCACATGTGACAAGCCCACTCAGAAAATCACCTGTTTCCCTGATAGTCCTGATTCTTCTGTTTATTCTCTACTCTATAAACGCATTCAGGGCTCATGACTCTGCTCCAAATCACCAAAATTATTTTACTGGAAAGGCAGGGCCTTCTGTGCCCTATATAAGCAGAGAAAACACCTTTCCCCTTTCAATGACTCCTTCACCCAACAAGATGAACCCACCAGAGCCCTCCTTACCTCCTGCCACACTGAAGAGCACTCCTGTAGCTTTGCACACCACTGTCCGCAGACGCACAACCCCGGGAACCTTCACTCCATTGAGGTAGCACTTAATTTCAGGAATTCCTGACCCAGCTGCTACAGGCTGCAGAAAAGAAACACTGCCACTATGGTGCACTGGTTTCATAGCTGACCAACAACTTCTCATCAGAGAGCAAGGGACCAAGACACCCTGCTTAGCTAAATCACATAGAACTGTGATGCTAGTTTGATGCTTTGGGGCAGAAAGTGTTTCTAGCAAGGATATTTCATATCAAGAACGTGTGTGAGAGGAAAGGAAGGTTGTGTAAGGAGCAGCAATGGACCAAAGGCTTACTTGGATCAAGACCAGAAGACTGGCAAGAAAAACAAAGGTCAGGTTGAACCCCAGCAGCTCCAACAAGGACAGTGCAAGGCAGCCTTTCTCAGTGCACTCCTCCACCGCTGCAGGGATGGATGGTCAAGGAAAACAACATTCCCCACACCAACACACAATTACTTGGTAATACCTGAGCCACCCACTGGCCTCAAGAGCCAAGCCTGTGCTTCTTAATCCAGCCAGAACAGCTAACACAGCCTGTCAGGAAGCCAGGCTTCCTTTTCAAAGCTCAAACACTGAATTAGGAAGAAGGGAAACCATTCATTCTTTCAGTCTCTGCTTATGCACCTAACACTGGAAACACTTCTTAGTTTAAAGGGCTGAATTACATAAGCAAGTTGAAAACTTGCTTAATTATGAACAACATGCCCAATGGCAAAATTGTGAAAGTCAGCTATTCTGAGCAAAAGATGGGAACAGAAAAGAAAAGGTCACTTGAGTCTAGCAAGGCCCAAGGTAAAAGATACAGCTTTGTACCACCTGAAACTTGAGCTGGGTAAAGAGCCTCACGAAGAAATCTACGAAGAGGCCCACCTGGGAAAAAGAAGACAGAATTACCATCAGTAATTTCTACATACAAATGAAGACCACCCTCTAGTTAGTCCTACCACAAGTATGTACACAGGGGAAAACAGAAAATGAAGAAGACAAAAGCATCATTCAGAGTAAAGGAGCTTTGAAAACTCAAATTTCTTCCCTCTCTCTAACTGGGACAGATGCATCCTAACATTATTCCTGAAGAGATGCACTTCTGCATCTGAATAGTACCCATGAAAGTACTAATCTGGCACCATTTTTAACACCCTCAACATACTTAAGGGTACAGAAAAAAACTGGTATTTAATTGAGGTATACAGTCAGCTGAGCTGATTTTCACAGTTCAGCCATAAACTGTCATCTTTTTTTCCTAAGTTGTTTGCTTTGGACAAGTTTTCCTGTGTGCAAAATTAAAGAATTTGCCAGACTTACAAAGAAAACACAGCAAGTTCTGAAAGAAAAAAGGCTTCCTGAAAAATAGTCTATAACAACATTCCCAAAAGACAACTCCATTTACTAAGCTCTCACCACCATGGAAGAGAAAGCTTCCTCTTAAATTTACTCCTTAGCTATTGACTTCTAAATTATTCCTGCTTAGCCTCCTGAATTTTCCTCATTCCCCAAACAGCATGATCCTTACCAGTCCTGTACAGACTCCAATAGCAAAAACCAGCACCCACTTCACTGCTTCGTATCTCTGGGCTTTCTGCTTGGAAAGAGGATGAAAAAAAAAAAAAAAGTAAAATAAAAGCAACACAGAAACAGGGATTTTCTGGAAGGTGGGTTTAGCTCCACAGCTCAACAGCCAGAAGGATAAATCAACAGAAGAGTGCATTGTGAAAACAGCAAATTGAAAATAGGAAACTGAAAGACTCAACATCTTGCTCACTTTAAACATGAGGATCACAAGAGATGCTGGGAGCTATAATCTGCACTTTTTTTTTCTTTTTTTCTTTTTCTAATAGAGAAACCAGGAGAATACACAGAATTTCAGTCCTAAATAAGAAAAAAATTTCCATAAAATTTCCAGCAGTGCATATTTAGAACCACAGAATGATCTGGGTTGGAAGGGACCTTAAAGCTCATCTCATTCCACCCCCCTGCCATGGACAGGCACACCTTCTCCTTCCAGGCTGGTCAAAGCCACATACAAAAAGGTTTTGAACACTTCCAATCCACAGTTTCTCTGGACAATTTCCATGGTTTTAGCTTATGAAAGAACAAGGTCCTACCTTGTTGTCCATGCTTTCCAAAATTTCCAAGTATGGGTCATTGATACAGCGATCATAATCCAAGCTCTGAAATGCAAAAAGGTCAATTTAGGAGAATCAGCTGCAACAGGTTGTGAAAAAAATTACATCTAGAAGACCTCAGTAAAGACTACAGAAGTCATTGCTACCCCCACAGCAGAGTCTGCAAACAACAGTAGGAGAAAATACTCCTGGAAACAACCTTATTTAAATATTTAGATCAGTCAGATCCTGAAAATCACAAAGTGAAAGAACAGAAAAACTTCACTGCTCAAGCTGAGAGAGACAGTGAAAGAAACAGAAGCACAACTGACTTACACATCTTTATATTAGAGAAGTCACATTGTACAGTTTTAGACTTCTTTATGTGTCTCCACTTTGACAGTGCAGGGGATAACACTGGATCTTTATATTCACCCTCACTGCAACAGGAACACTAGCTAGGAACTCCTGTGCAGATGAACCATATCAATTCTTCAATTTATCACAGCAAGGAGTTAACAGCAATAGTTTCCCACTCACACTCACAAAACTCCACTAGATCTATTCACATCTCCACCTTTTAAAGCCAAGCTGTAACAGGCTGGGCTGGTGACACCAATACTGACTGCAACTGTTCTAAATACTACAGGGCCACCAGACAGTGATGCAAAAAGCAAAAACCTCCTGTAAGCATCAGAATCTGATATATGGGAAGATCTGCTGCGAGCCAGCATGACAACACAGACAGCAGAAAGGCAACTGTGACCACATATCTACAGATACTTTCTACAGTCACCAGAAAACAAGGCCACCAGAGCCTATAAATCTCACACTGAACAGGTGAGGAAATGCACCAGGCTCTGAAAATGAATCTTCTCAAAAAGAGTCTGACTTGAGAGGAAACATTCAACCTACTCACAGAGCTTTATCCCAGAAACATACAAAGATGAGGAACAGTTCTTTGCAAGCACAGCAACTCTCTAATTTCTGCTGATGCCAATGCAAACTAATGATCCATATTGAGTATCTGCCCCATTACAAACTCAAACAGATCCAAACCTGTCTGCAGTTCTTATCACATTAATATCAGAAGTTGCTATTAGTTAATTCCCCACCTCATAGTCTTTGCGTGGAAGGATCTCATCCTCCTCTTCATGAGTTTCTCCTAGGATCGTCTGCAAAACAAATGCAGGAAAGGAAAACCATGAAGGGAACGAATCCATCTACAGCTGTTCATGAACACTGGTAGCAAAGCCAAAATTACAGAAGCCCTATACCATTGTTGCTTATAAATTGAGAGTGTGGATTTTCAGACCACCACTTACTTTGTGGTAACGCTAACGGGTCTTACCTTACAGCTTGTCCCTCAGCCAGAACACACATCACTTCTATATGGGAGCTCCCGAGAGCAAACTCCTAAACCTACATCCCGTTCCCTTCACAGCAACGGGTTACAGGGGAGCGCAGGACAACAATTCTGATGAGAGCACTCTGCAGTGCTAGAGTCAGAGAGAGCCCCTGCCAGGACCACTCCCCCTTAGGACTGCGAGGGGCAGCGGCTTCAGGCGCTGGGATGCGAGGCCCAGACAAAGAACGCGGGCCGGGCTAGGGACAGCGCGGGGCTCCGGCACTGGCGGGGAAGCATCAGGCCCGGCAGCAGAATGGGCGGGAACGGGCTGTGGCGCCGGGACGAGCATTGCATCAGAGACTGGGCCGGGAGCAGCACCCTAAGGTGGCCCTGAGGCGCGGGGCCCAACACTCCAGCACCGCTCCCCGCCCGCCCTCAGGCGCTGCCCACAGCCGGGTGGGGCCGGGCCGGGACCCGGGGTGAGGGGGCTCCGCCAGCACGCACGAGTCCGGAGAGGGTCAGGGGGCGGCTGGGGGAGGGCAGGGCAGGGCGGGACGGTGGCCGTACCAGCTCCTCGGGGGTGCGGCTCTCCCGCTCGCCGCAGCAGCAGCAGCACAGCCCGGCCCCGCACCCGCACCGCGCCATCTTCCGCCGCCGACCGCGCCCCGCCCCGCCCCGCGCGCGTCACTCCGCGCGCCAGCCCCGCCTGGCCCCGCCCTCACAGCATGGCCGCGCCCCGCGGCCCCCGCGGCCCCGATCGGCCTCGCCTGCGCACGGCCGCGCTCCCACAGCCGGCCCGGCCGCGCCCCATCCCTTGCCGACAGCGTTCCCGCAGTCCCCGCCGGTCCCGCCTACGGCCCGCTCTGGCCGCACCCCCGAGGCCCCGTCCGGCCCCAGGCCCCGCCCCGGCCCGCGGCGCCATGTCGGCTGAGGGCAGCCGCAGGCCCACACGTGACCCGCCCGGCCGCGGCCGCCTTTAAAGTGCGGCGGGCGGGCGGCGCGGGCAGCGCCCGACAGCAGCCGCAGGTGAGCGGGGCCCGGGAGCGGGGGTTCCATCGCTGCCCCAGCGCCCGGGGCTCCCCCCCCAACCCGTCTGCCTGCCGGCTGCTCCGGCGGGGCCGTACTCCCGGCGGGGTTAGCTGAGGTGAAGGTGCCGTCGGGCTGCAGTGACCTGCCTGGCTCCGACCCCCTCCCTGGCACTCGGGATCGCAGGTGCTGCTCCTCGCCTTCTTCCCCGGCTGCCGGGCTCCCTCCGGCCCTTCCCCCTTGGCTGTCCCGTGCCCCCTCAGCTGTTCCGCGGGTGGATGCGCCCACGGGCCCCTGGGTTGCCCGCCTGGCCTCAGCCTGATGCCGTGGCCCTGGAGCGGCGCCGTGCAGCGTGTGCACCCTGTGAGAAGTGTGCATCTGCTGCAGCCGAGTTTAGTCTGGAGGGTAAAACTGAGCTTAGGGGAATGCAGACTCCACGCTCTGTGTGTCGGTGTCAGCTCAGGGCTGGAAGGTGTTGGAATACCACCAACATCATAAAAACACAGCAGGTACATCCATGGTGAGCATCAGAAGTGTGCTGAGCCACGGATCTTTGAGCTCTGCAGCATGACAAAGACAGGAGCAGGAGTGTTGACAGGTGTTACAAATGGTCTTACTTTACTGCTGTTGTCATTGTTTAGGCTTATCTTTTTTCTCTTTGCAATAACTAGAAGTATCTGCCAGCAAATCTGTGATGCATATCATGGTAAGGAAATTGTTCCAAATGCTGCCTTTAGACAAAAGTCTAAGTGTGCTTCTTTCATGTCTTCATGATTTGACATTGCTAGTACGGTAAGGAGCTTTGCTCGACAGCCAGTCTCATTTTATAGAAACATAGAGACCTGAACCCTTTTTCCATGTGATGGGTGTTAAAATCTCAAATCAAAAAACAAAGCTCCTTTGATTTGCCTACAGTGCTGTGCCATGCTTGCTAGCAATGTGATGTTGGGAGCTGGCAGCATGTGATTGTGAGCTGCTAGCTTGATCACTAACGTGTGCTTGGGAATAATTCTCCCAGATTAGTGCATGTGGATGTCAGGCAAAGTCCTCTGAGCTTAGTCAGGGCTGTGACTGTGCACCCAGTTGGGTTTGCTTCACTTGTCAGTAGGTCTGTGGTGTTGATTTTTACTGCAGCTGCTATGTTGGTACACAAGAGGTCTAAAGCTCCCAGTTCCTCTTGGAACAGAAAGCCTGTGCTTCTTTCTCACATCTCCTGCCAGCTGGACAGGTTCCTCAGGTGATAAAACTAGACTTTCTCTCAAAGGGTTTTGCTTGATTGGCAGCTCGAGTGTAAACAGTAGAAGATGAGCTCAAAGTCTTCTTGGCTGAACTAAACCCACAGACCTTATGATAAGGACTGAGAGTGTGGTGGTTCACGCAACTGCTTCCTCCAAAACAGGCTCCAGAGTTATGTAATACTTGGACATGCTGCTTCCCAGTGAGAATTTTAAATTTTGGCAGGTACTAAAGCAAATAACACAGATCCAAATATTGTGGTTGCTCTTCCGTAACTGTAATCCCTACCTCATTTTAAAGGCACAGGATGGGACATTTTGCAGAGCTAAGTGGAGCTGGGCATCCTAAACCTATTTGTACCACTGACTTGCAGTGCAGTTTTGATTTCTGTAACGCCAAGCAAGCACAGCTGATCTTGTTGCAAGACAGTGAGATGAGGATGATCCCTGCTGGCCTTGTTTCCAAGCAGCCACAATTGTTGACAAGGGAACAGTGTGGCTGGTAAAGATCTGAGTGTGTGCAATGGGACTGGCATAGGGGCCAGTTGTCTGTGGAGATGGTGTGTCTTGTGGAGAAGGCTGATGGTTGGAAATGCAGGTGTGAAGCCAGCAAAGAAAACAAAGGACAGTTTGTGGGGATGGCCTTGTCAGAGGGGATTCTGTGCTTTGTTTCTGACATAGCAATAGTTTGTGCATTCTTGAGTACCTGCCCCATTAGCACTGACTTTCCTACCTACACTGTAAAGCAGTGCTGCCTTTTGGGAACAAACAGGATGGAAACTCTGAAGATGGATACAGTCTAAGAAGCAGCTGCAGTAGACAATAAAAAATATCTGCTGGTGTGCCTGAAATAGGGGTCTCCTCAAGCCAGGTCTCACAAGCTCTTGGAGATCTATTTCACACCCAAGATAGCTCAGCTACCTTAGAAGGCATAAAATCAGCAGGATGGCTTCTGTGGTAGTATTGGAAACAAATTTAGGGTTTTAATAAAAGGCAAAATAACAAAACTCTTTACAGAGAAAAACCAAACCAGGGCAAGAGGTTCTTGCTCCTGTAAAACACCTCACAAAAGAGATTTGTTTCTTTGTTCTCTTCTTTTTCTAGTAAATTGCTCAGGGGGAACTTTTAGGCTCCAGTCCAACTAGCTATCCTTAAGTTTGAGGTGAAGTCCCGCAGGTCCTATGAGATGTCTTTTCACCTAATTGAGGAGAGAAACTTCTGGGCTTATTTCCTTTTTAAGGGGACAAAGGATAGTTTTGTCACTCCATTGGGAGCACATTCCTATGCATGCCCAGCCCAAGGCTACAGTCACTATCAGCACTATCTAACCATATGCTTTTTCCTGTGTTTTCTCCAGATTTCCTACTACAGCTTACAGTGTTACAGTGAAAGCTGGCAAAAAGTGATGGTGATGAATGTTGGGTCTCAGCATAGTCTTCTTCAATCATCTGCTGCTCACCCCAGCAGTGCCCGCTCCGTGCAGAGACCCACGGACCGACCATCCTCTGTCTGCTCCCCTCTGCAGAGCTCCCACCATGGTTAATGAGACCCAGCACAGCTGCAGTGCCAGCTCCAGCTCCAGGTCTGATGGTGGCAGCAGCAGCGGCAGCGAGAGCTCCAAGGACAACTCGCGCTGCTCCACCCCTGTCCTCGACGCCGACCGGCACGAGCGGCTGCGCGAGAAGATGCGCCGCCGGCAGGAGGCTGGAGACAAGTGGTTCTCCCTGGAGTTCTTCCCTCCACGCACAGCCAACGCTGCTGTCAATCTCATCTCCAGGTGAGGGCTGCAGGGTAGGAGAGGGGAGGTATCTGTGGTGGAGGGCAGGGAAATAGCTAACGAGGCAGGCTCTGCTCCATGCTCTGTCTCCCCTTCCAGGTGACGAAGCAGGTAGTGGGGCTGTGCTTTCCTGCTGAGGAAGGTAATGGACACCAAGTAACTTGTCTTCCTTGGAGGCCCTGAAGAGTTAAGTGTCACGGTGGGATTACTGAGGGGCCAGGTTGTTTCCCCACTCCCATGCCCTGGGAAGATGGAGTAGCCCCAATGTCATATTCTGGGTCCGAAGCACAGTGCTGGGGCAGAAAAGTACCTAGTAAAAGCAGAAAATATTCCTTGATGGACAGAGTGACAAAATCTCTGAAACAGATTCCCATTTCCTTTCAATATTCATCCAGCCACTACAGTTTGTGCCTCTGTACTACAGTTTTAGCCTCTCACATAAGTATCCACATCTGTGGGCTAAATGAAAGCTGATAGGTCACAGCAGAGCTAGGAGTTATTCTGGAGCCCCAGGAGCCACCATGGACTTAGCTGGAGGAGAAAAGGGTATTTCATAATTCTTTTTATAATTGCTATAAGCCAATGCCATATGTTGAACAGAAGGGCCTGTTCCACCTTGGAGCAGGAGAGAGAAGTCCGGGAAGCCCTGTGGCCTCTACAGTTCAAGCTGGCAACAGAGGGCTGCAGCATAGTCTCCTATCTCAAAAGGAATGGGACTTGCATTGCTGTCTGTCAGAAGGTGTATCAGTCTATTAGAGCAAGCAGGGAGAGAGTCTGTTGTACAGAGAACACCTCCATTGCCTCTTCTTCTATGAAATTGTAAGCACTTCCCCATACAGCCATCAAGGATGGCTTTCCTTATTTACATCAGCCACTTGCTAAACTCTTAGTGCAGCACTTTTGTGGTCTATCCTGTTGCTGTCATCCAAGGTCTCTCTGCCTGCTGCTGGCATTCTAGCAGTGAGCAAGATATTCAAGGCACGGGGTGGGGGGATTTGGCTATCTGGTGTAGGCTAACACAGCTTTAAACCCCACAGGTTTGACCACATGGGAGCAGGTGGTCCCCTCTTCGTTGATGTGACGTGGCACCCTGCAGGGGACCCAGGATCTGACAAGGAAACCTCTTCCATGATTATTGCTTACACTGCAGTGAACTACTGTGGCTTGGAGACCATCCTGCACATGACATGCTGCAACCAGACCAAGGATGACATCACAGGGCACCTGCAGAAGGCCAAGCGGCTCGGGCTGAAGAACATCATGGCACTGCGTGGAGGTGAATCCTTCTGTCCTGTGATGTGTAGTGCAGAGACTGTGCTGCTCTTGTGTCCAATTCCAGAGTAAAACCAGAGAAGATTTAGAGGCTCCTTCTGCAGGAATTAAATGCTGAGACTGTGCTTCACCTGAGCCCTTTGTTAGCAGTCCCTTCAGCTCAAGGGCAGACAAAACCAGTCCACAGATAAAACTGCAGATTTGGGAGTTCATGTCTTCCTTTTGATACCAGGTTTTACAGAACTACCAGATCTGAGTTCAGCAAACAGTTGGAGAGAGCTGTGGATTTGTTCTCTTTTCAGATCCTTCTGGTGAGGAATGGGAGGAAGAAGTACATGGTTTCAACTATGCTGTTGATCTGGTTAAGCATATTCGCAGTGAATTTGATGATTACTTTGACATCTGTGTGGCAGGTAAATGCCTTCTATTGCAGAGTGTGCAGAGTCTGAGACAGGGAAATCAGCTCAGCAGTCCCTCCCTGAACCTGGGCTGTGACAGTACAATCAGATTGGATACTTCTTAATTTCTGCATGTTGCCCTGACCACATTCTTAATTTTTTTTCCCCTTCTCCCCAAAGGCTACCCCAAGGGTCATCCTGAAGCAGAGAGCTATGAGGCAGACTTGAGGCACCTGAAGGAGAAAGTCTATGCTGGAGCAGACTTCATCATTACACAGCTTTTCTTCCGACCAGAAACCTTTCTCAAGTTCATGAGGGATTGTCAAGCCATTGGCATTACCTGCCCCATTATTCCTGGCATCTTCCCTATACAGGTGAAATCCAGTAATTTGGATTTAGGGAGGGAATAAGGATTTAGGATATTAGGTATTTGTGGGTCAAGGCTTGAGAGAGGTTTGTAAATATCCTTCACAACATTTCAGGGAAGAGAGACTTAGGAATGTAATAAATCTGTTGGTGGTATGCCAGATTAAACTCTTAGGCAGCTAATAACAAGCTGAAAAGGTTTCTTGTGCCCATATGGCAAAAAGGAATGTAAAGGACAATGGCCTGTAAGTCCTGAGGTCACTAAGTATGCTGAGCTCAGGCAAGGATGTGGGGAGAAATCACCTAAAGTGACATGACCTGGACTGTGTTACCATCCTAGATGAGATGAGGCCTGGGAGTTGATTCCAGGAGCTCCGGTTCTAAATCTCCTGCCACAAAAATCAAGATAAAGTACCTGTGTTAGTGGGATGGCAAAAAAGGGTCTTGGAAAAATGATAATCTGCATCCTCATGCAGGGTTACCACTCCCTGCGCCAGCTGGTGAAGCTCTCCAAGCTGGAAGTGCCCCAGGAGATCAAAGATGTGATTGAACCCATCAAGGACAACGATGCAGCTATCCGGAACTACGGGGTGGAGCTGGCAGTGTCCATGTGCCGGGAGCTGCTGGACAGTGGGATGGTGCACGGGCTCCACTTCTACACCCTCAACCGGGAGGTGGCCACCACCGAGGTCCTGAAGCGCCTGGGCATATGGAATGAGGACCCAAGGTGAGCAGGATGTGTTGGCTTCCCTTAGTTCCACTTTTCTGTCCATCTGTCCATCCATCCCATCTACTGAATGTACAAATAATGGATGGGGGTCACCATGATATTTTCTGAAAAATCCCTTCGCCAGGATTTTTCTCCTGAGAAGCTGAGAAGCCTCATGAAGGAAATGTAAACAATAATTATCTGATTGTTTGGAATGTGGTCTGGAGGTTGCTTACCAACAGGTGCATCTTTGATTGGTTCTATGTGAATTGTTTTTAGTTAATGGCCAGTCACAGCCAGCTGTGTCAGACTCTGAGTCTCTCACGGGTTTTTATTATCATTCTTGTCTAGACTTCTGATGTCTCCTTTCTCTTTCTTTAGTATTGTTTTAGTATATCATTTTCTTTTAATATAATATCATATTATAATAAATCAGCCTTCTGAGAACTTGGAGTCAATTCTCATCTCTCACCTTATCCTGGGGATGCTCACAACAACAGTGCAACAGATGGGTCAATACCTCTACTCTCCTTTCTCCGTTTTTCTTTTATCACCTTTTGCATTTAGTAGTTCACCCTTCCCACAGATCTCCAACAAAAGCTGGGAGAAAGAGAGGAGACAGCTAAAGAAGGAATTTGTTTTAGTCAAGTTGCTTTAAAGCTGGCATTGTGGTACTTTAAAAATCCAGAGCTTAGAGCTGCCACTTGGAAGAAGCCTGTTTTTGATGCCCATCACAACCCCTTATAGGCCAGGGGTATGCTCCTACTGTGGACTTCTAGGGTTCTCTGCAGCTGAGAAAGGGAATGTGGACTTCTCTCGGAGTCCACAGGATTCAACACAGACAAGAAGAAGCAAAGGAAGATTGACAGCTGTTTTTTGTTTTTCCTTGAAGTAGCTTCCCAAAGTGCTTTGCCCTTACCTTTTCCAATTTCAGATGTCAGTCCTGTACCTTAACATTAAATAGACCCTACTGAGCATCCTATGAGGGAACTGAGTAGGAAATATTTTCAATAAAGGAAGAAGAGTTCCCTGTCTTACTTTCTGACAACCAGAACTCTTCTCAGCCCCTGTTACTTCTACCCAGGCGCAAATTGAACCACGGGAAAGGCTTCCAGCCTTTACTGGAAAGTCAGCAGAGGAACTGTGTTAACATCTACTCATCCCATGCAGGAGGCCTCTGCCCTGGGCAGTCAGTGCTCACCCCAAGAGGAGAGTGGAAGATGTCCGGCCGATCTTCTGGGCCTCCAGGCCAAAGAGCTACATCTACCGCACCCAGGAGTGGGATGACTTCCCCAACGGCCGATGGTAAGCTGGCACGTGCTGTGGGGGTCCCAGCTGTGGGTTCCTCTGGGTCTGGACTGAAGGCACTGAGACAGCAGTTCATGTTCAGACTCAGGTGTTTATATTTCTTATCAGTCAAACAGTCTCACTGCTTAGAGTTCAGCAGCTTTTCATTAGAAGGCACAAAATGCCCAACAATCTCTTGGTACAAGGGCTTTTAAGCTAAACTGTCCAATTAACAACTGACACCTGGATTTTTTTCCCTTTTAACCCAAGAACTGATCCCAAAGAGCTGCAATGCAGACTTTTCTGCCCAATTACAAAATGCCACCCAAACCCATGGAGAAGGAGGAAGAAGAAGCACGAAGAAGAAACCCAGGACAGCACCCTGTGCCCTCCACCTTGCTGCCATCCACAACATCCTAAAAATCCCAAACCCTCAATGTCTCACCCAGTGACACACCTGCACTGCTCTCTATAATCTATTTCACACTTTTGTGGGTTCCAGTCTCTCTTGAAGTCTGGGAAACTTTCTCCATGGATGAGGGTCAGAGTCAGTGCTGCCCTGGGGGTCAGGGCACCCCAGAGCAGACACAGAAATATTCCCAATGCCCTGGGTTTCTACAATGTGCAGGAAGGCAGAGCTGTGGTAGGAAAGCCTGATGTCCTGGGCACACCTGAGGTAGCTTTAACAAATGGTCCCCTGTTGTTTGGATTTGAGTGAGGTGAATAGCACCAAGATGTTGAGACTTTTGGTGTCGAGGTGGGTTTTGTTGTGTACTTCTCTTGCTGCTTGGCTCTCTTCCTGCATCACCAAATCAGCTCATTTTCCTCAGTGACTCCAGGTCTGTGTCTTCTCCCCTTACAGGGGTAACTCCTCCTCTCCAGCTTTTGGGGAACTGAAGGACTATTACCTCTTTTATCTGAAGAGCAAGTCTCCCCGTGAGGAGCTTCTGAAGATGTGGGGAGAAGAACTGACCAGTGAGGAAAGTGTCTTTGAGGTGTTCACATGTTACATCACTGGAGAACCCAACAGGAATGGGTACAAGGTGAGAGGCCAAGAAGGTCAGTGTGCCACAAACAATAGTGCACATTTTCCTCTTGTCCCTGGTACCACATTGTTTTTCTAAAGAAGAATTAGCACTTCTGTATCCAAAAGGATTTCCTGGCACACTGGTTGAAGGGGGGTCCAACAGCCAGAGCTGAAGCTCAGCATAAAAGAAAAGGTGCTACAGTATGACAGGACCAGTATTGATTGAGTTCAGCAGTCATTCTTACTGTTGAGCATATCCTAACCCTTGAACCAAACCTGGGAATTCTCTCCTGAAGCAGGTGTGTTTGATACTGTTAAGGCACTGCTGAGTTACTTCAACACCCAGGTGGTACTCAGAGGGTTGTTACATCCATTGTGAGCCATCCTTTCTCCTCGTGGTAGGTCACGTGTATGCCTTGGAATGACGACCCTCTTGCCACTGAAACCAACCTTCTGAAGGAGCAGCTGGAGAAGGTCAACAGACGAGGGATCCTGACCATCAACTCCCAGCCAAACATCAATGGCAAGCCATCCACAGACCCCATTGTGGGCTGGGGGCCCAGTGGAGGTTATGTGTTCCAAAAGGTACTGGATTTCTCTGGGCTAGGCAGCAAAGAGTTTGACCTGCTTTGGTCTCTGTTAGGCTGGGAGGTCCCAGGCTTACATCCACATAATCCTTCTGTCCACACCTTACCTTACTGCATTCTGGGTGAGATAAGGCAAAGCTCCTTTGGTGTCTTAAAAGCCATAATGCCATCTCTATGGCTGACCTCACAGCTATTTTCCCCCACTTCAAAACATCTATTGAACATCTGTAGAGTTTCATGGTTTTATTCTCAGCAAGTAATTATTGGTAACTTTTATTTCTGGAGCAGGACTGTGACATTTTGTATATACACATGTGCCTGTCCCCTGCATCTGATTCAGTGATGCACAAAGCACCCAGACTTTTCATAAAATGGGAATCAATGAGGTAGTATCTCTACCACCCAGCATCTCATGGTGATAAATAGATATTTAAAAACTTCCTCTGTCCTTCTGTAAGTCAGAGTTCTCCACAGTTGCCCCCAGCCCATGCACTGTGCTGTTCAGAAAATGGTTGTGTTCCTTCCCTGGCCTGCAAACAGTCATGCCTGCCATGCCTGTCTCCCCCTGTCAGGCATTCAGGCCCTAGAACCTTGTCTAATGGCTGTGATAGGAATATCCCATCAAGGTGAATGCCAGGCAAGTAGCTCATACTGGAAGACAAAGCATCCTTGTTCAAAAGGGCTCCAAACCTGGTAAAGCCAGAGACCAGCAGATGGCAAATGCATCTATGTTTTCAAAGGAAGAAATTCCCCTGAGGTGAGGGAAATCCATCATCTCACGCAATTGCCAGGAAATGGGGGGAGGGGAAGCAGTTGTTGGGGGCAGCCAAGCACAGAATTTGGTTATATAAGCACGTGGGGAGAATTGTGAACAAAAGATGAGGACAGGGAGTGGTGCTTGGGAGAGGCCAGCTGAGACCCCAGAGTTCTGCTCTCACCAGGCTGGGCTGCCTTGGCAAGACACTGCTGTAAAATCAACATTAAGCTCAGGCTTCTTCCAGCATTCTGGCAGTCTGCTTCCTTGTGCAGCAGCTGTGGTAACACGGGAGTTTGTTCCCCCTTGTGGACTTACATGGATGCAAAACAGGCAGTGTGTAGCTTTCCTGAGTGCACTGCTCCTGGGCTGTTCCCTCTGCTCTCCACAGTTATTTTTTTCCCTAGCTCACTTACCACAGTAAATTAGTCTGTGTTTCTGGGGATGAACATACAAGGCAGCCCAGACTCTACAAATGTCATGTTTACCTGTATTTGCCAGTTCTGTTGTGATTTAAGGCTCTGATTCTCTTTCCCCTTCTCCATCCCTCCCTGCAGGCATACCTGGAGTTCTTCACCTCCAGTGAAATTGTCAGGGCACTGCTCAAAGTGCTGAAGAAGTACGAGTTGAGAGTGAACTACCATATTGTCAATGTCAAGGTAAGGTCATTATTCACAGGACACTTCCTCTTCATCACCTTGGGAGAGACACAAATACCAAATATTCAGACATGAGGGCTGATAAGGGAAAGTAAAGTACATCAGCTGTGGTGTGCAGCAGCTGTCTGGTCCCTAAACAAGGAGAGGGTAAATACACTTTTTCCAACTAACTCAGTTCTTTCCTCCAGCAGTTGCTTCAGAAAAGTTTTCTTTCCTTTGTCAGGGCGAAAATATCACCAATGCTCCAGACCTGCAACCCAATGCTGTCACCTGGGGTATCTTCCCAGGAAGGGAGATCATCCAGCCCACTGTAGTGGATCCTGTAAGCTTCCTCTCCTGGAAGGTGAGTCCTGCCTTCTGTTGGATACCTTGCTGTGATGCCCTGGAAGTTCAGGGTGTCTGGTTTAGTTTTAGTCTCTAACACTGCTCACAGTTGAGGGCTGTTGCTATATTGGCTGGCAGAGGTACAGGTCTTGTTCCTCCTGCTCCCTCAGCTCCAGCAAGAGCTGTTGCCACACACAAAGCACCCAGTAACAGGGATTGAGAGCTGCTCCTGGTACTGTACCAGGCCTCAGAGTGCTGGACAGTGGCTCTTCCTCCCTTCTTACACATACAGGGGCAGCATTGAGCCATCCATTGTACTGCAAATATGTCTCCTTTCAGTTCTGAGCACTTTCTGCTGACTGGAAAGCATAAGGCTCCTTGCTCAGCTCTTGCCATTTTTACTGTGAAGAAACAAGCCACAGTCTGGCCGGTGATGTGTAACACTGGGTATCCTAAATTAAATAACATGAAGATGTCTGACAACTGCCAAATTTTTGTTGTTCCTGTGGCAGGACGAGGCCTTTGCACTGTGGATCGAGCAATGGGCCAAGCTCTACGAAGAGGAATCGCCCTCCCGCATGATCATCCAGTACATCCATGACAACTATTACTTGGTCAACCTGGTGGACAATGACTTCCCACTAGAAAACTGCCTCTGGCAGGTTGTGGAGGATACTTTTGAGCTGTTGAACTCTCCAACTCAGCAGTGAAAATTCTTCTTCTAATCTCTTCCTCCTCCCATCCACTGACTTCGGGGAAAGCAGCAGCTCCTGTGTTGACAATGAACACACTCCTACACTGTGACCAGGGTGGTTCTCTGATCTACCCACACTTCTGCTCTTCTGTCCCCAACACTAAGGCTCCCTGAGCCATTCTCACTGAACATTCGCCAGAACTACCTGAACCTCTGAGCTCAGGCTCCAGACTAAGCCCAGAGGCCAGGGTCTGCAGGATGAAGAGCTGCTAATCATGGTTAAGCTAATTACAGTAACAGAAGAACAGGAGATTCTGGTAACTTTCCCCTCTGGTAACTCTCCTGTGCCAGAAATGCTGGCAGGGGAACAGAAACACTCCTGTCATGCAAGGGGATTATATCAGCAGTTACCAACCTGGAAAAGAAGGTCAAATTGCTTTTATATTGCACTCTTAAAATATATTTCACAGTTGATCATCAGGCACTTTTGCACTCACTCCAGAAGAAGGTTCAAATTTTCTTCCTAACTTTTCTCCTTGTATTTTATTTCCTGTTTTCTTTTTAATAGTCTGGATAAGACTAAGTAGGAATTGTACTATTTCCTAGATTTACATACAATAAAATTCATGCATACAAATGTCTCTTTTATTAGGCTGTGCTCTTAACTAATCACCTGGCACAAGGGAAAACTTCAGGAAAATCAATTGTTTCTGGGGCAGTTCTACCTTCACTTTCAATGCATGTCCTGAGTATGGCCCAGGTTCCGTGGTAGAGTGGAGAAAGTGTAAATCCTAGAATTTACCAAAAGTTACCAGCTACACTATTAAGGTCAGGAATTCTTTTCCAGTGTCTGTAGGACAAGATAAGCTTACACCAGGAAAGATAACCTATCTTTCCTGACCTAATGACTCTTAACAGCCTTAGACCCTAAGGCATTGGAGTGAGGGGTTGGGGAAGCTGAGGCTGCTTTGTGTACTTAACAATCCTGCAAAGCTGCCACAGGCTAGGAAAACTACCTTGGAGTAGTTCCCAGTGGGATTTCAAGATCCCTGCCATGCTGTGAGCATCTCTTTGAAACAAGCAAGGAAGAAAAGCCTTTTCCAGATTGTTCAGACCCTCTTGTTACAGCTGTCTGAGAGCGGGCTCATATATCCAGGGTAATTACAAGGCATCAATCATAGAGGCAAGTAATGGGAAGGCTGGGGATCAGACACGCCTGTCTAGCCTCAGCAAAGCTTTTGGTGCTCAGCTGTTCCCAGCAGGTTCCTTCATACCTTGCCCATTCAGCACAGAAATGAACCAGCAGGAAGCAGTCAGGAGGTTGGCCACCCACTGAAAGGCTTAATGAAGAGCTGATGGACCTAGACAGGGGGAGGAGGTGGGGGCCATGTGGAAATCTGCCCCCCTTCCAGGGTAAAAGCCAAATCTAAAAATAAAGAGCTGTGTTTGCATCTACCCAATCCAGACTTTGAAATCAAAAGGATCCAGCACCCACAAACTCCTGCTCGTCTCTAAGGCTGTATTTGCATACTCCCCCCTTGACACCAAGCTCCTGGCCAGGGAAAAAACACTGAGAAAAAGGAAAGCCTGTAAGGCTTTTTTGCCCGTTAATCAGAACTCCAGCAAAAGCATGGTCCAGAGAAGAAGAGAATGCAACCTTACAACTGTAAGTAACTTCTCTGTTTGTATTGCTCTGTTTGTGTTGTAAGATACAAGTCCTTTAAAGAGGACCTTTAGCTAGGTACAATCTCTTCCTGGTTGTTCTTTGGCTGTCATCCTTCTGACTGGCAGCACTGCTTTTATTGTAAGAGCAGAGAGTTCTTTTTTGACAGCACAGGACCACCTCCTTGTTGTGACAGGAGCTGTATCCTCCACGTGCCCTGAATTGAGCAGCAGCTGCAGGCAGGCCCCTCCATTCAGCAGGATCCTTTGTCCTTACACTGGAATGCTGTGAGCTGCCACCACCTCCCAAAGGCCTGAAAGAGGAAAGTACACAAATCAAACACTCGGGTTACCCTTGAGGGGCTGCAGCCTTTCTTACAGAACCCACAAACATGGCTTTCCTTCTAGCAATGGCTCTGCCAGCTGCCTTACCCTTCACTCAAAAGCCTTCCCTGTCTCTCCTGGAGCCAACATGGGGCATGCAGAGTACAAATGAATGTGAGAGAAGAAAGACCAATGCCCTCTAATTTCAGTACCTGCTCCTGTGTCCTTAAAGGAGGCCCTAATCCTGCATGAATCTTCAAGAGGCAGGCAGAGGAGCGACTGGATATGAGTTCTAAGGCTTTGCCTGCTCACTCAAATTCATAGTGATTTGCTTGCCCCTGGGTGCAAGGCAGCAGAGTCCTCCTGCACCAATGTGGAGCCTGTTTCTTCCCTGAGTGGGGTCTCATGAGGAAGGGGATTAGGGGATTAACATCACTAATAACAGGGAAGGGGGCACATGTCAGGGAAATTGACTCCTGACACAAAGCTTTGAAAAACACCCATAGATGAACCCATGTTAAGCTGGAAGCGTTTTTCCTTTTTTACTGGCAAGTCCCATTCCTTGATGTATTCAACTTCTCCCTAAGCAAGTGCATTGTGCAGAGAGAGAGATACAGGGAACACCAGCTGTCCCTTTGGGGTGCTTTTTGTATCACTGAGGTCCACTCAACTGAAGAAAGCATAAATGCTTACCTGAGACAGGAGGCTCCTGGCTTCCTCCTTCAAAAGATTCTGCACCACACAGCTTTGCAAATATCTTTGTCTCCACACCCTCCAGGCCTTTTCTATCAGCCGCTGCTGGTCCTGCCAGGAAAAGAGGCAGCACACAGATTAACTGGGCTCTGGCAGGCAAATGACCACACTTCCCTCCAGTCCCACCTTGTTCCAGTTGCTTTCCTGAGTCCCTCTTAAAAGACTTTGCACTGGTAATAACAAACCAGAGAGGACTAATAGCAGAGCTCTTGCTGAGCTACTCTCTCCAGCCCAGTGTGGCTGTCCCAGTACCCTGGGGAGAGAACAATGCCCCATTGTGCTCCAGCACAGCCCCTCAGTGACTGTGGATATGCTCACACTACACAGGCATCATCTTGTTACCTGGGCAGGCCAGAGCACAGCTCACACAGCTAATGCCCAGGAACCAGGCAGAACATGGGTATGAACAGAAGGGGAAGCCAAATGACAGCTCTTGGTAAACTGTAGACACCAATGGGATGTATCAGGAACACAGGTGAGGACAAAGATCATAACAACTGCTGTGAACTTTTTGTACAGTCTACAGACAATCTAGACAAATCCTGTTTCAGCTTCCCATCTGTAAGGGCAAAACACAACTAAATCTGTGGATATGCCAGTCTATCAAGCTGACACTCCAAGAACAACAATGGAAAAACTAGCCACAGCAGTAAAGCAGGATTTTTGGTGCATACTGGTATTTGTTAAACCCCCAGGTGTCATCTCCCAGGATGTATGTGAGGCTACAGGCAGAGCAGGCTTGCCCAGTAACACCCATCACTGCCACCCCAGTGGCACTGGACACTCACCAGCACCTGAGCCAGTATCACCACCCTGCTGGCTTCCCTCCACTGATGCCATCCCCTTGCCAGACAGAGCAGTTTCCTATCATGCTGGCACCGGCGCAGTACCACTGTGTGATGCCACCTCTTCAGATATCTCCTCCTGCAGGCAAAAGCAGCAAATAAACTTTACCAGCCATACACGGGAGCCCTTCCCTGATGGTATCAGCAAGAGGAAGCCCAGAGCCCTGCACTCCACTTACCCAAGTGACTTAGCCCACTCCTCCAAGTCCACCTCTGCTGCATTCTCCTGGATCTTCGCATATGCATGAGAAGGTCCTACCACATCAGGTCCCTCCAGCAACCTCTCTGCCCTGTTTTGGCTCCTGTAGATCACCAGCCAGCGCTGAATGGCACTGGGAAAATGTCCAGTTGGTGCTGAATCTTCTTCTCTGCCTCTTCTGCTTTCTAAGAAATAAAAGAGGAATCACACAGGAGCTAACCTTGGAGCTAGAGAGGGAGACATCAGAGCTGCCATGAGCCCTTAGTCCTTCAACTCCTGAACACAGAAGAAATCAACTGAGTTTGATTGCCATGAGCTCCTGCTCCACAGAGGAATCCCAGTCATTAAGCTGGTAAACACCAATCCCCTTTCCCTCACTCCCCACATGGGGCTGTGAAAGGAAGAGAGGAGGGAGAATCTTCTTACTCGTGGGCCAAGAGAGGGACATCTTTCTGCTTTTCCTGACACCTATGAGGGTACTGCGCTGCCGTAAGCACTGGGAAAAGGCAGCTGCTCTGGTCCAGTAGTTGCAGGCCTGCAAAAGAAATAACACAGCTGCAGCCAAGAGTAAACACAATGCACACAGCACTCACACAACCCAGAGAGACAGGCTCACAGCTCTGCAGGTAGCTTAATGTGCTAGACCCCAGGCTGGAAACTGCACAGATGAGATCCCAGCAGGACTGACTCAGCCCTTCCAAATCAATGGACCTCTTTGTAGTTCGCTAGCTGTGAGTCCTTTGAAAAAAGCTGCAACTCTGGCAGCTCACTCTGCTCTGCAGGGACAGCGATTATCCCATCTTATCTTTGAGCAGAGAGGAAGGAGTGCTCTCATCTCTCTGGTCAAAATGTCCCCTTTCCTTATTGCTGTGCTCCATATGGTTGCTGCAATCAGTGCCAGATTATGGTGATGAAGTTGTGTGCACAGTCGGTGAAGAATTTCACAGCAGGGACTAAGCAGTCACCATAAATCAAACCAGGTTTTTATACAAGCCTTGTCACACTATCTCAGTGCCTCATGACTCACTGAATTAATAATAACTGTCTCATAGGGACCTTTATCTTCTCATTCTTAGGGAGCTTTATCTCCTCTTACTTGTTTGACAGTAGCCACAGATCCCAGGCGCAGGGCTTGCTGTCCTCTTGCAGCCACTCGCCAGCGGTGACAGGCTCTGCCTGGAGAGGGCTCCTGCCACTTGTGGTTTCTCCCTCCTGGCACTTGTTCAGCTCTCCAGAGTTTGTCCCTCCACTTAATGAAGCTCCCAACCAGGAGACGGTGCTCTCTGACTCTTTTAAAAGAGGAGAGGGCTTCATGCTGCCTTAGTTTACATGCAGTGACCTGGGCCCAAGTGACAAGGCACCTGAAAAACAGTTCCAAGCACAGAAATGAAGCAGATGCCTGAAGTAACAATTCCATGTCAGACCAAATTTCACCTTCTCACCTGCCCTGCAGCATCCCACATAAATGGCCAAAGCAAGACAAAGAGCACTCAACAAGAAAAAAGCCTGTTCCTATTACTCCTGCAATCAAGATTTATGCATTGACCTCTATGCTGCGTGTTTTTCCAGTGCCTCATCTCTGGGAGGTGCAAGTTCAGACTCTTGAAATATCTTTCTGCTGAAAACCTGCCCTCATTTTACTTCAAGTTCCCAGCACTGTTACCTGTCACCTACTCAAGAGACTCTGCTTCCCTCTGGCCATTTTAGCATTTCCTCCTATTCAAAGGCCTCTGCAAACTGAATCCAATCTTCTACTACTCTTTTCCTCTGCCTACAAAACAAATTCTTTTCCTAGGCTGCCTTGCCAGTACACATACTTGGTTCCCCCCCACCCACACACACAAAAAAATAAATTAATAAGAAAGTCTTCAGTCTATCTCTGTGCTACCAGCTGACCAGAAAGATGGTGCTTGATGAAGGCTTTTTCATTTGTCCATTATGGGATGAGAGTAAAACTGTTAAAATCTCCTTCAGCATGGAACCCAGCAGATTCCTGAAGTCTGCTTGCAGCATTTATGACAGCCACTTGCTGTCAAGATTCAGATTTTGTTTCTTGGCTGTCACAAACTAAGGCCCTGTGTATGTGGGATGTACAACTAGAATCTTTACAAAGACTATTTTATTCCAAAAAATCAACAGCTTCAGGAGTTACTATAATCAGCATGGTAAATCTGCACCCACAATAATCTCTCTGTATCTCACAGGCTGATGCACAGGAGGCCAGTCTTCCTCTGCAAGCAGAGAATGCAATCTGCTTTTAATTCTGGCTTATCCTTGTGGTTGCTTGTTCCATTTGTACCTTCATTATGCAAATCACCCCACTGCACCATAGGGCAGAGGTGTGAATATTCTGTGCCTGGCAGGCTTTCTGGAAGATCAAAAGAAGCTGTTCCAGGTTATCCCAGCACAAAAAATGCCCCCCTCAAAAGAGAGAGAGCTCATCCAAGTGAGAAATTAGAAGCACTCTCATCAAAGGAGACTCAGGAGGAAGATTAAAGGTGGAGACATACTCAACAGGAAGGAGCAACATTAAGGGCTTCTCCTGAATACAATTCCCATGAGGGAGCCACGCATATAGATCTGCAGAGGAAAATGAATTGGGTAAGGTAAGTGCAGAGTCTAAACATCACAGCCACCCAAGTTTTACTGGGTTTCTAGTTGCTCTTTCCTCTGCAGATCTTTGAGTCCTCTCAGTCTGAAGCTGCAATTCAAAAGAAAACCTGATAGGGCCAAACCCACACTTCTCATACCTTAAATGAGCTCTTGACATAAATAATCTTATTCATTCTTATCCTCCTGAATTACTTTAGAGAAACACTTCAACAATCCTGGTTCACTACAGCTGGACACTTCTCTGTGCTTCAGGCAGGCTCTGGCCTCATACAACATAAACTACAATCCAAACTGTTTCCAGTAAGAAGACCACTGAACACAGTTAAGAGAGGAAAATAATTAAATTCTTGTGGTTTTGAGACCTGTAAACATAACATAAGACTCAAAGACAGACTACAGCTTCACCTATATTGTAATAACACCAAGATGAGTTGAATATCATGATTCTCCCTTCATAAGCTTTACTCTGCCTTGCTGCAGGAACAAATCAATCTCAATTTTTCACATTAAATTAAAATCAACACACTATGTCCAGAATCCTAAAAGACTAACTCTGAAAACATCAGATCTCTGGAAGCTCTCTGCCCACTATTCCTTTCAGCAAATACTGAAGTGCAAATAAGGCTTTCAAAGTTTAAACTGCACAAATTTGTTGGCATCTCTCCCTTGCTTAGTGCACAAATACCACCATGCATAACTAAGACTGAATACAAGTTCAAGAAGGAAAAGAATTTCTGAATGGGAAAAATGAGGTGGGGTGTGAGGCTTTAGGTAACAGACCCCTTAACAGAGACATCCTCAGATAAGTGCTCCAACAGAAGCTCCATTTATACATGAGCTATCCACACTTTCAAATCCAAGCTCTGCTCAGAATACTGGATACTACTAGATAAATTGCTCTTCCTGCAGAGCTTCCCTTGGAAATGCTCTCAAAGAGCAAGAAACAAACCTGTGCAGGAGAAAACGTTCCCAGAATAACACAGCATATTTCTGCTTCCTTGTTTGGTGATACCATGTCTGCAGGACCAGCCTCTTCTTCTCTTGGCAGCTGTGCCAGGCCCATTGCTGCTGCAGTTCTCCCAGAGCACGCTTCCCTGTGAGAGAGCACACCTTCCTGAGCTCAGCCAGTCAATGTTTCTCCATTGCACAGTCCAGACAGGAGCAAAGAATACATCTCCTGCAAACACCAAATGGGGCCAAACTTGCTAACGTTTCCTGTCCTCTCTTTAGCAGCTAAAGAGACTTTTCAATTCACCTTGCAGTTTTTGTCTGCAAGGCAGTCAAATTTTCCCTGCAAGGGATGACAGATTACTTCCACTCTTATCTGCAAGGCAGTTTTCCATTAAAAATCAGGAGATTTTCTTCCCTGGCACAGTGCAAGTACTTAGAGCATATGGAATTCCTTGAGGGATCAGGATTGTTAAGCCACCCCAAAAGATACACTCTGTTCCCAACCTGACTGCTTGGTCTGAGGAGACACGTTCAAACTTAGAATGCTGCATGGAAGTCCATTTAACTCTCCAGCTCCTAAAACACACTGCTTGAACACTCTTTTGTGCAGGTAGAAGTGTCAAAGGAGCATCTTCCCTAATATAAAGCATGACAAAACAGTAGGTCACATGTCCTGCTGATAGCCAGAAGAATGCAGTGACACATGCATCTACTAACTCCTGGTATGTGCCTTTCCAGAGGAGCAGTGCACAGAATTACAGCCAAAAGTGTGACTTTCTCCATCCCAACTATTCCCAGAGCTGCTCTCTCTATACAGACAAGTGAGGCAGAGGGATGGGGTAACTCACTTTGCCAGCAGGAATGCCAGTGCCACAGAGCATCAGCAGTCATCTGGTGAACATGACATCTGAATCTCCGGTCAACTTCCACTTTCTGGGCCAGCCTCCTTTTCCACAGGCTGAAAGCCATCTGGACACAATGAACTCCATGTTTTAGGGCTGCTGCTGCTTTTTGGTTCTTATTTTCCATGACCCAGTGATGCCAGCTGAGAAAGGCTCTGAGAAGGATAAAGGTTGCTGCACTGACTGTAGGAACAACTCACAGGGATACACATCTTTGTAACAGAAAATTCAACAAGAAACATACACGAGGAGAGTTTTGGAAACACATCTGATCTGTAAACATCCTTTCCCCATTAAACACCAGGGGAAACGATGGACAGGACAAGCTGTTCAGAGTAAGATTTTCTGTCCTGGCTGTGCCAGGCCTGTTGCACTCTTCAGCTTTGGAATCAGTAGAGAGCAAGGCCAGTTCAGTGGATAGGAAGTTACCAGGACTTGCTATCAGCAGAGCTGGGCTTGCTCTAATTTATGAGGCATTCCATCAAACCAGAAATTACTGTGTTCCTACATAGTAATTTTGAAGCTGGAAAAAGCCCAAAATAATGGGCTGCAAAACTCCCACTGAAGACAAAATAAAATAGCTGGAGGAAGAATTTTTTTTTTTTTTTTTTTTTTTTAATTAAAGCAAGTGTAAAGCTTTCAAAGCAGAGAGCTTTAGGAAACTTCTGGAAAGCACAATCCCTACCGAGACAGCCGAACACGCCTGCAGTGCTGCTGGGCCTTCACATGGTGTCGAGTTTGAGCTGACCAGACAATGAAGCACCTCTGCAGGCAGCATTGCTCTGCTTCCTGCCTGCAACTCTTCACCTCCTTGTCAGAACTGCAGCCCTGTAATCCAGAAAGGCAAAAAAAAAGGCCTTGAACTGCTGCTATATCAGTTACTCCACACAGCTCAGCTGTCTCTGCTTGCCACTGTCACTGCTGTGATTGCCCAGCTCCATCCCTAACCCATCCACCCCACATGAACAGCCAGACATGAGGGTCTAACACATCCTTTTTAAAGCCTTGACACCTGCCCCACATGAACAGCCAGACATGAGGGTCTAACACATCCTTTTTAAAGCCTTGACACCTGCCCTACTTCCACTCAGCTGACAAATGGTAGGGAAGAGTTACCCTGAGAAAAGCCTCAATCTCTCAAATCTTCTGTTTGAGTGAGAACAAAATAGCAGTGAGACCTTCCATATGCTGATATTGAAACTCAAAGGCTCTTTGCTAAATTTGAATATGCAGAAAACACTTGTATATTTACATTTTACACAACACTTTCTAGCCTTACCTCTTCCCATGCAGAGTAACTGGTGAGAGGCTGGGAATTATTATCTGGACTCTGTAGCACTGAAGAGTGGAACTGATTTCCCACAAACCAATTTCTTCTGCAAGACAAAAGTGTTGGGTGAGCAAGGAAAGAAAGAAAATAAATCCCCTAGAAGGATGGTGTGACATGACATGAGGGATTATCCAGAAGGAAGGAATTCAGACAGTGCAAACAAGGGGTCACTCCTACCAGCATTCCAAAAAAACCAGTCTCCAACTCACCCAGATCCAGGGAAGGAGCTCTGCAAGCACAGCTCAGCTGGCAGCTCTGTGCACTGGTGGAGCTGAAGGAAAGAACTGTGACATGACATATGTGTGACATCCTCAGCAGTCAGAGGGGAGGAGAAGCCATGCTGGCTGCTGTCACTAAGACTGCATTCCTGCAGGTGTGAAGGGAGGAACATGTGTGAGGTGAGTGTCCTTGCAGTGGAAGAACCCAGCTAACAGCTCTGACCACACCATTTACTCCTTTTTTTATCAAGGATTCAGGCAAATCCAAAATGCATCCAAAGGAATTGCAGGCTAGCCATGACACCTCTGCGGAGCAAACATCTAAGTGATGGGAAAGTTATTTCTATACTAATAATTTCCATACTGAATCCAGAAAAACATGTCTTTCTATACTGAGAAAAGGGGAAATGAGCATATGCACTGTCTCAGTGAGGAAGCTCTTTATATCTCATCCCTTCCACCTTGCAGCCACCAACAGAAGCAACTGTACAAGGGAAACTCAGTAGCTCAGCTTCCCATATCTCTAACTGATGAATCAGAAAAGGCACAGAGAGCACTGACTTTACACCTTTAGATTTCATTTCAGCTTGAAGACCCCACAGATTCAGAACTAAATTTTAAGCACAGTTTGCTGATGACAATATCATGTTGAAGCGAAATTTTCCCCTGAAAAATCCCAGCAATTTAATACCTCAAGGCAGTCTAGGTGTACCAAGACCTTCTCACCTTTTCCAATGAGCTTTGAGAGGTCAGAGTAGCTGGTGCACTGCTGTCAAAGCCAGATGATGTTGAGAGGTCCTCAGAAAACAGCATGGCAAAAGGTTCCTCATGGACAGCTCTATGCAAGTGCTTAGAACTTTGTTCAATTGTCTTCAGCATGAGATACTTTTGGTGCCATAATTTCAGAGTTTTTCTGAGTTTGCTCTGCTCCAAAATCTGAGAGAAAGAACTGAGACAGAAGATAGTGAGACAGTAAAGTGAAAGAAGAAGAATACCAGAGGGGATGACTAGCACAGACATGATGGACAATAGATGGGGTAAAAGGGGCTCTAGCAAAAGGTTCAGAAAATCAAGTGGACACTACTAATGGGGGCAGGGCTCCAGGGACTGGCTCTTCTGCACTCACTTAGCCTTGTGATGCTCACACAGCCTTGTCTTCCACAGCAGATATACTCTCTGCAGCTTCAGCTTTTGGCAGAAATCATCAAAAGAATAGACTGTTTTCTCCAGAAGCTGTCTCTCTCCAGTCCATGATGTCTGACCTTCATGCCTCTTTGTCACAGTCTTGTCAGCTACTGAGCTCACAACTGCTCCTTAACCAGTTACATAAAGGAACAAGAGATTGTCTCAAGGCATTTCAACTCAGCCCAGCCCAAACCTCACATTGCTTCTTTACAGCAAGGTTTAAGAGTTTATGTTTGGTTTATGATGAAGAGCAACAAACTTCCCTGTAGCTTCACTGACACACCCAGAACCAGTCCTCTGCCCACGCTGGTTTGCTCATACCCTGTATCATCTGAGCCCCTCTGTTTTCAGGCTGTTTTCAGTGTACAAGAAGAGGAAGGAGCCTAAGCACCTCTAAAGCTCAGATTCTGCACAGACCCCAAACTGCTCACCATAATGCTGCCTCCATCGTAGGAGGAAGAGGTTCACCACGGCCTGCTTGTCACCTCCTCTGACCTGCAGCATCTCAACCCACTGCTGGAAGTGCTTCCTCAGTGATACTGCTCTGAGATGGGCCAGGTTGCACCTGTCAAGTGCCTTCTGCTCAACAGTCTCCTTCCACGTACTGAAGCACCTGAGAATACCAAAGGAAAATGTTGAAAAACACTTATACAAGCTTATGGGTCTTCCTGAGACTAGGTTTAGTTCAGGAAAGACAGACACAAGCTGTAACCTGAGCTTCTATTTGTTTATTTCAGTAAAAAGCCACTGTCATGCTTAGAGCACAGCAGCACAGTGGCTGGTCTGGGGTTTGGTCTTTCAGAACATCTAAAGTCAGGACAAAAAAGTTTTGGCAGTGCACAGGAGGCAAGTCATAACATCTCCGGCCACAGCAGTTCTTTTTTATGTTTCTACCCCTACCTTCATCTTTATTAACAAAAGGATAAATGGCTTTAAGATGGAACAATTATTACTGTCTGGGTTGGCTCTGTTATTCCACGGACTTTCACAGAGAACAGATTTTTCACATGAAAACCAGATCTCATCAACTCACCGGGAAATCAAGTTTCTTTGGATTTGAGTTGTCAGTCTTAGAATCTCTTTCATTTCCAAGCTTTGAGAATGCCACATGCAGAAAATGTTTCGCAGCTTCTTCTTTTCCAGCAGAGCACGGGCTTCCAAAAGCCTGGCTTCCTCTTTGCTCAGCAGCTCCTTCTGCAGGCGCCACAGTCTGAAAGCTGCTGTGTCGCAGGGCAGGAAGAGAAATAGCAGAAGAACTTCAAACAACTTTGTGTCACACAGCAAGCATTCCCTGGCTTCAATCCAAGCTGCCAGAGGAAGGACACTTAAGGAAGGCAGCTCACATTGCTGGAGCAACACATGCTGCAGCTGAATTCATACAAGAAATGAGGCAAAACTTGTATGACATGGTGAGTGGCCATCCTCCAAAATCACACATCCTGGTCCAGCTACTTTTGTCACTGTTATATTTTCTGAAAAATCCCTTTGCCCAGGATTTTTCTCCTGGGAAGCTGGGAAACTTCAGAAAAAAATGAAAGCAATAATTATCTGATTTGCTTCTCCTGTGTTTTGCTGTTTTGGAATGTGTTTGGAGATTGTTTACCAGGTGGTTGTTTCACTGATTCCGCTGAGTTGTTTTGACTTAAAGGCCAATCAGTGCCAAGCTGTGTTGGGACTCTGGAAGGAGTCACGAGTTTTCATAGGTATCTTTTAACCTTCTATCTGTATCCTTTCTGTATTCTTCAGTACAGTTCAGTATTGTATTCTTTAATATAATACAGTATCATAAAATAATAAATCAGCCTTCTAAGAACATGGAGTCAGATTCATCATTCCTTCCATCATCTGGGAACCACACAAATACAACACACTTGCAGGGTCACATTCTGAAAGAGCTCAAAGCAACGACTAGACATAAAGCACAAAAACTGGTGAAACAGTGAATACCTCCAAGCTGTTCCAAGGCCATGGAATGTGTGCTTACCAGCCAGCCGCCTCATGTCTCTGATTGCTTCAACTCCCCAGCAGAACTCATCTCCTCTCTGCCTATGACGTAGCTGTGTCCACAGCTCTCCCTCCATCCTGAAAGAGCCACACACATGCCTTAACATCCAACTGTCCAAAGAGGCCCTCACAGAACAGAATCCAGGGCTTTCCTCTCTCTTTTTGTCTCAAATTGTTCGTCTGTCTTCAGAATTAGAAGCCTCAACAAAAGGCTTTTCTTTTGACACCTCTACTGCCAAGCTACTGCTAGAGACTGTAGTATTGCCTCACTCCAACCTCACTTACCCCTGTATCACATATGCAGCTGACAGCTGAAGCAAAGAAGTAGTAGAGGAGTATTTCTGTCAGACACTCAAGACTGCAAACACTGGTGCACAGAAGCTCTGAAATAGGACTGTTTAGTTCTTAACATTAAACTGCTATTCTTGCAGTGTTTATCCACAGCAATACATCCAAGGACATGGAAACAAGTCTGCCATCATTTGAGAAAAAAATTGCCCTGTGTTTGTAACATTTCCTTTGTCCAAGATAACAGAAAGAGAATCCTCTCTGCTTACCTATGAGCCTGCTCCACTTCCTTTGAGTAACCTGTTCCAAGCTGATGCTGAGCTGAGGTTGTCATAGTGGCTAATCTTCCTACTCCAAAAATCCCAGCTGATGAACTTTGGATATAGGAGTAAGGCTCAGGCTGCAGAGCTTTCTTCTGGCTCTGTTTTGCCATAGCTTCCTTCCACTGAAGGAGAAACCACATGATTAGAACAAACTGCAGACAGAGCATTGGTACCAGGGTCTACATGACAGAATTTCACACAGGGTACCCCTTCCTCCTCCCTATCCAAACAAGATTTGTGCCTTCTCTGATTGCACAGCAGAAAGTTCATGGCACCACTGTCCCCAGCCAGTGCTCACCCTCTGGAAGCTGGCAGCTAGCAGAGTTGAAGCATGTCTCTGCTGGGCCACCTCCAGTTGTGTCCTCCTTTGGTGCACAAGCCACTGCAGAGCACCAAAGCCCTTCTGAAGCAGCTGGTGTCTGTAAAGCTGCGTGGCTGCCCTCTTCCAAAGGATATATCTCCTCCAGGCTTGGAAACACCTTGTTAGGATTTGTTTGTCACACAAGTGCCAGAAACTTAAAAATGAAAAACAGAGGTGAGTTCCTGTTAACAGAAAGGAAAGTGAAACCAGCCAGGAGGTGGCAATCAGAGTTCAGCCATCAAGTTGTAAAGAGGTTATTTCAAATCACTCTCTCTAAAGAATGGAAAACATGCAATCTCATACTAAATGAAGGAATCACTGTTGCTAAACAGCTAGCAACCTCATTCACATCTTATCCACAAATTTGAATTCCATCTCATGGATAAGTCTAGCTCTTGATCTTCTCTAACTGTGCAGTGAACACATCAGGATTTGCTGCATTGAAGAGTAGCACTGATGATACCAACACTTCTTTATTTCTAGCATCAACCAAGGCTGAATTTAGAAGACAGCATTGAAAAGATACAGAAATTATATTTCAGTTCATGCTCCATTCTAAATGACAACCCTTTGAAAAGAAGTGGATGCAGCCCCTCAGCCAACCACAGCAGGTTAATGTAGGCTAAGTCCTAAACCTAAATGTTCCTAGGGACAAGGCTCCTTAGCCACTTCCCAGAAGTGCTTCTTGGTTAACTACCAGCACACTCATACTTAAACAGAGTCTTTTTACCTTTGCTCATTCACCTTCAATGACCAGAAGCTGTTCTCTGAGATCTGCAAACAGACAAAAGACAGTAATTCACAATTATTCACACTGCTCCACTCTATTAAGAATTTGTCTTTGTGGCACACATCATTTTGGATGGAGACCAGAGCAGGACTGCCTCAAGATCATGTATTATGTGGGATGCCTTGGACATTGCTCCCACACCACTGCTCTGTGAATATTCTTATATACTTCAGATATAAAAAGGCACAAAAAGCCTCAAATCTCAGGGCCCTGCAACAATGCACAGAGTAAAACCCAGTTTAATGCCTTCCCTTGGCATGCAGATCAGAGAATATAAACAGGTGTTTACACTGCCAAAACAACCAAGTTGACAAGCTGGTCTTTAGGAAGAAACATGTGAGATGGAAAGATGCATAGGTTGGGATGAAGAAGGACTGTAAGAGATGAGATTCTGGCTTTTCAGTGACAAGAAAAAACTATAGGACAAGCATCCCCATCACTTGTACCTCAACTCTGCACCTCTTGCAAGTGGCAGAAACAAGCACAAGTAATACCTGTGAACAGAGATGCTTCACAGTGACCACACCCTCACCTCTCTGGGCAGAGTTTTCTGTGTCTGGTTCCTTTCTTCATAGCACCATGGTTCTTTGGCATTCCTTTCTACAGAATATTCTTCAGACTGCTCAAGATTGCCATCAGCTTCCAAATTCCACCGGCTGCTTTGGTAGGAGTATTTGTTTCTCCTTCCTTCTCTGCTCATGTTCATACAATCTACATCAGAATGTTCACTAAAACCTTCTTCAACTGGCGTACCCAAAGGACTGGACTGGCTGCTGCCCACTGCAGCTGTTCTTCTGGCTGCTGGTGATCTGGAGTGACACACCTCTTCTGACTCTTTGCTGTACTTAACTTGAGAGTTGCTGACTTCTACAGATTTAACACTAAGCTGCTGGCCTGGTCTAAACTCTTTATCTCCAGGATGAGAAGTGATGCTCACACACACTTCTGTAGGAGTCCCACACATGGCTACACAAACATTCCTCTGAGCGCCCCCCAAATCTGTCTCCAGTAACACCTGCAGAACCTCTGGATCCAGCCTGGCTGAAAGGTTTTTCTTCCAAGACTCAGCACATAAAGACCCCCCATTAGATGTCTGCTCTCCTTTAACAACATTTCCAGGAGAATTACTTTTGCTTTGAACATAAAGACTACCAGTTTGCAGAGATGGATTTACCAGGGACTGGCATCTGAAGAAAGGGGAGCAACTGAAGGAGGAATCTGCTTCTGTACCCACTAGCCTGCCAGAGCCCACTCCAGCAGTAAGGATTTGTGGTTGGATGCCCCCTGAAATTTTGGTTCTCCATGTGTTAGAGCCAATGTATCCATATCTGTAAGAGCCAGAGAGAGGCTCAGCAGGACTGAAATCTCTTGTCACTGCACTAAGGCTCCAGTCTTTAGCAAATGGGACACTCCATCTCAATCTTGCCTGAGGAGCACTGGTTTTTACTGCAGCTAGCTGTTCTCCCATGGTCAGGATACTGGGACCTAAATCATCAGGAGAAAAGCATGAACGGCCAATGACTGGAGAAGACTCAGACTCCAGAGGGAGGGAACCCCGTATCCCCATCAAAGCACTTTCTTGCTCAAGCCTCTGGACTGAACAGTACAAGCTAGCAGAAATCTGTGAGGACTGCAAAAGAGACTGAAAAGACTCCAGATTAGATGGATCAAGATTCCCCAGAGTCAGGGCTGAACTGTGACAAGTGTTCACACTTTCACTTGAGCTCCTTAAAGAAGGACCCACCACTAATTCATACCTAAGAGGGGAATCTGCAGCATGAGATGACAAATGTGCATTGACCAGCAAAGAGCTCACAGGATTCATACAAGAAGCAGCAGAAGGCTGATGCTGTTGGCTTTCCACCAGATAGTCACAATTCTTGTTCCTTCTTTCTGAATAGCGATGGTGAACAATGGGTATGGAGCAGCTACCAGCTGTCTTGGCTTCCTGATGGTGTTGTTGAGGCAAGTCAATACTCTCACTCCTTCTCCCTTCCAAAACACAAGCCTCAAGGTGAAAGTGCCCCTGGGGGAGATAAACAGCAGGGAGGACTGACAAAGCAAGATGGGGACTCCATGAACTACACACTTACAGAGCTGTGCAGCCTAGAGCACAGATTATTCTGCTGCAGCAAGCAGGAACTGCAGAACTGGCTGGCAGAGTCCAGGAAGGGCTGGAGAGATTAGTCTGTCTTCAGACTGGGATCTCTTCCCATCTGACAGAGGTGTGGTACACAGCTAACCCTGTGCTGCTGCCTCTGTGCTTATACTGAATGCTGCAGCCTCAGGCCAGGGATGAGAAATGTCTACTTGACTTCTAGTGCCCAAATACAGATTGACATTCACGTTCTTCTGAATGTTTCTTTGCTCTGAAGAAAAACAAGAAGAAATATAAGCAAAGGACCACAAGTATTTCCTATCTCATCTTGCCTAGTTTGCCAAAACCTTTGGGTACTTTCCTTGGGAATTTCTTGTTTCTGATCCACCAGTCTCAGTCCTGAAAGTGTTATGGACACTACTGTCTTCCTGTTTTTCAGCAGACAATCGTATCTGGCAGAGCAGGAATGAATGAAAAGGACAGATTCAGTTCTCCACAAAAAACCTGGAAAACAAAGACTTCCAGCATTATACACCAGCAGCCTCAGAAGGAGTCTGTTGCTAGCAAGGCTGAATTATCCCAAGTTCAAGGCTATACAGACTTATTTCTTTTTGTCTGCACTAAAGGATGAAACCATGTTTACATATTCATAAAATCCACACTGCCCCCTAATCTGGAAGATTTACAGCATAGCTGGGAGACCTACTGTGCAGTCTAGCCACTAAGTCTGATGGTTATACATGTAACATTCATGCTGAAAATGGATTCTTAAGTTGCTGCTAACAGGCAAGCGCAATTTGAGAGGACTGTGGTTCCATTCCCTCAGATTTTAAAAGCAAGTTGTCAATCACTGTCACTCTAACCACCATTCTTTTCCACCTCTCTTTTAAAAATGAAAATGGTATTGTATAAAGACACACACATCTCTATCATCTTAAAGCCCCCTAGTCAATCTGAGAAGAGACAGCAACGAAATCAATGCCCATTGTCTTTTTCAAACACACTCTAATCCCAGAAAGCCTCCTGCCAAATTGCACTGTTTCTAAGCTGTGTTTATCTCATTCTCTTCTAAGAGAACATTTGAGGCTCAGTTGTCCCTGTTTGTAGCAGCTCATTTTTCCCTCTCACATGCAAACTCCTTCAGTAATCACCACAATCTGGGGAGCAAACACAGTTTCTAAAGCAGCAGGAGACAGTCAGGCGGTGCTGCAATTATCCCTGGGAACTGCTGTTACCGCCTTTCATACATCACCGAGGGTGCCATGAACGGAAAGATCCCATTATTTCCTCCGGACCAGTTGAAGTTGGCAACTACAGAGTGAACAGACAAAGCACAGCTGCCTTCCTTAGGGTGCCTATCACTGCATGAAGTATAACCACAAAATGCAGTGGACTGGTGTTCCATGGAAGCACTCCTTGCATCCCAGAAATATCCAATCGACAAGCAATGTATCACAAAAGGGTGTTACAAAGGATTTAAATAGCAAAAGGACATAAACCCACCACGTTTTTCAGTGTTATTTTGCTCTGTGAACACCCAAAACCTGGCTCTGGACTACCTTATGCTCAAGAATCTGGACATAATCTATTTTCTTGATAATAATCTATTTTTTTGATAACTTGTGATTTTTTTAGCTCTCCATTTCAATTCTTTGTGCTAGGTACCAGGTTCTCAACATATCACCATGGTTATTTCAGGCGGTGTCCTCCACCTCATTCCTAATTTCAGTCTCATTGAGATCCGGAAGAAATAGTATCCTTTCAAAATCACGTTTGTCTGCCTTCTGAAATTGCTACTCAGATCTTTACCATAACAACTTTTAAGCAGCAGGGTTAATCTCAGTCACCAGATCTTATGAAGATCTTTTTTAAAACTTCTTCTGAGGCCAAAAGATAATCAAGGCAAACTGCACATTTTATGAACTGCAAAATCCATGACCAATGGATTTTATATTAGTTTTTATGATTCCAATAAAACATTTAATACATGCTTACTATATACACTTTGCAGTAACACACAAACACATTAAAACCTGAAACAAATTCAATTAAGCAAATAAAAATTAAGATGATCAAGTTATTTCTTTTGTTATACGCCAAAGGAAATAAATAGCACAGTTAATGAAAAGTAAATCAAGCTCTTTCAAGCAAATACCATTTCAGCAATACGGTAACAACGCCAGACCCATAACAAACACATTTACGCTGCACACACAGTGCTTATTCCCGATCCCTGCAGACCAAGACTGATCCATTTCATATTCCAAGTAGGGGCCAGTGATTACTCTGAGCTCACACTTCAGCCTCCTTGGAAAGCAGTTTTTTTCCAAACACTGCTCAGCGTTACAAACCAAACCAACCACCGCTGCCGCCGCACGATGCCGTGCGTTCAACAAGCACACACAGGTGCTCCTCCCTCCGCAGCGCTGCCATCCAAGCGCCCAGGACGCAGCAGTGGGAGTGAGAAACTCCTCACCCACGGCCGAGGCTCCGCTCAGCAGCCCCGACGGCTCCACTTACCCACTGCGAGAGACACCGGCACTGCTGGGCCCCGGGGACCGACCACACTGAGCGGCTGAGGCGGCACCTCCTTCGCGGCCACAGCCACCCTCGGCCCCCTCAGCGCCCGCTCCAGCTGCGGCTCCATAAGCAGCTTATCCCCCCGATTAGGTCGGTCACCGGAGCTACAGATGGCCGGGGAAAGCTGCTCTGGGCCATGGCTAATTAAAGCCGGGTCCCGACCGTGGAGAGGGGGGCTCATGCCGGGCGGGAGCCGTGCCTGTCCCGGGCAGTGCCTCAGGACAGCCGCCACGTCTTCCTCCCCAGGCGGCACCCGAACCCGCCAGAGCTGAGGGAGGGACGTGCCCTGCGCGGGTTAGGCTTAATGCTGGGAGCTGCTCACCACCAAAACACCGGGCACAGCAGGAGCCGAAGGTTTAAAAAAACAAAGCAAAAGCAGCCGAATCGAGCATGGCAGCTGTCTGGGTGAGGAGATCTCAATGAGACCCCACGAGAGGCCCACCGTGAAGGCGGCAAGGCCGTGCTCTGGCACAGCAGCTCCGTGAATCCCCTCACGCCCTCCTCAGCCAGGAGAGGGGTCTGTTTTTATCATCACCTCTGCTTTACTGCCCAAAATAGGTATTCTTGAGGCACTGTAAGATCAGTGTTTCTCATGCCTTGCTCTACTTCTTGGAGCTCCCAAATGTACCAAATTTTCCACAGAAAAACACATGGCAGGTCAGCTAGATGGGTATTTCCAATGTATAACATCTGGGAAGGCCTCCCTAGATATAACTGACTGTGCCAACACCCAAACCCCACAGCATTAAAAGCATGATTTTCAGTCTTTGTTACCTGGATCTAGGTAAAAAAAACCAAAAAACCCTGAGCATTTAAATGTCTTATTCAGGGCTGTGTGCTGTCACTGTACAGTTCTAAAGAGCTGAAAAAACCCATTCACATAAAGGCTCTGGAACTCCACAAGCCCCAGCAATTTCTGCCTACTCTTTCCTCCTTTGCCATCTAATCATGTGAACAGACCAATTCCTAGTCTTGTGCCCTGTTATATGTAAAGCCTGTAAAAAGAATGTACAACACTTGTATGGCATTTCCCATGTGCTTGGATCAGGTACACCAAGAGGTCAATGTCGTGCTTGTGCAGCAGAGGAGCAGAAGCACCTGCTTACAATTAAGTGATTGAAGTTGGAAGAAAACTGTTTGGTTTTAATAATACAAATGGCACGTTTCTGGAGCTTAGAGCAAAGCCAACAGGGGTCTTGGTTTCTGAAGAATCAACGCAGCAGAAGGTCTTGTCAGGAGAAATGCAGTTGTAAAATAACAGATAGAAACTTTGACAATGAACTTGCTTCAGAAAAATACCAATCTTCCTAGGACTAGAATTCTGCCAAAGCTAACATACTCATTTTCTTCTGTAAATTAATCCTTTTGAAATGTGGTTGTTTGTGTGCTTCTGGGGTTTTGTTAGTTTGGTTTTTTTTTTTAGAATCTTACCTGAAAGCCACAGCAGGACAGATTTATCGTGCATAACAGAGTCTGTAGTTTGTTACACCCAATGGAACTCACATCTAAAGCATAAATAAGTCCATTTTTCCTCAATCCCCATTTTACTAGCCCATCTTCCCACCCACAAAATTATATGCAGTATCTTCTACTCCTCAGAGTAAAGCTTAGGCTAAAAGCCATGAGAGCCCTGTAGACCTTCCCCCATAATGACCCTCCCAGACTGCCTGGCTACAGTCCCGAGCCCTCAGGAAAAGCTACATTTTCAAATGAGACAGAAGCGACCAGTGTAACTTTTTCTAACACAGAAAAACTGTGTTGATTTTATAGTTTTCTTAGAAAAGTCTAACATTTCAAGTTCTGTTAAGACAAGCAGCTTAAGGCAAAAGCATATTTCAAGGCACAAAGGATCTGTAATCAACATTCAACAGTCATTTTAAGTATCCTGAAGGACATTCAACTTGCATAAAAGCATCATTTAATAAAACCCAATACCAGATACTGGGAGCACAAGAAGTTAAATAATGCCATCAAAAACAGCTCTTGGGAACTCCCAGGTGTTTCCTGGAAATATAGCTGCATAAAATCAGGCTGTACTGTATTGCTTTAGGGCAGTCCATAAGCCTTTTAAAGATTGCTTGTCCAGGAGTACTTTGAGTGGTTCTCTTATAAAGAAGAGGAAGCACAATGGAAGACTGGAAGACTGCAGAACGTGCATCCAGTCACATGTACAGAGGAGGGATTTAGGGGGAGGGAAGAAAGGAGAGTACTGGGATTACACAGTGCTTAACATGACACCTCCAAGATCTTCTGGACTTACTGCAGAACCCATCTGCCTAACCTTTATGTAGGCAAAAGAAATATCAGATCTTCTCTTATTTTCCCAGTAGCAGGTGCTGCTCAGTGGGAAGAGTGGAAGGCTCGGCTGGGCAAGGGCAGTGTCTGTCCTGGCTGCAGGGTGCCTCAGTATGGTGGCTGGGCTGCCTTGCTTGAGGAAGGCCACTGTGGAGGAGCATCTGGCTGATCAATGGGCTCATAGGTGCTGCTGTCCCGGCCTGCACTGGTGACACCTGAATGGAGATAGAAGAGAACAAGCTCAGCACAAAGGCAAAAGCATAAGAACTGAATGCTCTAGAAGAAACTAACAGCACAGGAGCACACATTTTACCAGCTCCCCCAGCACCTGTGGTCTGTGATCCTCACTAAACAGGAGGTAAGAAAAGTCATCCTTCCAACATGCCTGTTCTTTCTTTGAGAACAGCTCTCTTAGCAGCCACATGGCTGTGTGGAAAGCAAAACCCACAATACCCCATAGCAGCACAACAGGTTCCTGTAACTGTACATCAGCAAGATAAAGCGTATGAGAAAAATGAACAGACAGAGCCAGAAGCTGCAGGAACTGTGACCAGCTGACAGCATAGATTTAAAGGAATGATACATCCATGAACGACTCTTCCCAACAATGCAGCTATGCCTCAAGTGTGGTACTAAATTTGAGTCCAACAGTGCTCCTCACTGCACCATAACAATTTGTCTGTGCAAAATCACGTTACTGTCCAGGGGATGAGCAGGGAAAGAGGAGGCAGAGAATATCCATGGACAGCTCTTCATCTATGGTCCAGGCATTAGCCATGGGGAAAAGGCAAACTGAATCACAGACAGCCATCAGACTATGAGGGATTTGTTCTAAGCAGCAAGGATGCTCCCAGGCAACAAAGAAGGACTTAGTGTAGAAGGAAAGCATGACAGAAAAGGCCAGGAAAATTTCAACACTGGTGGGTTCAAAAGAAAATGCCACATAGCAGGAAAATAAGAGGAAATTTGTCAAGCACATTCATCACAAAGCAACACACAGTAGTGAAAATCTTTTAAGAAAGACAGTTCAGGAGAGGATATGAAAGTACAAAGTGTCTTAATTCCCACCTCTGCCTGAGAGGAGACTCTCGGTTTGGCATAGTGTGGTTGAAAAGAAGTGCTGCCAAATTCCAAGCAAAGAGATGAACTTCTCAATGGTACCAATACTTTCTATACACATACTGAATCCCAATGAGAAGCACAGTGAGCAGCTAATAAAAACTGACACAAAAAAGGCACTGCAGGTGACTAGCATGCCTCCTGACCCAGGAGGCATAAGACATATCCATCTGGATTTTCACAAGTAGCTGGCAGAGATGACATCCACACTCTACTAGCAGAGAGGTGCAAATACCACACAGTGCCCTAAGCCATGGCTTCTTTCCATGGCTTCTCCTCCCCTGCAGGTTTCCACCTCTTTTCACAGGAGTGTGATACTTGCTACCACCAAAGCAGGATAAGAGACAGCTTCCAGACACTGTAATGCAGGTACACCATCTTTTGTCCTGCACAGCCTTCTCAGGATGACAAAAAGAACTGTGACAGGCTGCAGGTTTTGCCAGCATGAATTCAAACAACAATCCCTGGCAAACAATCAATCCCTGGCAGCTGTCCAGGCATGAGCTAGTACCAGGAATGCTTGGCAAAGCTGACCAAGACCCAGAACATCTAGCCACAGCCCATCCTCTCTGGCAAATCTTCCACATTATCATTTTCAAATATAACCAGGGGAAAAATTAAATGTCTCCAAGCTAACTCCCATCAGGTAAACATTGGTGCCATTTTCCATGTGAGGAACAAAGTCCAAAGCAATCAAGGTAAATAGGACATGTGAGGCCCACATGGAGTTAGAAATCCAGCTTTATTTCCCTCTTGTTCATAATCCAGCCAGAGGAAATACTGCCTCTACTTTCCCCCAGATGGAAAAAAAAGGGTTGACAAAGAAAGGACACCCAAAAGTTTCCAACAAATGCAGGAGGAGGAAGAGAGGAAAAGCCTCTCAACACCATTGTGGGCAAAATGGTGTTGAGATGTCAAAATGTCAAAAACTTCAGTTCTGCAAGGGGAGAGAGGAAGAATATAAATTTAAGGCCAAAGACACACCAGAACAACAAAATGGGATAACAAACATGAGCAAGACAGACCAAGCACCCTGTCTGCCTGGAATGGAGGGCAGAATCCAGTTGCACAGAGCCCAGGCTGAAGGGTCCAAGGGGCAAGGCAGTCCTGAGGAGGTGGCCCACAATGACATGGAAGCAGAAAAAGCATCCTACCTATGTTCAAGGTGTACTCTCCTCCACGCTCCCGATACATCCGATACACCAAGTAGCAGGACCCGGGTTTGAGGAGGAGGCTGAAGATGGCCATGCCTATACTGAAACGCTTCGCATCACTGAGGAGGTCGTGGGAAGGGTAGAAGATAGAGATGTGAATGATGTCTGTGAGGACTGTGAGCAGCAGGCCAGTCAGGAACTGGAAACAAGGACAGAGAATGGGACATGAACAGAACAAGGGTTTAACCACTGACAGTAACAGTCGGTATCTGTTTCCTGCAAGATCTATGTTGCACAATCATCTTGCACCCCAGTATCACACAGCACTCTTGGTATGGCCCCAGGCAAACAGATACTCCTAGATGAATGATCTTGTATTTCATGCCTTTTCCTGTCACATATCTTCTCATAATATATTCTAGAATTATTTTTGTTTGCCAATCTATTCAATGTTCAGAGCCCCTCCAACTGAAGCATATTAAACACTTTGAGTCCTCATCTGGCATTATAAGTCACAACAGCAGGTTGTGAAAAAAAGGAAGAATCAAGCATGTCTCATCTCTGAGAAGAAAAATAATTGACAGTGAATGCTTCTCACCATGGTTTACAGAGTTCATAGATTTATATGCTCTCTTAGAAAAAAAAAAACAAACAAACCCATCCAAACAGGGAGCTTCTGTATTGGGAACAGCTGAAAATCATCACTGGCTCAAAGACTCTGCCCTCCACCCTTTTCCTGAGCAGCCTGGGGGAGACCAGTACTCTTACACTCACCATCGTTATGGCATCAAGAGAATCTCGCTGCACAATGGCCCAGATCCCCACTGCAAGGACACTGAAATTTCCCCAGGCATAGGAGAGTGGCAACATGTAATTCATGCATCCCCTGCCAAATGAGACAAAAAAAATATCCAGCTCACATTCACAATAAGCCTGCAACAGTTTGGTTTCATCCCTGTTCCCATACAAACACCTCACTCTTAGATTTAGGATTTTCTTGCAAACAAAAAAGGGAGTGTTGATTCCCAGGGAACATCCCATTCCTAGTTTGAAGGAATATCCTCTTCTCCCCCAGGCCAGACACTAATCACTCACCACACTGTGAGCAGCCAATGTACCAGAATGATAGCCTATGAAAAAAAAAACAACAAACAGGAAGACAGGTTAGCATGTTGGGAGAACTCTGGGAGGATCACTATGAAATGGCACCATCTTGTTCCCAAGGGTTGGGTGGAAGAGTGGCTTGGACCCATGAACCAGTGCAGAAAGATGGTGAAGCAATTGGGACAGTGAAGACAAAGCTATTTTTCTCCACATCTGTTGCTGAGTATGTCCTGTGGTGCTACACTGTAGTCATTCACTCTTCTTGTCATCTCTGTCAATATTTGATTCAGGGACCACTTAGCCTTTTCTGAATGGGTTATTAATTTTGGAACTCCAAAAGAGTTTGCACAGAAAGCCAGGCAATCTGATTAACACTGTGCTAGCACAGTTTATACATGACCAATCTGGCATCCCATCACCAAAAAGCCCATAGATAGCCATGCCTAGAGCTCCCAGAATTTCCCTCCAGTCCTCAGCAAATCCTTCTTTTACCTCCTTCCAGTCTGTTCAGAGCAATGGTCCAATCTCACTGCAGTATTAACAGACCTGAAGGCTTCTTCCAGGACTCTGTGAACCTGATCCTGCCAGAGCACACAGCTCTTTTCACTCCCAGTGAAGCCACAAGGTCCAATTGCCAACAGTGCTCTGAGCAGCAGTAAGATAATGCTGTCACAAATTCTGTACTTTGCAAATGTCCTTAATGATCCTGGTCCTTGTGCCTAATGGGACAAATCCAAGAACAAAGGATCATACTGTAATAAGTGATCCAAGGATTCTCTTCACCACCACTTGCCATTTTTGTAACCAAGGAAACATACTCTACATGTTTATTCAGAGAGCATATGGGAACAAAAATATATCACTTCAGGCTTTTTCTACATCTATAGCCTGCTGGTCACTCCAACAAAGGGAGATCACTCATATTTGCTCTCTAAACGTTTGTGAAAGCAAGAATATGGAAGACAGGCTCTGTTAACAGCCTCGCTAAAGAAAGGCTGAAGCCTGGACATAGCAGAGGATCCGTGGGATACAGGTGGACTTTCATTTTTTCCTAGCTGTGAGAAAGGCTTCAAATTGGCATTTCTGCTGACCTTGGTATTAAAAAAAAACCAAACCTACATTACTAAAACCCCTCTAAGCATACTCCCCCCACCCCCACCAAAGGAAAAAAAAAGAAAATTGGGAAATGAGTCCACAGCAAAAGCCTAAGTTACTCAGTGGACACAGGAAAGCTGTATGCAGATAGGAGCATTAAAGCATTAAGACACACACACAAAAAAAAGATCTACTGACACCCTGCTAGATTCCTTGACTTAAAACATCTCTCTATGCTCTAACTTATAACAAAACAAGTTGCTGGAGAAGAGAGTGAGGCTGTGACATAAGTGAAGCACAGTCAGGAAAGCACAGGGGTGGCCGTGCTGCTGCGGCTCACACTGCTCTGCCAGGACACCACAATGCAAGTGACTTCCTGCTCTTCCTTCACTGCAGTGCCCTGTCACAGCTGCTGAGCACTCACTAGACTTTGCTGTAACTTCCAACACCACGTAGACAGATTTTTACTAATTAAATTTTTTAAATTGTTCATGAAAGCTTACAAAATGCTTCACCACCTCTCATGCTTCCCCTTCTCCCAAACTGTACCACAGACACACTGGAAAAGCTGTTAATCAGTAAAATACAAGATGTTCCTGGATAAGAATGGAGACATGCAAATAGCATTTACTCAAGAGACTATCACAACATCAGGAAAATTCTTAATTAGGTAGTATTTAATTGCATGTTACATACCCTCAAGACCCCTCAAGGCTCAGCAGTTAACATAATTAGGCAGGGTGGGTTTTTTTTTAAAGCTGTCTAGATCAATACTGCAGTTACTAAATTATGAAGTATGTTTAGTCATCAGAATAAAGTCAGGTAAACTAGGGCTGATACTATGAATGACTGCTGAAATAAAACCAAGATATTCCCTTTTTAGTTATTAGTCCAATTTAGCTGACAGTTCTTCAGCACACTATGGAATTGGCTGGTGGTGTTGGTGTGCTTTAACATAAAAAATATAGTGTTAATGAAAAACTACAAGTTACTGTGTGAGATTAGTTAATTTGCAGGCAGTCTCCTGATAAAACAGCAGAGGAATTTAAAATGTTTCCATCTATCCAAGGACTTAGGTCTGTAGCTAAGACAGACATACATTTCTTCTTTGAAGAAAATAACTCCAAAGTTAGTGATGACTAGTGGTGAGAGCAGAAAATAAGAAAGGTGGGTCCTTTGTCTCCATCTCTTCTGGGAAAAAGGATGGCTATGTAATTAAAAGCACCCCATTGGAAACTGGGGAGAGCTAAGGAGAATTCCTACCTCCTTTGCAAATCCCAGCATGTGATGGAACTAATTGCCAAGCATAAAAAGAGCCTAGGTCTGCCAGGGTCTCATTAGATGGGAAACTCCTTGGAATAGGAACTCCTTTAAACATGCTTCAGCACAGAGCTTAGCACAAGATTGAATTTTGACCAAGTTAAAAATGAAACAGTTCCAAATTACAATTATTTTTTTGTTGTATCTAAATTTCTAATTTCGAGTGAGCTCACTTACTCTATGAGTGACATTCACTGAGAACACACAAAACCAAAATATGAATCTGAGTGGCTACCTGTGAGGATGCTCCTCTTTATTATAACAGTGATCATAATGAGAGTGCTTAAGCAGTGGGACAGGCTGTCCAATGGGGCTGACATGGCTCTGTTCTAATTTTAAAACTCAGCTGATTTTTGAGTTGAGCTATTTGATCTAACTTTGCAGTTTGCCTTGCTTTGAGTAGGAGGTTTAATCACATGGCATACAGACATCTCTACTATTCCTTGATTCTGTGACTTAGCATTTAAAAATGCCTAAGCACAAAATGTGTGTTTCCAGGCACATGAATTGTAGGGCATTGTGCAGGCTTGATCAAAGTCAAAGGTTGTATTTCAAGACTCTGCATGATTATTTCAATAATCACAGGTGTCAAGCTGTCATGGCAAAAGCATGGCTGTGCTGCTTCCCCCGTGTTTTGCTGAGCATGGCTGTTAGAACAGAGCCAGTGGATCCTGTTCAGTGAGCATGTTCCCCACCCACAGCAGGGCAAAGCCTGCTACCTTAATTTCATAGCTCTGCAAGTAGCTTAGAGCTTCCCCAAGGCTAAGATACTGCTACATTCTGGCACAAACACAGCTCAGTCATGCAGCTTTCTTGGAACTACTTCTGTCACAAGGCTCATCTTTATAATCTCACAGAACCAGCAAGCAGATCATGCCAATGAATAGTAGCAGTGTGTGTTACTTCCAAGCCCCTTCTGAGTAAGAACCTTCCCCACTTTTCTGGTATTTTACAGGGAGTCAGGCCCTAACTCAGGAACAGAATGAAGTGTAGCTACAGCTATTAACTCCAGATTCCTGTCTTTGCAGATCAGAGCAGAAGTGGCAGACTTGACAACAAGGAATTTCTTAATGCTGAAAGCAGTTTGCCCAGGACAAAATCACACTCATCTAGCAAGAGATTGGGGAATGGTTGTCTGAAACAAGGAAGAAAGGTAACATTTTAGTTTTGTTGTCTTTGTGACTCATTCATTGAAAAGACAGTGTTTTTCAGCTCCCCTATCTCCATTTCCCACAGTAGAACACGTATTTCGTGTTGGCAAACTTCTTAATTAAATGTCCTTAGTTTTTACTGTTGTTTCAGCATGGAAAAAAATAATCAAACCAAGTTAAAAAACAAAGCAGAAGGCAAGAACTTTTGATCTTTCTAGTGCCCTGGGAATCACACAGTAGTCCAAACTTGTCAGAGCAAAGTATCAGCTAGTTTCCAGAATGTAATATAATCCACAAGCTCGGCCTTGAAAAATCCATTTGCTTACTTGCCTCTAATGAGGGAAGTTGCTTTTCTCGGTGAACTAGTAAGAGGGGTATTCATCATTATATGAACACCAATCTTTTCTTTAATACAGCCACATGAAAGCTGTCCTGTACAAAGCTGAATTAATAATGGTAGGTGAGATAATACTTTTCTCTTATCCAACCCATAGGCAGCCTGGTCCAAGGCCACTGCTCACAGCTTAATGAATCAGCAAAAAAAGCCCTGATGTGATCTGTGATGCTTTCAGTCTCTGGGCAAAGCTTTAACCAAAGGAAGCACCTGAACCATGCTGTATTAAATGAAATCACAAAGTAGTGAAACTGGGAAAGGACACAAACACCTAGAAATCTCAGGGCTCTGAAAATGTGAAAGACAAAAAAGAGAGGAATATGTCACGTGTCTGGTAGCACAGAAGACATCAGAATCAAACTTCAACATCATAAGCAAACAAAGTGTGATTTTAACATCCACTGGCCAGAAGCAAGGAAGTACTTCTTCCAAAAATGAAAATTGTTATGTTACTGGTTAAGTCTCTTATATCTCCTTTCTGTGGTTATCAGATATTCACTGAAATTTCCAAAGTGCCCACAAGTGGAGCCTGCCCTACCCAGCAGAGAAGCAATTGCAGTTATGTATCAGATGATAAGCCCCAAGTAAGTGGACTTATTTTTCTAAGATACTTTGCCTGACAAGCAAAAGCTTTGTCTCCTCAGGATCTTGTGCAGTGTTTATCTTGGCTTAGCTCTGGTCAGCTGATCTAGAAACCTCCATGGACACTAGATAATAGCCAGCTGTTGTCTCTGCCCAGTCCTTGGCCACTTTAGCAATATCCATGAAGTAGGGGCAAACTTTGGAGTCATCACCTGGTGGGTTTAACCAAGAATCCAAACTGCGTTGGAAGGGACCCATCAGGATCACCGACTCCAGCCCCTGCACAGGACATCTCAAGAATTCCAGCCTGTGCTTGAGAACGTTGTCCAAATGCTCCTTTAACTCAGGCTTGATGCTGTAACCACTGCCCTAGGGAGCCTGTTCAATGCCCGATCACCCTCTGGGGACAACGTTTCCCTGACGGCCAACCTAAACCTCCCCCCGACTCGGATTCATGGCGTTCAGAACTTCTGCATCCCTTGCCCATGTGACAAAAAAAGTAGAAACTTCAGTTTTTCCTCCTCAGAGGGCTCCGCAGCTCTGAGCAGGGCCTCAGCCAGGATGTGGAGCAGGCATACGGCCGGAGAACGTGCGAGAGGAGAAGGGTACAGGGAGGGCCGATCCGAGCGCCCGGGGCCGGCTCAGCCCGCCGCAGCAGCCCCCAGCCGCCCTCCCGCTCCCCTGGCCCCGCTCCCGAGCCCCGGGGCAGGGGAAGCCCCTACCTTGAGGCTGACGGCCGGCAGCTCCATGGCAGCAGCCCCGGGACCGCCGGCAGGGCCGGGCGAGGGGGCGGCGAGGGGCGGGGGGAGCCGGGACACCGCCCCCGGCCCCGCCCGGCCCGCGGCCCGGCCCGGACACGGCGGGCGGTGCCCGGCGGTGCTGGGGCGCGCCGGGTGTGGAACTCGCATGGAACCCCCTACGAGGGGAGAGGATGATGCCTCTGACTCCATCTTATCTGAAGGCTAATTAATTACTTTATTATACTGTGTTATTCTATACTATATTATATTACATCTAAACTGAATCTGCCAAGCACTCACCTCTGCACACACTGCTCTGAATCTCGTTACTGTCAGTGACAGTCCCGAGACACACACACACACACACACACACACCTGGCCCTGATAGGCCAAGGAAACCAAACCCCATCACTGTGGGTAAACAATCTCCACATTGCATTCTACTTTGGCACAAACACAGGCACAGCAAATGATAAGAATTGTGTTTCCTTTCCCTGAGGTTCAGAGAATGTGAAACCCAGAAATATTCTTGGGAAGAATTGTGACTTGCTTTTCTCTGTGAAGAGAAATGTGGTGACACAGGGGGTTCTCGGAGTTCACTGAGTGGCAGCTGGTTAGAGGTGTCCCAGCAGAGCAGGCAGCCTGGCTGCTCTGCCTGCCTGATGTGAACTGCAGGGCTTCTGATCTCCTTAATGCCACGAGCATGGTGCCAGACTCTTCTCAGTGGTACCCAGTCACAGGATGGTGGGCATAAACTAAAACACCAGAAGTTCCAGCTAAACATGGGAAAGAACTTCTTTACATTGGTGGTGACAGAGCACTGGGACACGCTGCCCGAGAAGGGCATGGAGTCTCTCTGGAGACATTCCAAACACAACTGGACACATTCCTGTGTCACCTGCTCCTGGTCACCCTGCCTTGGCAGGGGGAGGGGGTGGCCAGGAGCTGGACTAGATAATCTCCAGAGGCCCCTTCCAACCCTAACAATTCTGTGATTTTGTTTCAAAAGCCACCATTAAGTTAAAAGTATGCATATATCAGTTTCTTGGCTGCAAACACCCAGCCAAAGTGTGCACAGATCAGTTTGTTGCCTCCAAAAACCCAGCCAAATTCTTCCATCTGTTTGCACATGCAGTGTAGTGAGACAAGGTTGGACATTATACTTTGATTGTAATCAGTGTCTGGGTAAGCTAATGTGTGCAAAGGACTTTGCAGCTTTCTGCTGGAGAGTTTTTGTGCATATATCAGTGGTGTGACCAAAAAGTAAGGAGTGACAAAGAAACTGCTGATAGACACCAATAAAAAAGTTATTTTAAGGTGCTCTCTGTGCTCAGCTATGTCACCCAACAGGCTAAGTCAAGTTAAAGTCAGTCTTAGGGGTTGAGCCAGGTAGCTAGGATGGCTGGCAGGTCCTTAGTTGCTTCCTTTGGCCCTGGATTTTTCCTTAGAACTAGATGACTGAACCCCCTGCCTAAAAACCTGGTACAAATAACAAGTTCTTCATTTCTTGTCCCAAAAGAAATCTGGTTTCAGTTTAGAGCTAGGGAAGTTGGTAAGTGACCAATTCAACCCCACTCAGTTCAGCCGTAACTTACCATTTCCTGTCCAGTTCATACCAGCAGCCTTCTCTGCAGGTCTGCCAAATGAAATAACAGAACCCAGAGGTCAGGATGACATTTCTCAAACCCTCCCCATCCTTGCCTAATGTATGCTGTCTGCAGTGTAAGGCTGCAATGTCTTACTAGGTTAGTTCCTTTCTTGTCATTATTCCTTCTTAAAGAAAAGATGGGGCCTCTAAGAAAGCAGCTGGGTCAGAGGTTCATTGCAGAAGTTGGATGTGGAAATGCATGAGTCATCCTTCAGTCTCATTTCCAGTTCAAGCAGTGGGAACTGTGCAGTGCTGAAGTTACTGTCAGACATTCTCAAACAAGCCACAAATGTAGTGCAATCCAGCCTGTCCTTGACCTGTCCTGAGTGCTAGTGACTGCTTACAGCAGCACACTTCAAGATTTCCCAAGGCAAAGCATTATATGCCAAAATGAAATTACCTAGAAAATTCTAGGAAGCATCAAAGTAAAACTGACTGGCTGCATAGCTCAGAACAACAGTAAAAAACCCAAAAAGGCAGTGAAAGTCCCCTCAGGAATCTCTGAATATGTCACTTTCAAATGAAAGACTGAAATATAACTCATCTATTGCCACATGACACATGAGCTGTGCCTTCACTTCCATTATTGTGTCTTGCATGGACACATTACTGTGTCTTTCAGGGAAGTCTTGTCTCCATCTGCAGAAGTAGTGGTGTCAAATGAGATCAATGCTTGTGGTTCCAGTACTGTCAAGTGTCACTGTCATATTTTCTGAAAAATCCCTTTGCTCAGGATTCTGCTCTTGGGAAGCTGAGAAGCCTCAGAGAAAAATGAAAATAATAATTATCTGATTGCTTCTCCTGTGTTTGGCTGCTTTGGAATGTGGTTGGAGATTGTTTATCCAACAGGTGGTTGTTTCATTGGTTTCATGTGAATTGTTTTGACTTAATGACCAATCACAGCCAGCTGTGTCAGGACTCTGGAAGCAGTCCCAAGTTTTCATTCTCATTCTTTGTAGCCTTCTGTAGGTATCCTTTCTCTATTCTTCAGTATAGTTTTAGTATTCTTTAATGTAATATAAGATCATAAAATAATAAATTAGCCTTCTAAGAACATGGAGTCAGATTCTCAATTCCTCTTTCGTCCTGGGGACCCAGAAAATACCACAGTCAAGGAATGACCGAATTTCAATGTAAATGACAAAAATATAGGAAACTTGGGATGGGGGGAAGGACAGAGAGACTGAATAGCCATATTGCTGGCTCGGTGCTGTGTGTGAAGTGCACTAGGATGCCCTTCTGCCAAGACAGGGATCTATCAAAGGAGAACTGTTTGTTCTGAAGATAAATTCCACTGTCCCAGGTGAATGAGAAGCACTGTTAGGATGCAGCATCATGTGGGTGTTGCCCTGGTTTTTTAAGTTTTTCTAAGCCTTCTGATGTTGACATTCTTGTAACAAACTTTCTCACACACTTTATGTAAATAACTTATTATTTTGCATTCTTTTATGGAGGAGGAGAAATTTGATGGACTGTTGGTTTGTCCAGTGTCATTGGAGAGGTGGCACTGTCACCCTCCAATCCACTGTCACTTTTGGAAATCTATGAATGTTGGAGTCAGAAATTAAACTTCCCTCTTTTATACCTTGGAGAGTTGTGTGTCTGTGTCATTTTATTTTGTGTCCTGTAGTGACAGTGTGGGTGTGCAAAGGTCCCTTCAGCATTCTCACTCAGCCTGAGACAGTCTCATTATCATTTATGCAGTGTGAGCCATAATTTGAATTGATGTGTCCTCTGTTTAATGCAAAGCATTTCCCCTTGTACAATAAAAGCACTTGATTTCATTTTGTTCATCAATGTATCATGCAGCTAATTCATCCCTGCTTATTATATCCTGGGCTTGCATGTCATGGACTCAAGGGACTTAGGAATTATCTCATGGATGTGAAAACAATGAGAGCTATGACTGACATTATGCATTTATATGTCTCTCACACCTGTGTGATCTGGGAGTTGCTTGTTTTTTATTTCTACTTTGTGCTGGTGTACCTTGTAAATTGCCCCTCTGTGTAACCCACTGTCTCTCTTCCCTTCCCCAGGTTTGATAAAGCAACACAACATGGTGAGGAAGATAAGCAGCAAGTTAAAGAAGGCCTGCAGGGAGAAGCAGGTTACCCAGGAGACTGGATGCAGAGATTTTTGTGACTAGAAGACTGTTCCAGGTGAGTTCAGCTCACTGCAACCAATACCCAGCAATTAGCTGCTTTATGCAGAGTGTGTTGTTTTTAAAAATCTATTGGTTTGCCTTGTGCAGACTGAGTAAAAGCCTAATACACAGCTGGATCCCCTCCTGATAGCATAAAAGTGAGGCTAATAAGGCAGAAATGCTTTCCTTTGCATTTTCAGGACACTGTACCTTTGGTGTGTAACATGATAGCAGTTCCATAGGGTTAATTCCATAGAGTTAATGCAACTGCTCCTGCTGGCCCTTGGATGTGGAGACAAGCTCACCACTCATAGTTCTGCCTTTCTTCCCCTCTCTAGGGGTTTAGTCTGAAGACAACTAAAGGCTGCAGCTGACACCAGTATCTCTGAGTTTTGCCCCTGGTTATGGAGTTGAGAGCAGTGAAGGCACCACCTCAGCACAAATACATATATATTAGCCACAGAGCCTTTCTGAATAAATAGTGAGGAAGGGCATATAGAAGTTGCCTGGCTCTATAAACTCCCTTTTAAATCCCAGTGGGAAGTCAGCAATCAAAATCATTGTCTGGATTGGAGGGGAAACTGAAGGCATTTTATAATGCTGGTGGAAAGCCTCCTCCTGCAATTTCACTGCAATTTCACTGGCAAGGTGATTTGGGGAGTGGAGAGGGTCACATTAATGTGGTGTCTTGACAAATGCACTTGGAAGTCCTTCCATCTCAGCAGCAACGAGCTGCTCCTCTGATTTTCTGAAATCTAACTAAAGCTTTGAGATGTCATTAAGAGACCACTCTTCAAGGTTCACTGGCACTCCAGAAAATGAACTGACACACCAGAAGTGGTTTTATGGAGTACATATGCTCACTCAGAACATTCCAAGAAAACAACAGCCCTCGGGTTTTTTTCTGATAAAAAGTATGAAAGAAATGTTTTTTCCAGGCTTCATGTAGCAGAGAATGACTGGCATGGATGTGAACAATTTGGTACAGCATGGGTTTCAAATTGAAGCACTTTCACACACTGTGGATTTACAACAGGGTAATTACTGGGGGAGGGAGGGAAGAGAGAGAGTTTCAATAAAACACCTCCAAGCAAAAATGAATGCAGACTATTACAGACTTGAGACAGAATGATTCCCAAGTGTTTTAATTTGTGCTTCCACTCCTTGCCTCTCTTGCAGTCATAATTTTGGCAACTACCAGCAACATCCCTGAGATTCAACAGCATTTGCAGAACAGGCAGCTGCTGAAATGATTGTCAAATCAGCATGCTGTTCTCTCTTTTCAATGTTTAATGATTCTCACCCTTGGAGAAGCAGTTTAAGGTGATGCATAACCCTTGGACTCTGAGAGGCTACTAACAGCAGTAGCTGTAGAACAGGGCTTTGGGTGGGACTTTGTCACTCACCTTTCTTGCATGCATGCTCTGTGATTAACTTTAGAAATTATTGCACAGAGTCTTGCTATGGCTGGTTTGGGCTGGGTCCAAAGTCCTTTCAAGACAATAGACAATCTTGCAAGAGCTCTGACTTAAATTCTCTGGGGGCAGCAGAGAAGCTGAGCTTGTGTGAATTCTTAATTTGAGTTTCTTAAACAATCAGTTGAGAAGAACATACAAATCAAGTCTTGCTTGACATTTGTATCTCTCTCTTGTTCAGACCTAATGCCCCCAAAGGCAAAACTGTTACTGACAGCACTGTGACTACAAGACACTGGGAAGAAAGGGGAAAGCTGCTAAAAGTAACCCATGATGGTGATGCTCTGCAGCTGCTGTCACACCTTTGAGACAGCACAGAGCGGCACTAGGAAGTTTTGCTGTGCTCAAAAGTGGGTTGGACTTGGACAAATGTTGCCCTGGGGTTTTATACCACAGGCTGCTCTTGCATCCCACGCCTTTGCATGTTATTTACTCAACAGCTTTCCTTTGCACTGCAATTGTGAAGTCAGTAGTTGATCTGGCTGACCCATATTTCAGACTGATTATTTTCACATTGCTGTGGCTATGCAGCATGTGCCTGTACCACTGCTCACCCTTCCTGCTCCACCTCTGTGACACCACAGCTTGACTCAGCAGGAATGACACTTGGTCACAGGCTCTCTTTCCGAAACTCCAATGTGAGCAATCAATCCAGTAATCTGTAAATTTTATCAGTAAACTTGACTGGTAATAGTTAATGGAATTTTCACTGACCTTAACTAATCTCACCAATAAGAATAATGTTTTATTTATATTCAGAGTTAATAGCAGACTGAAGGCTGAAAAAGCAAGAACTGAAGGAGTAAGTCTCCTTTTAGAGTCTAAAAGCTCAGAAAAAATTCAGACTTGCTTGTATTTCATGATATGCAACAGTCTTGCCTAAAACACTGTCCATGATCCTACAAGGATCCCATTTGTAGTGTAAGAGGCAAGGAATACCTGCATCACCAAGGATAAAGACCCCTGCAAAATTTCCTTCTCACTTTCAGTTGCACTGTTCCCCCCAGACTTTGGCTCCTACACTAAAAAGCAGTGTGATATCAAACCTGGTTTTGATAGTGCCTGTGCATGTGGTTCTCATCAGTGTCACACAGACCAGAGGCTGAGAGCTCTGCAATTGAATGTGATCAATTAGGAGCCTTTTTTCCCTTTATGCTTCCACTGACAATGGCTCTGGCAGCACCACCCACTATTCACATCTGGGCTGAAGGAGGGGCTACATTGCACTCCCTGGGTTAATAAACTGAAGCCTTGCTGCTGTGGCATGGAGCTGAAGGCAAACCACCTTTCTTTACTTCTGCCTTTCGTGCTAAGACTGTCATGCTGTAAACAGAAATCTAAACAGCTACATCCAGCTCTGTGGTAGGTTTGCCGAAGTGCTCCCATACAAACTCCTCCTTTAGCAGGTGTGCACAGGTCAGAAGTGACATTGTGACATTCACAGCATTTCTCTGTGGCCATGAGTGGGCACTCAAATTAGAGATGTAAAGTGTAACGCTCACAGTCTTTGAGTGAATGCACAATGCAAAGTGGCACCCTAGCATAAACAAGATTGCAAATTGGAGTTTTGACGAACTAAATGGAACATAGGGGGTTTAGGGAAGCTGTGTAAAGAGGATTCTGCCCACAGCACCATGATTAATATTTCTGTTCCTAAAGAAAGTGCTATGCATCTCCAGGCTCTTGGATATAAAAAGCATCATAGCTGTCTCCCTGCAGAAGTCAGGGTATTGGGGTGTTAGCAGTAGCAAAGAACATCTTCACCAGCTACCACTACTCCAGGTTAACACACATAGCCTTTGTTGCTCCAATATATCACTGAAGCCAGTAATTAAGTGTTAATATAAAGAAGTTTAAAACATCTGGCTGGCTACATTAGGTAGAAACAGTTATCTTCAATTTGAGTGAGAATACAGGCAACCTTGGGCAGAGAAATTTTTCTACCGGTGGCACAATTGTTCTGTGTGATAACCTCAAGTGATTACCAGTGTTACCTGCTGACCAACTTCCTTATAGGCTTTTCTGGCTCCTCCACATCCTTGGGTACAGTCCAAAAGCAGAAGAGTTGCACAAAGGATATCCATTATATCTTTATTTACATATCACGGAAACACACATGCAACATGTCACAGGTTTTACTACAACGGAACAGCCTGTCCCTATCTCCTGTTACCAAAAACTTTATTTTTGGCTCACTAGGAAAACTATCACTTCCCCAGAAAGCTCCTAAAAATAATAATTAAAAATAACAGACCTGGCAGGATAGATAAATGAGTGAGACCTACAAGCTGGGATGTCTTGCCACATCCTTGCAGAAACCAGGTGGTCCTCTGAAATGAAGGAATGATGGAGTGGGATTGGATGGTCCCAAAGATGACAGGTCCCAAGATGCAGTGGTAGTGTGTAACAGCTAAAAAATGTATGTCTGGAGCAGTGAGAAAGGGAGAGAGCAAGAGGTCTGCCAGAGGGTCCTCTCTCACCTAGGCAGGCAGCTGATCCATTTCCCATCTTTGATTCCACCTGGATGCTACAAATTTCCTCTCCTCTAGGAACTTCCAGTCCTTAAAGAGGATCTGTCTACCTTTATTCTCAAGCAATCATTAAGGGGTAAAGTTACAGCTCATATCCCCTTGGCCCTGAAGGATTTCCACATCTTTCCTCTCTTGAGAGAAGATGAAACTGCAGAGCCTTTTCCTGCCAGGACCATCAGAATGGGAGTCATGATCATTGCTTGCTAACTAGGAGAGGGGGACTCAATTCAGTGGCAGGAATGTGCTGAAGGAAGGGACAGGGAGTGCAGTCCTGCTATGGAAAAGGCTGATGCCAGAGTATTTATAATGAACATGAGTTTCAGTCTAGCTGGGACCTGGCATGTTCAGAGCCTGCAGCTTCCATCATTTGCTCAGCTTTTCCCTCTAATTCCCACTCCTAGGTATAAACAGTTTGACCCCAGCTCCTGACCATCCAGGCAGGAGTCCCACCCTCCTAAACATTAATAAAAGATCCCTGCTCTCCATTGGCTGAGTCAGGCTCCACACAGCGCCCCTTCCTCCGGGTCACTCTTCGGTTCCGGTGGAATTTGGCGTAACAGCGCAGCCCTATGGAAAAGACATTGTGAAAAATGTGGATTTTATGATTGGCTTTTTGCAAATATTGAAATGAATATTATATGTCTTATGTTAGAAAGTTATGCTGTGTTGATTTTCTTAAGTAGCGTATTAAATTTAATTTTCTTAAGTAGTGTGTTAAACATAATTTAGGTTGTAACATAATGTTAAAATGGAAACTATGCTATGTAAGATACTTTTTTAAAAGAGAGGACTCGTACTGAGGTAGCAGCCACAGGACACCGAAATCTTTCAGAGAAAGAGAATTTATTGCTCCCTTATCAGAAGAAATTAACTTCTTCCTGCCTTGCTCAGCCCTGGAGATGCCGTCAGGATTCAGAGGAAGAAGCTGACACTGCCCAGACAGAATCCTCTGAGTGGAATTTATGCATCATGTATGAGATGTATGAATATGCAACAGGCTGTTGTTTTAAGGGTTAATCCTCTGTGTCCTTTTTTGGGCTTATTCTGCCCAGAAAGAGGTACCCAGACTCTCCCTAACTCTTTGTTTTTATTGTCTCATATCATCCTAATCCTAATTGTCCAAATTTTTATTATTCTAATTATATTACTATTTTTATAACCATTTCATTACTATTAAACTTTTAAAATTTTAAAAAGAAGTGATTGGGGATTTTCACAACGTGTAGAAGTGAGGAGGGACCAGGGCTCACTACAGCAGTAGCACCAACTATTTCTCTGCCTCAGATACTGCTGCACTGGGGACAATCCTGGTGCTGTGTCAAAGAGGGTGGGAGAGAAATGCCTCACATAGACAAGGCCTATTGCTCTCTGGGCACTGCCGTTCTGTTTGGCTCACTGTTCTGATTTGGGATTCATTGTTCAGTCAGCTTTCCCTGGATTCTTGAAATACCAATGAATTATTCCAATTGTTTCCAGTGATTTTATGGAAGCCCTGCTTGGTTTCCTCCTGTTACTTCCCATTACTGTCTAAATAATCTCTCCATTGGGAAATTACTACAGACTTAATGTGCAGCAGCAATGACTAGGGACCTCCCCTTGCTATTTATTTCTTTGAAGCTTCAAGAGAGAAGGGAAGAGACTTGGAAGTATTATTACTGGGAGGTCCAATCCAAAGCCTGCTGCTCACCTCCTTTAATTTCTCTGTTTTAGATGCTCAATGTGCACGGTCTGAAGGAAGCTAGCTAATATAGCATGGGTGAGTATGAAGGGGAAAAAAGACATTTTAGTTGTAAAAAACATGAGTACATATTCTCCCATGGCAGTGGAAGGTAATGGGAGCCTCTGGTCATGGTAACTACTTGGTTTCTGACTTCAAGAGGTTGATTTTATGGTGTTTCTTGTCTGACTTTTTTATACCAGAATGTGTAGCTAGTTGGGCCAAACAGGGTAAATAATTCTCATGAAAACCCTGCTTTTCAGTAGTGCAGGATCTTGTCATTGGGGTTGGCAGGAGCTGATTTGATCATTCTAGAAACTGCAGCTCTTTTCACTTCTAGAGCAGGCAGCAGAGGATTTATAGCTTTTGTAATATGACAGCTCAAAACTTTCCTTGGTTGTACACTAGAGATCCAGATGATGTCACATAGCAGTCCTTTGGAATTATGTCCCTGGGCTACATTGAGACCAGCTACCTTAAAAAGCTGGGTTTGTGCCCCTCATTACCAATCACCCCAGGGCAAAGTGGCCTCCTAAAAGGGGAGCATGCAAGATCAGAGCTCTACTCCTATCTAAGCCTCTTGTCTATTTTACCTGGATCTTCCCTCTCTGGGGATCTTTTTTATGCTACACAGGATGCACATTTGCTATCAACTTATGACTGGCTTAAGGATAAAGCAGGGCCTGGGGCAGCCTCATTAAGGATTGCTGAAACATGTTTCTGGGCTAATCTATCAGAAGGTCATCTCTGATTAGGACCTTGTGGTGTTACACAACACGCCCAGGGTGAAGACTATAATTTAACACTGCAGCTCCAGGAAAGCTGCCCATTGGACTGGGTAAGAAGTAGGCAAACAGCCTGGTCAAATCACTGGGTACCTAATGCAGGTCACAAAACTTGGCAAACAGAATTTTTTCTGGCAGGCAAGACTCAGTGCCTGGAGCTGATCCTGAACATGTTTAGACCAGAAGAGTGCCTTTTAACACTTTCATAATGCACCTGCCTAGTAAAGACTGCTGTGGATTCTTCAGAAACAGTTTTAAGAAACAAAAGCCTGAGTCCTTTCCACATCTACTAAATTGCTACAAGCTCAGTTGAAATTAACTTGGGAAAGTCATATTAGGCACAAGGTCATACAAAACAGTGTTTACATAGTCTATGATACTTGAAAGTACCACTGAAATGTTAATATATTGTGGCTTCTTCTGTTGGGTTGGTAGACATCAGGATCTTTGTTTTCAAGAGAGAAAACAAGATATCCTAGAAGACTCAATAGTCACACTGTGAGTCAGTGGCAGAGAGATGCTAGGAGCAGGAAAGCTTGGCTCCTGCTTTCACATACAAACCACTATTCCAAGTCAACGCTACAAAGCAGGGGAGTGTCTTGGGAATGGTTTATAGCCCATAACCATGTTTGCTTTTGCTTTTGTTTCATGTCCAGCATGGTCACTGTCTCCCCAGCTCCAGGAATATCACGATGGGTGAGGGGCAGCCCAGGATCCTGCGAGGGTTGAGGACCAGGGACTGCACTCCCTTCCAGTGGGGGTGATTGGCTTGGCAGCCATGCAGTACAGTGGGTCTGACTAAGATTCTGCTGCCTTGTGGTTTTCTCATTTTTCTTTTTTCCCTCTCTTAATTTTTTTTCCCCCTCTGGCACTGTAACTAGGGCTTGCTGGCTTGCTCCTCTGCCACTTAGGAGCCCAGAGCTGGTGTGTGCTGTGCCAGGACCCCATCTGGGTCCTTTTCACCAGTGATCTGTGCCAAGCAGCTTTCCCCGTCCCTCATTTCTTGCAGTTTCTTTCTACTGCTTTGGGCATTTTGTTATACTTCAGGGCAACACCCAGGGTCCACCAAGATCCCCACACTGCTTCAGCTTCTGCCACTGCTTGGGGCTTAATGCTACAATCGATTTGCCACCCGGGGATCTGCCCGCCCCTGCCGTGGCAGCCTGCGGCTCCGAGGTTCCTGCTGCAGTCCCTCTGGCCATGCAGAGGGCCCCGGGCCCAGCTGCCCCCGGGAGTTTGCAGGGAGCCCCTTGGTCTCTGCCGGCCCACCCGCCACAGCCCCGGGAGGGAGACCCGGAGCCGCCACAGCGCCCCCTGCTGGCGCGGGGGAATCACCGCACCCGCCCCGCCCGGCCGGGAGCCAGCAGCGCCCCTGCTGGCTGTGAGCGGAACTGCGCCGAGGGGAAGGAGCCTGAGGGGCTGGGGCTGGGGCTGGGACTGGGACTGGGACTGGGACTGGGACTGGGACTGGGGCTGGGGCTGGGACTGGGGCTGGGGCTGGGACTGGGACTGGGACTGGGACTGGGACTGGGACTGGGACTGGGACTGGGGCTGGGACTGGGGCTGGGACTGGGGCTGGGGCTGGGACTGGGGCTGGGACTGGGGCTGGGACTTGGGCTGGGACTTGGGCTGGGACTTGGGCTGGGACTGGGACTGGGACTGGGACTGGGACTGGGACTGGGACTGGGACTGGGACTTGGGCTGGGACTTGGGCTGGGACTTGGGCTGGGACTGGGACTGGGACTGGGACTGGGACTGGGACTGGGGCTCTGCTTTTGGTTGGTGTTGCTGCCATCCTTGCTGCTTGTTTGTCTTGCTATACATATAGATTTATATGCATATAGATATAAAGATGAAAGTATATATGTATCTATATATATAGATAGATATATCTAGATATAGATATAAATATATATATGTATCTCTATATATAGATAGATATAGATATAAATATATATCAATATGTATAGATATATCTTTATATTTCTCTATATCTCTATATGTATCTATCTAAATAGATATATCTAGATATAGATATAAAGATATAGAGAAATCTTGATATCTATAAAGATATAGATATCTCTATAAAGATATCGATATCTCTATATCTATCTGTATCTATCTATATCTAGATCAATTTATATAGATATATAAAGTTATCTATAGATAGATATAGATAAAGAGATATATCTCTATATCTATCTATATCTATCTATCAATAGATATAGATATATAATGCAACCTCTGGCTGGGTTTCAGGCTATTCCCAGCTGGCCGGATGGCACAGCCTTGTTCAGCACAGCTTGCCTGGGCTCCCAGGCAGTTCCCAGCTGCTGGCTACCTTAGCAAGCTCAGCTCTTAAGTGAGATCGGCTCTTAGTGATTATCAGCTCATTTTGTGTTTTCAGCTCTTTCACTTGCTATGCTAAGTGCCTTAGGCAGACGCAGGGAGAGAGAGGAGAAGGCTGTGTGAGTTTCCACAGTGATGCATTTATTTGCAGCCTCTGCGAAAGTCTCAGGGACAGCTCTTCTCCCAAGCTGGACAAAAATAGCTCTTTATATAGGATACAAGAGTTTTAGAAATTGTCCAATAGTAAGGGTCAAAAGGAAAGTAACCTATAGTCTTCCAGAGAGATAAGCAAGGGTCTGAAGGCAGAAGAGGGGCTTCTTAGGTCCAGCCATCATGACTCAGCATTTCCTATCTTAGGCTGCTGCCCTCCACGGAAGCCTTGCAGGCCATGTGCCTGCAACAACTAGATAGATAGATAGATAGATAGATAGATAGATAGATAGATAGATAGATAGATAGTAAAGAACTGTTATTCCTTTCCTCATATCTTTGCCAGAAAGCCCTGTAATTTCAAAGCTATAATAATTTGGAGGGAAGGGGTTCATATTTTCCATTCCAAGGGAGGTTCCCACCTTCCTTGGCAGGCACCTGTCTTTTAAACCAAGGCAGGGAGCAAAGAGCTGCACTCACCTTCAGTGCACATACAGTCATCATAACACTTGTTGTTAAGGCCTCGATTGTGTGGTTTGCAGAGATGTTCACGTAAGTCACAGCAAGAGCCTGCAACACAGGACCAGGGGTCAGCACAGCTCAGGTATCCCCTTACCTGTAGGGCTACTGACACCCATGACAGTCTCTTTGTACAGACATCACCTGGTCCCAAAGCACGCCTAGAGAGCCTCTGCCCTTCCCTTGCATACCACCTCCTATCCCTAGCAGAAATCAGAATGCATGGAAATCTTAAAACCTGGGCTAGATTGCAAACACCCCATGTTTGGAGAAATGACTCTGCCAAGCTGATCCTGACCTGGGAGGCAGTCAAGGTGGTGATCACATGGCTCTCCTTCAGCTGTTGTGGTTTCATTTCCACTGTTGGGGCTCTTACTGCGGCGTTTTTCTGTGGGGAAAAAAAAAAAAAATGCTGATAGAAGATTTCACGCTAGTGTTTTCATTTTGGAGAATATATTTTTCCAGGGTAAAAACAGCCTCAAATTTCAAGAGTTTGAACTCTAAACTTTCATAGTCTAGTCTCGTCCCTATTTCTCCACTCTCCATTTAGCATTTTTACTCTGTCCTCCAAATATGCATCCAAAATGAGAAACAGTCTGTAACCTTGCACAAAACTCAATCAGCATTATGCTGCTTCTCTCTTCCTCCGCTACTGTGATCTCCTGTCCTTCAGCACATCTTTGAATACTAACCATAGACAAGCCTTACAGGATGACTGTTGGGACAGAGGACAGGGAGGTTTAGCACCTTTCTTTTTAGCAGATGGCCACATTTCTGGTTTGAGATCTTCATAATCAGTCCAGTCAAAGAGTGCCATATCCAAGGTGGGCATCACATCCCCATCTTGCCTGAGGCGAGCCTGCAAACCACAAAAACACCAGACAGACAATGAATTACCCTTCTGTAGAGACATTGAAGTCTTTGCAAATTTTCATGTTGCTTTTACATTAAAAAGGCTTTATGATTGCCCCTCCCCTCCTCCACTCCTGTCTTATCCACTGGGGATTCCTGGCATCTCATTTTCAAAAGCAAAGAACTTTCCCTTGTTGAGGCTGAAGCCAAGAGGGAAGTTTCCACTGTTTCTGTGTGAGAACAAAAGGTGAGCAAGGAGTGTTAGGACATGCTGGCACTTCAGTCAAGTGCTCCTACTGTCTCTCTGGTCCTTGAAACTCAGTGAAGTTGGATAGCTGAGGGAGAGGCAAGGCTTGGAGGTACAGAACAGTTCCCAGCTGTCTCTTTACCTGTGACCGTGGTGAAGTGGCTGGAAGAACAGGAGGCTCTTCTGTGGAAACAGCTGTGTCCAGTGCAGCAATGAGGAGTGTGCTGGGAGTCAGACTTGTAGCTTCCTCTGCCTGAAGATTTTGAAATTGTTCTTCAGAGCTTTTGGGTTTCTTGTACAGGGAGCTTGGCCCAGCACCAGGAGTCTTCCCTGCAGAGGGCAACAGGTACAGTGGCATTACCTCTCTCATCCCTTTTCTCCATGTGACAGATTTGAATCAAAGGAATTCATGTTTCATCCAGTTGCCAACCATTGTGCCATGATCCTGAGCTGCTGTTTTAAACCACTGTATAACAGAGTAATGAGCTATTACAGTGATAAATGAGGTCCAGAGTTTATGCAGCTTGATTTTTGCATGCTTAAGACATACAAAATCACACCTCCTTGAATGTCTGTCTCTTGTTTGAGAAGCAAAACATGTTTTTTGTGGTATCAAAAGTACAAAATGTACCTGTTTCACCATTTTTAAACCAAAGGATTAAGCTATTGCAAATACCTGTGAATACATTTTTATTTGATTTTAGTAGTGAGTTATTTCAATTTAGCTCAAGTCAGGACTTACCTAACTTGAAATTATCTTCACAGATATGTCCCTCTTCTTCATAAGTATTAATTTAAATATAGACCTTAAGTTAACCTCAAGAAATAAGCCCTGTTTGTAGTCTGCAAATATTGCTTCAAACCAGCTTTGTTGCATACTCTTTCATCTTGCTAACACAAGCTGTTTAGTCAGTCCTCTGAAAAAACAACAGAGCTCTTCTTACTGAGGCAGGGAGGAGTGAAGGATGGAACTCAAGGACATGACACCCAGCTTGTCACATAGTCTAGATTGACACAAATTGCCTCGCTTTAACAGAACCCAAGGTTTACCACACTGAGCTCATACCACAGCAACACCCACCCACAACGTGACCTGCAAAGGAAAGCAGTCCCAGTCAAAATCAAGCAACATTTTAAAGTTATCACTGCAATTTCACATAGGCAAAATCTGAATTTTTGTTGTTGTTGTTGTTCAGCATAAACATAGAAGAGTACAAGCTCTGGTGAGAAGAAACTGGTCTCCAAAGCAAAATAAGGGGGTTGTGTTTTTTCTAATTCTCATTATTTTTTGAAGTTGGTGGAGAGATTGAGCATGGCTTGGACATACTTGTTCCTAAATTGGGCCATTTGCTACAAAGGAAAATAAAAACAAAACAGACCACCCTAAAACAGCCCCTCAAGTCTTAGGGTCTCTCAAAGCTCCCCCTGTAAGACAAACTAGGTCATTTTCACAAAATTGCAGCCAGCACTAAAATTCTGGGTCTGCAGTTCCCCTTTTTTCTTGTGCCTCTTTTGTTTGGCGGATTTCTCCCCAGAGCAGGCACACACTCCACACCCTCCACACACACATGTGGCTCTACCACAGCTGCAACTTCTTGCCCTCACACAAGAGATGCTCATTCCCAGTGCCAGAACAGCCCCAGCTTCCCTTGGAGCTCAAATACCTTGGTGATGTTTGGGCCTGTCCCTGCGGCTGTGCCGACGATGCTCTCTGTTCTGCTTCTTTCCTTTCTCAGAGCCTGGGGACTGGTTTTCCCTCTCAGGATATGACAATTCAAACCCCAGGAACACATCTTTATTCTGTTTCAGGGCTGATGGCTGTCCCTCTGCCACCAGCTCTTCCACAGCTGAAGCTCCACTGCCCATCTTGAGGGTCTCTTCCCCAGCCAGCTGCCCTCTTGAAGGCATGGTGTGGACCCTCTCCTTCTTGGCCAAGCCTTGCCTGTGATGTCGCCCAGTCCTGGGCTGCTGCAGCCACATCTCTTGATTTTGAAGGTGGTGGTTGTTCTCTGGGGCATTTTTGAGCTTTGTGCCAGGGTTCAGGGAGATTGCAAGACTGATGTCTGAAAGAACCAGCACACACAGGAAAAGGAAAGAAGAGAAGGTGGAAGAATTTTCCATAATCATGGGTGCTCTGTCTCACCTGCAATTAAAAAAGAGGGGGGGAAAAAAGCAACCAACACTTAGGAACTGTAAAGGCCATCAAGATTCAGTCCTAGGACACTTAGATAAAAACCATTATGGTATCCGGAGGTGGAAGCAAGTTATTCCCTCTTTGCTTATCTCCTCTTCTCCCAGCCCTGGTTACAGCAGCTGAGACACATGTGCAGGGCCTGCAGGGCTGAGAGGTCCCAGTTTCATGTGCAAATGAGGTCATCAATCAGCAGGACACTTCCCTTTGATTCCCCACTAGCCCCCCTACCCTCCTATTCACAGCCCACCATCTGAGGGGCTGGGGGGGCTGGCTCCTGCCCACAGCTCTTAAGCCTGGCACAATACCAGCTGCCAGGCTGGCATCCTGGGCTAGGGGCACTGGCCCCTCCTCACAGCTGGTTTTCTTGCAATGAAGATGTCAAAATGAACAGAACTGGAGGCAGATGGTGGCCACACAGGACCAGTAACAGCCCTGAGCAGCTCAAGACAAGAGACTTCCTCACGTGCTTGCATACTGCTTCAGGGTGGTGGAAATTGGTCAAAGAAGGAAAAAACACTGGAGGTTTTGTGCTGATACCCCATGGCATAGCAGGGAAATAAAATGCTGTCAGCAGAGCAGGGTATGCTGGTCTAAAGGACCAAGGGGCAGAGGCAGACTGAGGTTTCTTTAGCTTGTCCCACTTCCCCTCCTTGATCCTGCACAGGTCACCAGGCAAGGCTGTCACTGGGAGGGTAATTTAAGTCCCAAGAACATCGAGACCAAGTTTCATTGAGTCCACCAGCACAGTGGCTGCAGACTGTTCTCACTCATTCTGCTTCAGTGTTATATTTTTGAGGGTCTTCTTTCATCCTTTTGTTTGTGTTACAAGACATGGCTTTGGGACACTGTGGCTTGGTGCTCTGTACAAGTCAGAGCATTCTCTAAATAAGTTATTTAGTCATTCTCTCCTCTCCTTCCCCACAAAATGGGGGAAGGAATTTGCAGCATTTCTAGTGCAGCTTTTCCAGACTGTCCCTCTCTCTCTGGGCAGCATGAGGACATGCTTAAAAACAGAGCTCCCTGGGATACTGACTGCCACAAAACCAGGCCTGTTCCTACATTAGAGAAACACTGTCACAGAGTTACAGCCACAGCTTTTCACTCAATCTCATCTCAGTCTTTCTGCACCTCAGCACTTGGCTGCACCTGATTCCCATCTGTTCACCAGGAGAACCACTTTGCTGCTCAATCACAAGGGCTCATACTCCCTCCTCCAGGTGATTTTCTGCTTGCCCAGGGTGTTGATTTGGCACAGCCTGGTTTTTGGTAGTGGGGAGGAGGCCACTGGGGTAGCTTCTGTAAGAAGCTGCTAGAAGCTTCCACCATGTTCGACAGAGCCAAAGGGAAAGGAAGGAGGTGTGAGAGGAACAGTGGATTTGTCTTTTCAAACAAGCTGTGGGTCTGCTGGTAGATAAAACTAGCACCGAGAGAGAAAAGAAATATTCCATAATAAGGAATAAAAGAAATAAAAGAAATACTCCACAATAAGGATTCCACTGATTGATGAATGGAAAAAGATATTTGCTTTTACAAATAAACTTTAGGTTTGCTGATAAATGAAATGAGACATTGAAAGATGAAAGAAACAATGGGGAAGAAAAACCCCTAAATTCCATAAGAATTAAAAATGAAAAGGGAGGGTTATACATTAGAGGGGAATCTTTGGTATCAGGCATTCTGGGAAGTCTGAACCTCTCAAGTACCTCAGAAATGGGGAAAGAGAGAAGGGAAATGTGGCTGGAAATTGGGATAAAAAGGAGGCTGTGTCCTCCAAAACTTGGAGAGATCCCAGGGGAATGCCCCATGGCCTCTACCTTTATTGGAATAAAGTCAGAAAGGACTTCTCTGTCTCCTTTTTGGACAGAAACCTCTGGTGTTTGTGGATTAATTTTCCTAACAGGTGCTCCAAGCGTTGGAACTGAGATTCCTCTGCAAGCTGTGGTGAGGACCTTGGTAAAACAAACTGTGCCCTTGTGCTGTTTGAAGTCCACAGGGCATGCAGAGATCCACTCACAGCCCGTGGGAAAAGTGCTCACGGTGGAGTGGGTGGATGGCAGAGGAAGCTGTGATCCAGCAGGAGACCCAAACAGAGAGAGGGCTCCTGCTTTCAGAGATAGAGAGAGAGAGAGAGAGGGAGAGGGCCCTGCTCCCAAAGCAGAGCAGCCTGTCCTCTGAGGACTCACCCTGTGGACGAGTGACCCACACCACAGCAGTTTTGGGATGGCTGTTGTCTGTGGGAGGGAACCCAGGGCAGAGCAGAGGAGACTCCTCTCCCTTTGTGAACAGAACAAGACCTTGAGTGACAAACTGACCAAACCCCCTGCCCTGTCTCCCTGTGCTGTTGGTGGGAAAGAGGGAAGGGCTGGGGAGGGGAAAAAGTTGTCTTAAAGGCTTCTTCAACTTCTCATTATCCTTCTCTGACTCTGTTAATAATGAATTTACCTTATACCTTTAAATTTGAACCTGTTTTGCCCTTAAGAGTATTTTCCTGCCAGTCCTTATCTCAATCTCAATTAAATTTGTTAATTTTTTTCTCCCTCTCATCTGCCCAACTATAGAATAAGAGGGTGAGCAAACAACTTTTGTGGGTGCCTGGTGTTTGGCCAGTATCAAACCATGACACCAGCCATTGTGACCTGTGAAGGGCAGCAGGTAACAGCCTTTCAGGCCAATTCTGACTCCAGTTTTTGTGGAGTTGGCAGAAGATATTCTAGGAGTAGCTTGGGCTCTTCCTTTGCCCTTTTCTTCCAGCCTGAGAGACAGATATGGAGAATTTTGAGTCAGTGAAAACTTTGCCATCACAGCAGCCCAGCATCCTGGAGTTAAGAGAGAGATGCCTTCATGCTGTTAATTGAAAAACCCTGCTCATGCACTCACCAGCCAATCCTGCCTTTCCAAGATCCCAAACCCTGCTCATGCACTCACCAGCCAATCCTGCCTTTCCAAGATTCCAAACCCTGCTCATGCACTCACCAGCCAATCCTGCCTTTCCAAGATTCCAAACCCTGCTCATGCACTCACCAGCCAATCCTGCCTTTCCAAGATTCCTCTCTGTTGCTGTTCATAGCCTGGGAACATGTTTTCAGTTCAGCCATTCCCTTGAAAGAGGCAGGCAGCACAGGGGCCTTCTTTTCATGCAGTTTTCAAAAAGCAGGTCTTTCTAGTGGCCATAAAAGACAATAAACTGTTCCTTGAGGACTGATTTAGGAGGCACTGGGAAGCTCACTTGCAAAGGCATAACACTAGAAATGCTATTTTATTGGCAGCTACCTGGAACAAAGGAAAACCAGACTGACAGCTAAACCTATTTTTTAAAAAACTAAGATCTTCTTCCAAACTACTAAAACAAATAGCAACACATAGCTCTGCATGGGGTCATTTGCTTTTTCCCCAGACCATGGGGTCTTTCCTTTTTTCCTAGGATTTTCCTTTTTTTTAAGAACCAGAGCGAACCAGCTGGATTAAGACATCACTCAGAACAACTCAAAGAGCTATAAAGAGCATCTTACCTTTTCATCTGTAGGCAAAATACCAAGAGGAGGGAACAAGTGCAAAGAGAATGCAAGGGTGTCTCCAATCTCACTCTCACAGACGTGTCCCTTTGATGGTGAATCTGACAGACACATTCTGATTTTCAGTGGGAGCTGGGAGGCAGCTAAATGCTGCAGGGCAGTTAAACAGAAGGTCTGCTTCAAAGCATAGGGGGTGTTTATTTAAGCAGCCCAGCTGTCTTGTTGGCACAAACCAGGATGAAAATGCAGGTAGGAACACAGATTGCCTCATCTCTGCACTGCCAGGTTAACGTCACGGTGTTACTGTCACTGGGAGTCTTGCACTAATAATGGAGATTACCTGCATTGCCTGACAACCTACACTGCTACACTGTTGTCAGGGGAGGTCTGAGCTGTTTGCTAAACCAAACCAGTGCATGGACAAGTTTTGGGTTAATGCAACACTGCTGTGCTAGAGGGAAAGCAGTCCCAGCCTTCTCCTAACCACTTGTCTCCATGTCCTGATCTACCTTTAATTCCAGAAAACTCTTCATACCTCCTTCATTTTTCTTACCCTGTCGAATTCACCCTTACAAAAGACAGTTAGATAACACAACAGTATCCCTAGTTCTCAGTGCTCAGGTTTATTATATTTGCTGGGAATGTCCAGATGAAGGCAGGAATGATGAATCTGACTCCATGTTCTCAGAAGGCTGATTTATTATTTGATGATACTATTTTATATTAAAGAATACTAAAGTGTACTATACTAAAGAATACAGAAAGGATACTTAGAAGGCTAAAAAGATAATAATGAAAACTCCTGACTCTTTCCAGAGTCCTGACACAGCTTGGCCCTGATTGGCCAAAGAATCCAAACAACTCACACCAGAATCCAATGAAACAATCACCTGTGGGTAAACAATCTCCAAACACATTCCACATGTGAGCACAACACAGGAGCAGCAAGTGAGATAAGAATTGTTTTCCTTTTCTCTGAGGCTTCTCAGTTTCCCAGGAGAAAAATCCTGGGTGAAGGGATTTTTTCAGAGAATGTGAATGCCACACAGATGGCTGAGCACCAAAATAAACTTCTCCCTCTTTTCTAGCAGGGCCACAGTCCAAAAAAGAATCCCATGCTAGCCCTGGGCTCATTGATGCAGGTGACAGCAAGGTTCTCACCCTGCTGATGCAGCCTGCAAAGGATGAAATTCTGCCTGAGACACACACCAGGCAGGAAGAAGTCTGGCCTTGTAAGGAATTGCCTTTCTATTTAAAATGCCTTTAAATTGCTATAAAAAAACACACATGTTACAACAAAGCCCAGAATTCATCATCTTCTTAGGATTCATATATTAACAAGGGAAGTAGATGGAGTATTTGCCACGTTAAGCTGCCCCTGTAGTTCTTCACAACACCAGACCTACATCCTTATTGCTCCACCCCTCTTCCTGCACTGCCTTTTAGACCCTCAGGATTATAAGGCACCTGAGGTAGCAAATCTGCCTCTCACATGAACATATGTACAGCAAAGAGCTGCCCAGAGTATGGACTCAGGGCTGGGAAGTGAGTTGCAGTGCTGTTTTCCAGCCACAATTTCTGATCCATTTGGGTTAGTGGATGTTTACAATCCCCTAAGTGAAATCAAGGGGGGGTGGGGGTTTGCATCTTGGGTCATTTTCCCTGTGGGAAGTCTTCTCTGGACTCATTAATATAATTGCTATTTTTCTGCTCTCTGCTCGTAATCCTGCAAGGCAGCCATGGACTGAGCAGGTACATGGAAATTCTCTCATGTTTTTCTGCTATAAATACAGTTGTGTTACCTTGGTTCTGAAATAGACTCTGAAAATGTTCCTAGTATATTTGGTTTGGATTTGACAAAACAGGAACATTAGATCATCTACATTCATTCACGTGTCTCACTTAAAACATGATATCTGACAGTCCTAGCTTTAGCTTTCACATTTCTTCATGTCACACCCAAGAGGAACAAAACCCTTGAACTGAGAGACTGTCAAGATCTTTGGTGCATTTGTTATGCTCAAGGGCTGAACCAAGCTGGACCCAAGCAGGTGTGCTGGGCTAGATTTGTTTTTGGCTCTGACAAGCTCAGACTTTGGCAGACATGTGTAAAGATTTCCTGGACTCCAGACAACCCCAATCTGCAGCAATACACAAAATGTATGGGCATCTGCATGGGTGTTGTGTGTATGTGCCAGTGTGGCAGGGATGGCAGACAATAAACCCTCTCTGTGTGCCAGGCTCCCTGTAAATAAGGAGCCATGGGGTGATGGATGGGCTTGAGAAGGCCTGGGGCAGAATGGATGGGGTAGGCTCTATGGTGGCTGACATGCAGAGAGCTGGCTGGAGCCATGAGGATGGCATTGTGCAGATAAATGAGATTTGACTTCCCTGCTGGGTCTCTTTCCATCTGTTTTTCTGTTTCTGGAGGCAAATGCTGGGAAGGTTCATAAACAATCTGCCAAGAGACTTTCCTATTTCTAAAAGCTCAGTCCCAGCTTTGTAGGGTCTCCCAAAGCAGGCAGGTAATATTTGCCCTTCTCTTTTCCTTTCCAGGGCAAAAGTACTAACATTTTATTCTTTCCAACATTTCCTGCACACTAGATTTGTAAAGAATTTCAATTGTTTTTGCAGTTGTTCCAGACATCCTTGGGATGACAGAACAGCTCCCTGCTCACAAATTTTCATTCCTTTTGTGTTCCTTTTCAGAGCTGCCCTGCTTTTTAGGTTTCCTGCTTCCATCATCACCGTTCCTCCCTATCTTGCCTTTCATACTTATTGGACTCCAAAGTTTCTTTGTCCCTCCTGACTGTGATCCAAGACATTTCCTCTCTGCAGATATTCAGGCTACCTGAACACCCCCTCCACTTTGCCCCTTGAAACACCTGGTTCCTTTACCTGTGCTGTTTTCTCTCACTTTTGCTATCCCCAGACAGCACTCCAGAATAGAAAGGGCCAAATTCAGTAATATACCAATTGCATTAGTGGCAGGAGAGACAGGACATAAGGATTCAGGCTTGCAAGGCATTAAGTAGTAGTTGTAGCTACCCCTGTGCCTTCACAAAGCCTCTCCCTGGGGCAGTTTGTATCCAGTGACCACTTGAAACTTGATTCACTCAACATTAGTTGGAGGGCTGGAGCTGGGACTCCCCTCACCCATCACCTCTGGCTGACCCATCTCTCTGTGCTCTACTGTGCTGATGAGGACAGAAGTGATCTGTTCACACAGCACAGCCCAGGGAACTCCCTCTGCTGCAGCCCAGGCTTGTGAGCAGCCTGAGTCCCTGCTGAGCTCCATCACCCTGGTTTTGGTTGTCACTGGATGCCTTCGAGTCAATACATGCCCCTAGGCACAGCTGTGCCACTCTTTCTCCTGAGCCTAGCCCAGCCCGCCCTGAGAGCTTCCCAACACAACATCTGCCAGGGACAGCCAGCCCAGCAAGTCGCTGCATTGAAGGGTAAGAGGGGCCCATGAATGAATATGCAGAACCCTCTGCTCTGCTTCCCTCTGGGACTTCACAGCCATCACAGGCGACCTGCCATCAAACAGAGCCTGCTCTACCCAATAAAGAGACTAAAACAGCAACGAGCCTGAGATTCACACCCAAGATATAGTTGCTTGCTGTCAGCATGGCAGAGAAGACTCTTCGGTTTCATGTGTGATGCCAGGTGACAAATGGGACACAATCAATAGGAAAGGTCATTGCTCACCCAGCTGGAAAGTACTCACCAGTGTTACAGGGAAGAACGGGGCAGATTTGCTCTGATCTTTGCTGGGAGGGAGACATGGATCTGTCTCGACTGGCAAAACAGTTAGGCTGTGCTTTCAACATTCTTCCTTGCATGACATTCTCACTTTGAACCGTATATATAGAATTAGTGCCTTCTTCCTCAAGGGAGAGGACATGGCAATACAAAACCACTTCCATGAAACCCTCCAGCTGACAGAAAACTTCAGGTGTGAATTGGATAAGTGCCACTTAAATTCTGTGTGATTAATTCCTAGTTGCAATAAGCCATTAACTGATGCCAAGTTGATTTAATTCAGAAATGAGACCTCACTTTTATCAACAGAGGAAGAACAGACAACAAGCCGCGGGTAGCCAGGGGCTCGGTGCATGGCAGCGCACGGCTCTGTAAACACAATGACTCGGTGGGAAAAGCTTCTGTCGCCCCTCGGCGTCGCTGGCTCGGAGCCGGGACGTTCCCCTGGGGTGTGCGAGGGGCTCAGACCCTGAGAGAGGGACGGTGCCTCTGTCCGAGGCGACTTTGCTTCCCAGAGCGATCTGGGGAGGAAGGTGGCAGGAGTGACCCACAGCGGGGCGGTCGAGTCCCAGACCCGAACCGCGCATCCCTGCGAGGCACACGGCGCAGGGCACGGAGGCGACCCGTGTGGCAGAACCGCGGCGGGACCCGCGGAGTCCGGAGCGCGCTCCCCAGCACGGGTGACAATAGGTCCGGCCGAAGGCACCGCGCCCCGGTACCGGTGCTGTCCGAGCTCTCCGCTCGCCGGCACCGCGGAGCGATGCCACCGTAACCAAAGCTCCCGGCGGCGGCAGGACCGGGCATCCCCGTCAGTCCGTGTCTTTGTCTGCTCCGGGGCGCACGTAAAGTGGGAAGGTGTTCCCCACTCCTCCCCAGTCCCTGCGACAGCACAGGGGAATCAGCTCGGCGGAGCATCCACCGCTGGCCCCGGGGCGGGTGAGCACGGCGCGGGCAGCGCTGCCTACCTGTCCGAAGGTGCCGGTCCGGCGGAGCCTGGCAGGCAGGGCAGGGCAGGGCAGAGCTGTGCGAGCGGCGGAGGGGAGGCAGGTCTGCGGGGGGCAGGGGGTGTTCAAACCCGAAAGGAGAGGAGGAGGAGGAGGAAGAGGAGGAGGAGACAGAGGGAAAGCAGTGGGGGAATGTGGAGAGGAATCGGGGACATGGGGAATCCCGGGGGAGACTGGGGTGCATGGTGCCGGAGGAGGTGGGGCTGGGAGGGGCGGAGGGGCTCTGGGCGTGCGGGGGTCACTGGAGGAGTGCAGGGCCATGCCAGGGCAGCGTGCTGCGGGGGTGCCCGGCGCTACGGAGGAGGTGGGTGCGAGAGCGCAGGATGCTGCTGGCAGCAGCGCTCCCTGCCCCGGGCACGGACGGGACAGACAAAGACCGGAGACAAAGGCGTGGCAGCCCGGGGAGGCGGGGAGCGGGTGAGCCGGTGAGCCCCGCTCACCTGCGCGGTGGGGCGGGCTCCGCTCTCCCGCGGGCTTCCCCCGCGTTATGGTCCCGAGGAGGGCGAGGCGCTGGTGGCTCAGCGCGCCCCGCTCCCCGCGCCGAGCCCCGGCCCCGCCGTGCCGGGGGAGCTGCGGCGGTGCCGGGACCCCGCGGGGCAGCGGGACCGGCCCCGCTCCCGCTCCTCCCGCCCGCCGGGGGGCGCTCGCCGCCGCCGCCATGACGTCATCCGCAGGCGCTGCCGCCGCTTCCCGCGCTGGGCGGCGTGAGGGGCGGCGGGCCCGGTCGGGAGCGGGGGGTGCCGGTGCGAGAGGGAACACCGGGAGGGGGAGAGCGGGGCGGGGAGCAGCACCGGGCGGACACGGGGAGACACGGGGGCAGGTGGCCGTGCTGAGGCGGGGCGCTGGGCGGCAGTGGAGCCCCGTTGCGGGAGGGAGCACCGGCGAGCAGGCGGTTGCCAGGCTCGGTTCCCAGGCTGAGGAAAGGCGGTGCCGTGCGGTGGGTGGGAGCGGGGCGCTCGAGGGGTCTGTCCCCGTCCGCCGTTCCTTCTGGTCCCGTGGTTGAGATGAGGAGTGGGCGAGGGAGCGGCGGTGAGGGGAGCCAGGGTACGGGCACGGCACGTCCGGGCTGCTGGGGCGGCCTGTGCGGGCTGCGCTGGGCTGGTGCGGGAGCTCCCGTGATAGGCACGGGGAGGGCTCTGGGTTATGCTTACATGATATGCCCCATCCCCGGAATGTCCAAGGTTGGATGGAGTTTGTACCAGTCTGGGATCGTGGAGGGTGGCCCTGCCTCTGGCAGGGTGTTGTAATAAGATGAGCTTTAGGGTCCCTTCCAACCCAAACTGTTCTGTGACTCCGTGATCTCCCAGCCTGCACAGTCCTGGAGTGTGCAGTGCCTAGTTCCTGCTTTGTGACTGTGTGGAAGGGTGGATCCCTTGGGTTGCTTGGGAGTGTCTTTAAGAAGGAATGAAGTTTAAGTGAGGATGTGAACCTAAACCTCTAAAAACACAGATTGTTTATGATACTCTGTAGATCTTTTGTACTAATTTGAGCGCCACTGTGGCTGGGGTGCTAGAGAGATGCTTAACTATCTTAACTTTATTTAGTGTATCAGATCACTAATATTCCAGCAAGCCCTTGTACACAGGGGTATAACTCTGTTTTAAAAACTGGGGATGCAAGTAGCTCCCTGTTTTGTGCAGGTTGGACTAATTCTTCATAGGTCTGAAAAACATGTTTTATTACAGCTGAAACAGCTTGAAAATGAGTGTCTGTAGAGCTTATTGGAACTTCTGTGGTTTGTCAAAAGTCTTTGTAGAACACCTGAGTTACTGGTGGAGCCAGAGTGCTCCCGAGGCATTTAAAGACCTCTACAGTTCATGAATGGTGCTGCTGTTAGTGGTTAGAATTTACTGGCTTGCAGAGATAAAATAATTAAACAAAATAAAGTTTCTAATAGATAATTATGTACACTGTGACTTAAATTATGTAAGGCATGGAGTCTGCTAAGCTGTTGGGGACCTGAACTCCAGCATCTGCTCTTTGATTGTTTGCACATGAAAGTCAGTTTGTGACAATAATGTGCTGCCCTTTCTTGCTCACAGATTTCAGGCTCCCCAGGGATGCAGTCACAGCCAAAGCCTGTCAGAGTTTCAGGAGCAGCTGAATGATGCTCTAAGTCACATAGTTTAGTTTTAGGTGGTCCTATGAGGAGCAGGGAGCTGAACTCCATGATTCTTATAGGTGCCTTCCAACCTGAGGAATTCCTTAATCCTGTGTCACAAAGTTGACTTAATTATGCAGCTCTGCAGGGGTTGGGTTCCTTGGGACTGCAGAGAGAAACTCAGAAGTTGTTGGCAGTGGCAGCAAATGAGAACCTGTGTGGTGGTGAGTCAGTGGAAGATGCAGCTCCAAGCCTGGACAAGCAATGGTTCATGGAGGTGAAATAATAGAATAAACCCAAATAATAGAATAAACTCAAAAGCTTGAGAAGTTCTTGTGTTATATTAAGAGACAGGGCTTAGAAAAGGCAAGGACTATGAAGCTTTAAAAAACCAGGTTTTTTTGTGTTACTAAAAAGTATTTGTCTGAACTTTCCTGTATCCCAGAAAGGGAGACTGAAAGCCCCAGGAATTAAATTATGGATAATCTCTCATCCTGAGGTGTGAGCACTGGTTTGTGCACTGCTGGTAATCCCTGAGGACATGCTGGGCTTATGGGGGGTGCTCACACCTCTCCTGTGGGCTCACAGGGTCTTCTGGTGTACAGCTCCATGGGCTGACTAGATGAATAAAACAGGAGCCAGAGGATAACCATTCCTTTTGTGCTTACTTCCAGGGTCTGTGGAAGATGACCACTCTCACACGGCAGGACCTTAACTTTGGGCAAGGTAATGTGTTGTACAAAGCTGCAGCTGGTGTCCTGGTGAGGCTCCTCTTGGCTACTGAGCTTGGGGGAGTGTTGTAGGGTTGCTCTGTCCCTAAACTCTCTGCAGCTAAGAGGAGGCAGGTGAAATTTATGCAGAAAAAAAAATAACCTGTAAAAAAGGTCCCCTGAGTCTCTGGTATTGCTCTGCTGTCCCACACCCTATTCCAGCATCCTTTACTTCTCTTTTTCAGTTGTTGCAGATGTTCTTTCAGAATTCCTGGAAGTGGCTGTTCACCTCATCTTGTATGTCAGAGAAGTTTACCCTATTGGGATCTTTCAGAAGAGGAAAAAATACAATGTACCTGTCCAGGTAGGAGATTTTCTTGGAAGCTGACAGCCACGTGGACAAGCAAAATAGCAAGGATCAATCAACACTCAGCAGAAAAAACTTACACTCTGCAAAGTGATTGTTTAATGTACAGACTTATTTTTGAGGAGAGCTTAATTCCTGTCATAAGAGAGGATACAGCAAATGCTCATGGGACAGGCAGGTCATGGATAACAGTAGTAGAGGCTGCCCCAGCTCTGTGCAGTGAGGTAACAGGAATGATGTTTACTAGGAAGTAGAGATGGTTGGAATATGCTATTCCCAATATGCTGTTCTGCTAGACATTCCAGATACACAACAACTGTATGGGTGCAGTGATCTGCCTCAGCTGATTAACCCTTCCCTGAAAGAATTGCTGATTTGAATGGGCAACTCAGCATTTTCCAGCACTATTTGAAGCAAGACTTGAATGCCTTGTACACACTGGTGCTTCTGTTTAAATCTTCCCTTGTAGCATTGTCCTGGCTCATGTCAAACACAGCTCTGACTCTTCCCTGTGTTTGCTGCAGATGTCCTGCCACCCAGAGCTGAACCAGTACATCCAGGACACGCTGCACTGTGTGAAGCCTCTGCTGGAGAAGGTGAGCTCAGCCTGGGGACCTGGGCAGAAGTACTGCAAGTAGATTTAATAGAAAATAAGAGAACATAAATATTATCTTAATTGCCACATTTGTTTACAAATTTACCATACACGATATACTAGCTGATAAAAGTTCCTAACAAAACTGAAAACATCATAACCTTTCCTGGCAGTTAAGACCCTGCCTTGCTTGTCTCATACAGCACACAAGGACACATGTCTGTGTATTTCCAGTTACATCATCTTACCATTCTGCTTTACAATCCATCTGAGTTTAAGGCCCTGTTGTGGCAGACCAGTTTGAATGCTTTGCTGTGAACCAGGAAGCAAAGGTAGGCCTGGACTCCAGGTTTTGTGAGAGAAGGGTGTGACCAATGAAACATTCCAGGAGGCTGCTGGCAGGTTTTGTATGCCTTGCTCTTTACAGACAATTTTAATGGACATGTAGAAAATGGAATTGGGTCTGTTCTAAATTGGGGTTGTACAAAGCTGCTCTGTTTGGACAATGGTCTGAATGTTTCTTAATTTCATCAGTGTCCATCCCAGAGTGATGCAGTGAGATGGCTGTGCATTTCCAAAACAGGATCTAGAGGAACATACAATTTAGCACACTTCATCTCCCTCAGCCTTAGCCACAAGCTGGCAGCTTAACACCCAGCAAGAAATGGCTTTGCAAAAACATTTTTTTTCTGATTGCTAAGAATAATCTGAAGTCAGGTTTTGGATAAGGGCTTGTGCTGTGAGCCCCAACAACTGAGTGTACTCCACTGCATCAAAGAATGTGAAGCACGCTGTGGGCATCAGACAACTCATATTAAGGAAGGGATTTTTCTGTCTTGGTTCCTGCAGAACGATGTGGAGAAAGTCGTGGTTGTAATTCTGGATAAAGAGCACCACCCCGTGGAGAGATTTGTCTTTGAGATCACACAGCCACCTCTTCTTTCCATTAGGTGAGGTTTCCACTCCTGTTTCCCCCTGGCATCCAACACCCAGCTCTGAGAGATATTCTGGGAGCAACTTCAGGCCTTTGCTGCATGCCAGTAACAACTGCTGTCTCCTCCACAGTTCTGAGTCCCTGCTGTCCCACGTGGAGCAGTTACTGCGTGCCTTCATCCTGAAAATCAGCGTGTGTGATGCTGTGCTGGACAACAACCCCCCAGGTAAATGTCACCTGGATCCAAAGAGCCTCATGCCTGGCATTGTTTGGCTTGGCTGATCCTCTGGGAGCTGTTCCCTGAGCTGGAACCTGACACTTCTCTTAGGTTGCACCTTCACAGTTCTGGTTCACACACGGGAGGCTGCCACACGCAACATGGAAAAGATCCAGGTGATAAAGGTGAGTGATATCCTTGGGCACCTGACTGTGTGTGAGAAGCTGCAGAGCAAAGACTGGGCAGTGCAGGGTTTTGGCATCTTTAAGGTTAAGGCTGAGAGATTATTTTGAACATGTAGGTTCACATGAGGCACATCATAACTGTACTTGAAATGTGGTGAAATGGTTTATGGTGGTGAGCTGACAGCACATTAGCCACACACAGCAACCACTGCAGACACTTCAATTGAAATAGATTGTAACAATACTCACTGTCCAGTGCTTGCTCAGACACTTAAAAATACTCAGGCGTGTAGAATAGGTACTTGAATTTAATCAAGCAAAATAGCAGCCCTCACCCACCATCCATTTTGTATAAAGAGCAAGAAAGACTAAGATTAAAGTAATGAGTAGGTTTGGGGGCACAAATACATTGTATTTTACAGGAAACTGTGTGCAGAACACTTTCTAAAGGAACATTATTTTTAAATCCTTGCTTAGATACAGGGAAATTTTTTTCCTGAGTCAAGTTATTTTAGGTGTCATACGGCACAACAAATAAAGCTAGCAAAGTATAAAATTGTTTCAAAATGAAAGTCTGTTCTGCACTGCTTAGTAACAGAAACTTGTGGTTTAATAGACCCACCTTTAAACTTCCAAGGCAGGATGGAAAGCCATGCCCTAAGCATTCCGGAGTTGCAGTTAAATCTTGGTGTAATGAACTGGGCATGGTAGCTCAGTACAGCTGAGAGTGTATCTTTTAAAGAAGTGAGATGTCACCTTTGCAGTAAGTGCGGTGGGCATCACTTTGATGCTGTAACTGAAGACAATTATGCTGAGCGTCAGGGACAAGTGTGTAAGTGTTAAGTTTTGTTGTTGTGGAAGGTTTGAATTGACTGTTCCTTCCCTCAGCCACTCTGTCTCTCTTTCAACTTAACACAAAACAAGTGCTGAGGAGGAGCTCACCTTACAGCACTGCTGGGTTCTGCCAGTAACACCTTGTGTTCCTGCCCCCAGGATTTCCCTTGGATCCTCGCTGATGAGCAAGACGTGCACATGCACGACCCCCGGCTCATTCCCCTGAAAACCATGACATCTGACATCTTAAAGGTGAGCAGGGCATTCTGACCAAGAGGTGCTGAACCCGCTGTGGTTCTGAACTTTGAATGCTCTGACATCAGCTCTGCAGTTTTCTGTGGTGTAACAACTTTAAACATACTGCTGAGCAGTAGCTTAGTCTTGTAGATGTCTGTGCCAGTAATCAAAGCAGGGCAAGACTCCTCATAACAAAAAAGGAAACCTGGTTATGGGGGAAGGTGTAAGCACTTCCTGTTCAGCCTGTTGCAGGCTTTTTTTTTTTCCATTCACCTACCTGTATACCAACAGGACTGTTGCTTGTTTCTCTCTCCAGATGCAGCTCTATGTAGAAGAGCGAGCTCACAAAGGCACCTGATTTCAAATCTTCCTTGCCTTCAAGCTTCATCTGATCTTCCAGTGGAGTGAGATCTGTCACAAACTGTATCTTGATAACCATCTCTTCAGCTGGCCTTCTGGGTGAATGTAGAGCAGCTGCTGCCTCTTTATTTCAAGTGCTCTTACCACTGTATAAAGAACTGACTTGGAATGGGGAGCCAGAGCCTGTTCCCATCTTGTGTGAGAGTACAGGTGTTGATACAGTGCATCCTTGGGGAGTCAGTGCTTTATTACCAGTCCAGTTCTCACCTGAAAAGGGCAGCTCCAGTGCACACAGGCAGTGATAGACAGCTAGGAGCTGTCACACAATCCATGAGAGCAACACTTGTGCTAAGGGGGAGTGAGGCCTTATGTAGTGTCTGTCCACTGTGACCATCCCAAGCAGTCTTCAATAAATACCAAGTTTTACCCCAGTTGAACTGGGCTGATTTCTGTCAAAACCAGGCTCCTTTCTTCAGTGAAGAAGTATTTTTATTTTCTGTGGAGCTTCCCCTGCTTTTCTGGCCTGTATGTGGACTCTGTCAATTCCTATGAAAGGCTGTACCCCTTTCACTCAGAGGCAGCATTAGCAACATGGAATTTGTCTGTCCAGCAAGGACACCTGCCAAGTATCCTACTCCTAACCCAGAATAAGCAAGGAAAGCACTAATAATCCTGCACCTCTCAGAGCAGATGGAACATGGCCTTCACATCATTTCTGGGTGTAAAAGGGTGGGAGACACAGTTCAAACAAGCTGAGCTTGTTTGTCAGAGAATTTGGTACACTAGCCTGTCCAGTACCTCCTGCTTCCTCCAAGTAACAAGTGTAGAACATTATAGATCCAGTCTGGGCACTGCTTTAACATTTTATATTGGGTTACACTGCTCAGTATAAACCAAAGGTGATGTGGGAAAAGCCCAGCTCAATCAAAAGGCACTTGTGTTGTTAGGCAGCTGCCTCAAGGGACTTCTTACCTCCTCTTTCTCTACCTGTTTATTCAAACACCAAGCGACTGTTTTGGATCATTTTGAACATAGACACTTAGAGAAAGGGTAAGGAATTCACTACCAGTGACACAGCACTTAGGAACAAGAGGTGACAGTTTCCTGATGCTATGGAGGGTCTGATGCAGATCATAAATCTTAACACTGAAACAGGAAAGAAAATATCACACAGAACAAGCTGTGGCAGAGTCCTTGTAGATACCATTGATAATCTGAAATTAAGCATTTTAGCCTAATCTTTCCTATGTTCCATAAACAAGAAAGTGTCTTTAAGACTGTCTGTGTTAGCATAATAATGTATTAACTAGAAAAGATAGATCTCATATTTAATTGTCCCAGTTTTTCTCTGGAAGGGCACCAGTAACTGCAGTAGCATCCTTGGTAGAAGAGAATGGAAGATGAAGACAGAACACCCTTCCAAAGGGCTGGGCCTGCTGAAGTTCTACTGTGAACAAGAGCTGCAAGACAAAGCTAGGACAGACCCAGACAGCACAAGCAAACAGTGCACCTGAGGCCACTTGGTTACAGTCCTGAGGTAACAGCAAACCCTTCCACAGTGCTTCACAACGCGGTCTGGGGCCCAATGGTGATGCTGCTGTTTGTCACACGGATGCCATACCATCCTGCCCAGTACTGGGTGTCGTGGCCTCCGTGCTGGAACCAGATGTAACGAACTCCTGCTGGGTAATTCTGGAAGGTGTGAGAAATCTGCACAGAAAAGAGAATTCCTCTTAATTTGCCTAAATAAACCAGTGCTCACTTAGAAGCTCAGAAAACTACAGTGTGTGAATCTTAGAATGAGCTCTTCCTGAGCCTAGATAGCTTTCACTGAAAGTGCACCTACCCTGTTCTTTTGGGGAGGAGGGGGTGGTAGGGGGAGGAAAGAAGTCTTTCTCACTCAGCCTCCTCCCCAAAATCCTATCTGTGTTAAGCTAACATTAAGCTTGATTTTTAAGTGCATGTTTAAGTAACATCTAATGCAGAATGTACAGCAAATCAAACCAGTTAAACACCTGTAACAGTTTAAGAAAAGTTAAGTCTGCAATACTTGGCTATCCATGCAGTAGTTTTAAAACAGTTTTTTGATAAAAAAAACCCTGAAATCTGCTCTTGTTATTTAATTATTTAGACAGAATCTTAAGTAAAGCTAAAAAACAATTAAAAAGACTGCATTAAACAACACAGAAGCCCACAGGATACTCTATAGAAAATGCTGGGCACCTAAAAATAGTATCTGTCTCATTCAGGACACTACTGCTTCTTCAGCATCATCAACAGCAAGGGCTGACTCACCTTCTCTATAGAGCAGAGGAGGCTGTGGAGCAGAGAAAGTCCACTGGCACTTTTGGCCAAGTGAGACTTGCAACACACCAGTGTCACAACACTGCTGTAAAGCTCCTGCCCCCCTGGCTGCTGCTCACCTCTCTCCACTGGGCATCACTCCACTGCTCAATGACCACTGGCTCGGGACGGAATTCCTCCAGGACGATGTAGTCTTTGGAGAGCAGCCTCACGGTGAGCTCGTAGCGGCACCCGCAGTCAAACCTGGCAGCGTACCTGGAGAGGCAGGAGGAATCAAGGAGCAGGGCTGTATATACAGCATTCAGTGGTCTTTATTTTTCAAAAGCAGGCTCCAAGGGGATCCCTGTCTGCAGAGGAAAAGGAGTGAAGGAGTGTCATCCCCATAGCTATAGAGAAGTTCTAGAACTTACAGCTATCCCACCCTTCACAGGATTGCCACCGTGTAGTCCACTGAGTAAGTTTAGATTTAGCTTATTCTTACTCAAGAACTACAACTCCCAAAGAATAAAGAACTGATTTTATGGCATGAAAAGCTCTAGAAGCCTAGCTTACCTCTAGACCAACACTAGAAATTCTAATTTTCAGTGCTTCCACTCACCAGTCCTTGACTGTAATTTCAGGCCGTTTCTCATCCATCAGCTGATTCCAATAGCCTTCTTTATCCAGGGTAATGAGTTGAGACTTGAAGCATGGCCTGAAACAGACATAGAGATACTCAAAGTTCTACAGAACACCTCTCTCTTGCTTGCTGTCCTTTCCCTGACAGCTTTAATACCCACCCAGATCCTGAAGGCCCTCAAAGCTGACCTGGCTAAACCCTGCCTTATCCATAGCTAGAACCTGACAAGAAAATGAACTGAATTAGCTTCACCCCAAGATAAAAAGAATAGTTATCTACAAGCTGCATGAAGAGGGGTCTCTGTACTGATGTATTGGTAACAGGAAACTAGTGCCTAGTGCTTGTAAAAGCTGTTGATCCTCCTCTGGTGACAGCTTTTATTACAAGTTGTTTGTGTGACACACCCACCACTCCTGAAGGTTACAGAGCTTTGACCTTGTCAGGTAAGTACAGTTGACTGAGTTTGCCAGATCCTTACCTTTCTCTACCACCTTTGGGAGAGGAGAAGCAGGGATCCCATGTGGATTATCCTAAGTATAAAAATTACAGGAAGTTCCTGGTAGGCAGAGAAATTTAGCACCTACTGTGATCAATTCTCTCAGCAGTACCCATCTCTTTAGATTAACTGGCATAAAGGGTTAATGAAGCTTCTTCCTCTTCCCACAGGTGATCTAAGGTTCAGGACCTGCCACCAGCCTTCTAACCATGGTGCCTTTTCAGACAGATGGGAGGAAGCAGGTTTCCCAGTTCCACATTACTGGTATCCAGTTCTTACCCATATGAAGTGACAAAGTATTTCTGTACTTTGGGGTCTGGCATATGACTTCCATGAGCTCCAGGCAGCTCCTCAATTTTCCACTTATCTCCTTCATTGTGATCAATTGTCCAGTGCTGGAAGTTCTCTAAAAACACAGGTGGCCAAGGTCAGGGTTAGGACTTCAGCTACCAGCAGGATCTCAGCTTTTGTTAGAATCAGCAACAGGAGAATTCTAGGAAGCTACTTGATCTTTCAAATCCACTGTATTTTTCCTACAGCTGTGACTCCTGTCATTATGCTGCCATTACCTTTTTGTGTCTCTCAGCATCTAGGACAGCAGGTAGCAGATTTCTGACTGCATCAGAAAATCAGCAGCAGCAATAAAGTAGGATCCCTGTAGTTATATTAGTCAAGTCTTTAGTAACAAAAGTTCTCCAGCTCCCCAAATGTTTAATCCCAGTCCCTGATCGTTTCAATACCACAATTGTCACTGCCTGTCGTACTGGGGCCTTATGACTCCAGATTTTTCTGGCTAAAACCACAAATTGCAGGAGCTGAGCTATAAGTCTGACCTAGCAGAGCTACACCCAATAGCTGGACAGTCCCACAGCACTGGCAGTAGCTGAGGCATGACTCATTCAGACTGCTCGGAAACTCTTAGTCCTTTATTATAAATAATGAAACCAACCTTCAGCACGAGGGTTTTTGATTAAGTTTTTCTTCATGTGGAAGAGCATGTAGAAGATCTTCCAGTCAGAGATGCTTCTGTCCAGGCTCTGATGATAAAACCCGTCGCGCTGGCACTTGCGCTTCCACAGGGTGTTCAGGTCCACCACGTAGCGCCACTGCGAGCACACCAGCCGGCAGGTGCGGATCAGCTCCCGGGCGGGCAGCAGCGACAGCAGCTCCACCAGCACATCCTCGGGGAGGTCCCCGATGGTTGTCATGGCAGGCCGCGGCCCGCAGGAGGGCGAGGGGAAATCCGCGGCACGAGGGGCCGAGCTGCCGGAAGCGAAGGCAGTTTCCTCTCGTGACTAACAGAACCGCGGACAGCCCGTCCGGCCCCAGCCCCGCTCCCCGCCGCAACTCCCGCCCGGCCCCAGCCCCGCGCCCCGGCCCCACCTGGCTCCGCCCATCTGCGCCTCCGGACGCGGATGTGCGGGGCCGCGGGGCGGGGCTGCCGTCCTGGGGCGGGGCCGCGGCCCCGGAGCGGGGCGGGGCCGCGTTGGGGCGGGGCAGCGTTGGGGCGGAGATGGGCGGGGCCGCGTTGGGGCGGAGATGGGCGGGGCCGCGTTGGGGCGGGGCCGCGTTGGGGCGGAGATGGGCGGGGCCGCGTTGGGGCGGTGCCGCGGTGGGGCGGAGATGGGCGGGGCCGCGTTGGGGCGGGGCCGCGTTGGGGCGGGGCCGCAGGGCGGGGCCCGGTCCCTTCTGACAGCGCCCGGGCCGCTCGCCCAGCCCCGTGTGGCGCGGCCGGCGCAGCGCAGCTCGGGGCGGCTCGGCTCCGGCCAGCCCGCGCAGCAGCGGCTCAGGTAAGAGCGCTCGGTGCCTCCCCTGAGCCTCCGCGGGCTTTCCGGGCTGGCTCCTGGGGAAGGAGGAGGGACACGCGTGTGCCCCGAGCACGTCAGGGGATGCGCGCTGCCGGGAGCGTGTCCGTGATGCAAAGCCCTCCCGGTTTGGATGCTTAGCTGGGGTGGGAAAGGAGAGGCACCTCCGTCCCTTTCCCGAGTGCGGGAGGAAGCCTGGCTAACAGCGCTCTGTCAGCAGGCAGGGAGCAGGAGAGGCTTCTGAAATTCCTGTACGAGATGAAACCAGCATGATCCCTCCCTCCTACTTTTAAAAAATTACGTTTTGGCCTTTGGGACTGTGCATGAGGGTTGGAAGTGTGGGGAGAATAAGAAATCACTAATGCTGTCTCTATAAAAGCCAGGGAATTTTAAATTACAGTTTGCCCCTGCTGGGTGCAGTGCAGATAGAGGACACATCTGAACCTCTAGATTTAGGATGCTGCTACAGCAGTGACTCCCAGTTTCTTCCCTTCCTTGCCAGGTTTGGCACCCCTGTGTTTTGTTTAGTTGCATGCCAGGGTATTTCACCTCTGTTCTTAGTGCTCTCCCAGGCTCACTGAGTCATTCCTGAGGAGTTTGGCTGCATCCATCCGGTGTGCTGCAATCTCAGCAGCTTCCAGCACCAGGACACAGCTGACATAAAAGCAGTGTGACAGTGCATCCCTCACGGGTGCCAGGGGCTCTGAATCTGCACACTCATCTTTCCATAGCCCTGCAGCACCTGCACCTGGGCCTCAGGGCAGCAGAGAGCTGTTTGGAGTTTAGAATTAGCACATGAAGTTAGAGCAAACACTTCTGACTTTATTCCTCCAGTTATGAGGCCATAGACATTAGAATATTAGAGAATATCAGCTGAGGTATTTTCAGTTATGCTCAGGCCTTAACTTCATCCAGGCTCCTGATTAAGTGCCAGCACTCTGGGGGAAAGACTGTCAGACATAGAATGAACCATTGCAAAAGTGGCTGTCAAGAAGCTAAACACTGATATTTGAGTACTGCTTTGCAGCATTTGTTATCAGGGATGTTCTTAAAGGCAGAACAAGCATCCATGTGCCTTCCTCTGCAGAGGAAATCTGTACTAGGAAGCTGATTTTTGCAGCAGCAGAGATTCTGGAGGGACTGGTTCCAGCCTGGATAATGAACAAACTCAGTGGTCAAATACATACGTTTTGTGGGCAGATTTAATTCAGGGCTTTTACTTGGAATATAAAAATAGTAATCTGCTTCAGGCTATTAATGTAATGAGGAACAGGAGACCTTGAGGCTAGGAATCAAAAATCCTTCAGATAACATATTTATTTTCCCTTTTTTCTACTGCATCAGTGTCTGGCATTGCTGAGGGTGGGAAACCCTCACCATTGCTTTCCTCTCTCTCTCAGACAGCTGTGCCCAGCCCCAGGGATGGAGTCCCTCCCTGAAGCAGTCCTGATCCAAATCCTGGCTTCCATCCCTGCGGTGGAGCTGGTGCTGGTGTGCCGCCTGGTCTGCTGCCAGTGGAAGAACCTGGTCGATGGAGCTGCACTTTGGATCCTGAAGTGTCAGCAGGAAGGCCTCACCAGAGCAGAGGCAGATGTAGAGAACTGGCAAAGCTTCTACTTCCTGAGTAAGAAAAGGAAGAATCTCATCAAGAACCCATGTGGTGAAGGTGAGAGGCATCACAAGAAGCTTCAGGGTGTCAGAGAGATGACCAGTCACTGAGGATTGTGTTAGTCTAGTCTTTGAAAATACATCTTAGTTTCTGTCAGGTTGCAAAATTTTCCCCCTGCCTAAGAGTCGAGTCACTCAATCTGTGCAGCCAAAAATTTAATGAGCACAAAGGCCCTTGATAATCAGCCCTTGAGAGACATCACAAGAAGCTTCAGGGTGTCAGAGAGATGACAGTCACTGAGGATTGTGTTTCTCTAGTCTTTGAAAATACATCTTAGTTTCTGTCAGGTTGCAAAATTTTCCCCTGCCCAAGAGTCGAGTCACTCAATCCATGCAGCCAAATCATTTAATGAGCACAAAGGCCCTTGATAATCAGCCTTTGCAAAGGGCTTCACATAACATTAACTTTATCTAACCTCTGCAAGGATCTAAATCATGTTTGAGACTGAAAGATGTCCTTTGTAGAAACCATCCAACACAGTAATGGTTGTGCCATTTGTTTCTGTATTGCTTCTTGCTAAGCCATGACAGGAGAGATGAAGCCTTTCCCAGCTCAGGGGTGAGTCTGCCCTCAGCTCCCCAAGCCCTTCAGGCTTCTCTCCTTGGAGCAGTTCAGGCCAATCATGTTTTTACTCTCCTCACCTCAGCCCATGTTAGAGACTGGGCACACACCCCATGTGCCATTATTCTGAATATGTGACCTTCACTTGCCAGAGCTATAAGCTGCTCAGCAATAAGCAGCAGTAACCAAGCCTCACAACCCAAGCAGCAACAATTTCACACATCATAGACCAAAGCAGTATCAACACAGCTTCCCCATTTGGTTTACAAGTGACCTTCTGCAAGCTTTTCCAACATCCAGGTTTGCCTCTTAAAAACCCTGATGTTTAAGATCTTACTACTTCAGAAAACACCACTTAGTGCTTTAGAAAACTTAGAAATAAAGCAATCAGCATCTGTCCCCAGAGTCTTTGTGTGCTGTGGCACTGTTCAGAATACCTAAATTCTTTCCCTGGAGTACTTTCTTAGAGCCACACATACCCAGCCAGTTTGCTGGGGAATGTTCAAGTTTGGTGTGATTAGGCTCAGTCAGGCTGAAGGGTTTTGCCTGACCTCTGTTTAACAAACATATCCACAGTCTACATGTGAAATCAGTGCTGTGTCTGATATCAAACTTTCACAAGCCAGAGGAAGGTTCCAGTGGGAGATGGTCAAGTTCCCCACATCCACAGGACTCATCCAAGTCTCTTTTCTGCCATTTGCAGAAGGCTTGGAGCACTGGGGAGAGGTAGAGAATGGAGGTGATGGCTGGAAAATTGAAGAGCTCCCAGGGGACTTTGGAAAAGAATTTCCTAGTGAAGAAGTCCATAAATACTTTGTCACATCTTATGAGTAAGGCTGCTTTCTTCTCTTGCTCAGGAAAGGGGGCATTTTTGGTTCTCCCAGGAGGGATTGTGATCCCAATTGGCATCTTGTGTTTCAGGTGGTGTCGAAAGGCTCAGGTCATTGACCTTAGGGCTGAGGGCTACTGGGAAGAGCTGATGGATACAACCCAGCCTAAAATCATGGTAAGAGACTGGTAAGTATTAAGGAAGGCTCTGAGGACAGGCAGAGGGTTAAGAAAGATAAGGAAGAGAGGGAGGGCATAGACCTTTTACATATATAGATATATATATATGATATATATAAATCTATAAATATAAAAATATTTTAAAATATTAAAAATTATTAAAAATAGATAAAATAGATATACAAATAGATGAAATACAAATAGATAAATATAGAAAACTATATATTAAAAATATATATGTGTGTATATATATATATGTATACATATATATGTATATATATATATATATATATGTATATGTATATATATATATATATATATATATATATATATATATATATATATAGGCCCTTAAAACCTCAGCTGCCAGGACCCTGGATGTGGGACAGAGCTCACAGGCAGCTCCCATGGGCTTTAAACTGTTGGAGCACATGAACTCCAAAGCCCAGGTTCCTGTGGTCAGTGAGGGGAGGTGGTGGGCTGGGCTAAGAACCATTGCAGATTTCCATCTCCAAGCAAGGCTGCTGTAATTGGTGAGCATGGTGGAGCCTTTGCAGAGCTCTTACAGGTAATGCCAACACCTGGGGTCTCCTTGTAGGTATGCAGGACGTAGTGATGCTGGCTGTCTCTATGAGCTGTGTGTGAAGCTGCTCTCTGAGAACGAGGATGTGCTGGCTGAGTACAAGAGTGAGACTGTCACCATCCCACAGGGAAATGATGCCAGCTGGACTGAGGTGAGTTACAGGTATGGGCTCAGCAGGTGACACCCGACCTACATGAATCAGGAATATTTTTAAGCAGAAGAATTCTCCAAGGGGAGGAGAAGGCTCTGTCATGTGTTCTCTGGAGCCATGATCCTATGATTGAAAAAGGAGAAGGGAGGCTGCTTTACAGGAAACTCACACTAGCAGGTGTAAGATGCAGGAGATGTCACAGAATCACCAGGTTGGAAGAGATCTTCAGGATCATTGAGTCCAACCTGTTCCCTGATACCTCAACTCAACCCTGGCACCCAGTGCCACATCCAGGCTTTTTTAAACACACCCAGGGATGGTGACTCCACCACCTCCCCAGGCAGACCATTCCAGTACTTTATCACTCTTTCTGTGAAAAACTTTTCCTAATATCCAACCTATATTTCCCTTGAGGCAGCTTGAGATTGTGTGATCTGGTTCTGTCAGTGCTCCTGGAGAAAGAGCCCAGCCCCAGGTGAGCACAGCCACGTTTCAGGAGCTGCAGAGAGTGATAAGGTCACCCCTGAGTCTCCTTTTCTCCAGCTGAGCACCCCCAGCTCCCTCAGTGGTTCCTCACAGGGTTTGTGTTCCCAGCCCCTCTCCAGCCTCCTTGCCTCTTCTGGATGTGCTCAAGTATCTCAATGTCTTTCCCAAACTGAGGGGTCACAACTGGACACACACAATGTCCACCTGGGAGTGATTCAGTGCCCTCTGAACAATGGGACCAAAGCTTCTCCCACTGTAAATGCCCCCACGCTTACCCAGCCTGGCAGGTCTGACCGTGCCCAGCGGGGCTGAAGGCTCTGTGCACTGAACAACAGTAGCTTTGTGGTGGTCTGACACTTACTAACACTGTTTTGTCTCTTGTCCCACAGATCTCTCACACCTTCTCCAGCTACAGGCCCGGGGTGCGCTTTGTGCGCTTTGAGCACGGCGGCCAGGACACGCTCTTCTGGCAGGGCTGGTACGGCGCCCGCGTCACCAGCAGCAGCGTGACAGTGGAGCCATAGCTCTGCTCAGCCAGCACCTGCATGCTGCAGTTGACTTCCCTCAGGGCATCCCCCAGCCTTTGGATGGTTTCTGCATGGTGCTGCTGCTGGCTGTAGAGCATTTGGCCTTTCTGCATAGGAATGTGTGTGCGAGATGCCAGGAGCCACCACCCATCCTGCCTCAAGAGGACTATGCAAAGAATGGGAATGAATTTGGGAATGCACTTCACCCCTTGCACTGATGTCCTCTGTCAGACAGGAGATCACCTAAAAATCCTGCAGAGCTCCTGTCTTAGTCTCTAATGCCTAGCACCCTGCCTGAGGCAGCTGTCTCCCCTGCCTGCTCTCCTGACTTGGGCACTCCTTAACTTGAAGGGGTACTTAAAGTATATTTTCTGGAAGTTAGAGTGGGAAGAAAAGAATAAAGAAAACCACAGACCCTGCGTCTCAAAACAAACCAGTGAAACCCAGAGTCCTGTCCCCAGCTGTTTCCATGACCTGCAGTGAGAACCTCGGCTTCTTCCATTTATAAAAAGATAACATTGTTTACCAAAGAGGAGCTCTAGCTTGGCTGTCAATACTATTAGTTTAATTTTTAGTGATAATGCAGAGTAAAAGAGAGCAAGAAAGGGTGAATCCTTTTCTCTTACACTGTTCCCAGCATCCATTTATCAAGGGAAGTGTTGGGAAGAAAAACGTCTGGTGTCCAGTCCTGGGGCTTCATTTGGCTCCTTCAGAGAGATGGCATCTGAGAGTAATTGCTGGCAAAGAGAGAGAGAGATGACAACAACTTAGAGAACTGGGTTAGGAAAAATTTGGGATAGGGTCCAGAAAAAAATGAAAACAAACTCATTTACTCCTTCCTGGCCTCTGCATGCTTCAGGCAACAAGCATCCTGGTCATCCAGTGTGACTCTGCTGGCAGGACACAGAAAGCTGCTGGCCTTGCTCCACCTCTGCTGACCATGTCTGCAAGAAGTACACATCTGCCTCTGCTGTGTGCTTGCTCACATGACAGCACTTCAGTCTCCCACTTGAGCTTCTTGACATCCCTCAGGGCTGTGTGCCCCATCCTGAACAGACCCCTAAGCTTTCCTGAACCAGGATTGTCCCTGCTAGTGTCACTAGAGGACACGAAATAAAACAACCCGCACTCTGGAATCTCCAAGGTTAAAAGAAGGGCATTTAATTTCTGACTCCAGCATTTATAGACTTCCAGAAGTGACAGTGGATTGAAGGATGACAGTGCCACGTCTCCAATGACACTGGACAAACCAACAAACAGTCCATCAAATTTTTCCTTCTCCAGAAGAGAATGCAAAACAATAATTATTTAGAGAAAAGCATGTCAGAAAGTTCCTTACAAGAATGTAAACATCAGAAGGCTCAGAAGAACTTAGAACAGGGCTACACTGCTAGTTATTCCACTCAGAAGAGCATCCCCTAACAGAGCTGGTGTTGCCTAAAGAAAGTCTATTTTTGTGTCCATGTGTCTGCCTTCCCTCCCTGGGCTGCCTTTAAGTGCCCCTTTGCACATGTAGTGCCTGCTACTGCCTGCAGCCAAAGGAAGGAGCTCCCACCTGGACACTGTGCATGCTGCTTCCTCAGGCTTTCTGCACAGCTGCCCCTGGGTGCCACACACACGCCACAGTCCAGGCAAACATAATAAAGTGACACAATTGTGTGTGGATTTCCTCTTTTGTACTGGGTATTTGTCCCCTGTGCTCAAGCATCCATCTTCTGTTACATGGAGGGTGTCAGGCAGTTCTCTCCAAAAGCAGGAATCACTGTGCTGTGTGTAATTCCATGGGTGTCCCTGAAGGAGGAATGTGCTCTGTTCCCCAGCACCCTGGACCCGTGGGAAGCACTTAATGTGCAGTGGGTCTGCAGTGTAGCAGCAAGAGAAGTGCATTTCGAACATAGCTGGAATTCATTCAAGGCACAGAGAAGGTACAGGAAAGCTTCTACAGAGTGCAGCCCTGCTGCACACCTTCCAGGTCATTTGTCACTAGCTCTACTGTGAGTTCAACATTAGTTCTGACCCAGGAGGCACCAGAGTTAGTTCAGAATGTAGCTGTTCCCCTTCCCTTACCCCTGCCCACACTGTCATGCAGTGCTGCTTTACCCACCCTTAGCCTTTAGAGCAGCTTTTAGGTAATATTCCCCTCACTGCCAGCTCCCTGCCCCACGGGGAGAAGATGCAATCCCTCCATTTGTCCCTAAGGAATCAGTATAGTGAGGGCACCAATATTTCACACCTCCCTGCAATTGTTCAACTGAACCTCTTCCAAGTCACCATCTTACAGGCAGGATAAACCTCAGGACTGAGCCTTCAGATCCTGTGGCCCTTGTACATATGAGGCAGGACCATGGTCCCCACTTTGGGTTTATCCAGGCTGAAGCTCTAAACTCACACAGCCTCCCCAGCAGCTCTGTTGAAATGAACAGAGCTGCCTGAGGTCTTTTCTCCTGGCACTCTCTCTTTATGCTAGCACCCCCCTGTCCTGGTTTAGGGTGAATTTGGGAGAAAACCTCCAAAGGGAGCCCCTCTAGAAAGCAAACCCACACTGACCCTCCCCCCAGCCGGTTTGGGAAGGATTCCTGGGAGAGAAGCAGAAAGAACCTGTTTATTGAACAGGCACAGCACCCCCCAGCACACAAAATGAACAGTACTGGGTGACAAAACCCTTTCACTGCTCTGAAAAAGATGACACCCCCACACCTCCTTCACTGCTGTCCCACAGCATACAGGTACCTTAGGGGACAAAGTAATCCAGATGTCAGCAGCCCTGGCACTGAGCTAACCTGATTCCTGCTTCTCCTTCCATCCAGTTCGTTCCTTCTGATGTCCTCAGAGCAGTGACTCCCCTGGCCTCAGTCTCCTTACCTAGTAGGGAAATAAGGACCTAAAGATGCTTCCCCACCGGGGTATTGTATTTGTGGGGTGCCCCAATGAAGGCAGGAATGGTGAATCTGACTCCGTGTTCTCTGAAGGCTGATTGATTACTTTATGATGCTATATTATATTAAAGAATACTATACTATAGTAAAGAATACAGAAAGGATACAGACAGAAGGCTAAAAAGATAATAATGAAAACTCCTGACTCTCTCCAGAGCCCTGACACAGCTTGGTCCTGACTGGCCAAAGAGTGAAAACAACTCAGAGCAGAATGCAATGGAACAATCACCTGGGGGTGAACAATCTCCAAACACATTCCACATGTGAGCACAACACAGGAGAAGCAAATGAGATAAAAATTGTTTTCCTTTTCTCTGAGGCTTCTCATCTTCCCAGGAGAAAAATCCTGGGTGAAGGAATTTTTTAGAAAATGTGAATGCCATACTGGGACCCACTTTGGAATTGCAGAGAGAACAGCTACAGTGAGTTCAGCTGGAAAGTCTCACAGGACCTGGAAGCACAAGGATTGCTCGGGGAGCTGAGCTCCTTACACAGCAGCCTGTGTGTGAATCAAAGGTTCACAGACAACCAGAACAACATGCTCATGGTCAAGACTGACACTTGAGGAAGAAATGTCACAGGCACAGAGAAGCCAGACACAGCTGGGCAGGCACAGCTGGGGGCTGTGTCACCCTCCTGAGACAGAGTAAAAATTTTCCAGAGTAGAAATCCATTTGGATTTAGGTGAAATGTACATCTTTGAATTAAGTCTGTAGCTTGCAAATATAGCTGTTTGCTCTGACTGCCTGTTCTTGCATATGCTCTAAGAAACTGCTTCAGCTGAAGGACAGAGATAAGGGAGTGTCACCCTGGTTTTTTAAGTTTTTCTAAGCCTTCTGATGTTTACATTCTTGCAACGAACTTTCTCACACACTTTATGTAAATAACACTTGTTTTGCATTCTTTTATGGAGGAGGAAAAATTTGATGGACTGTTGATTTGCCCAGTGTTATTGGAGAGGTGGCACTGTCACCCTCCAATCCAGGGTCACTTTTAGAAATCTATAAATGCTGGAGTCAGAAATTAAAAAGTCCTTTTTTACCTTGAAGGGAGCAGCATTGTGTTATTTCATGTCCTATAGGGACAAGGGAGGGCCCCTTGAACTCTGAAACAGACACAGAAAAGCTGCAGGAGACAGGGCAGGATGACCCAGGAGTTCTTTCTAATTAAAAAACTAGCAGCAAATATAACACGAAATCAGTAGAATGAATATGTATGAACCTATTGAGAAATTGCATGCATATGGATTAGAGAGGGAGATTAAAAAGGGTCTGGAGTTCCCAGAGGTATGCATGTCATTTAAGGGCAACGATCCCCACATGCATCCAGCGCTGGGATAAACACCCCGGCTCTACAACTTTCACAGAGTTGTGGAGTTTGTTTGTTCTGCAAATCACTCCTCAGGCCGGGTCCCTGGGTGGTGACAGCAGAGGGCACTCGGGCTGCAGGCAGGAGCCATGGCTGGCTCTCTCCATGCCAAGAGACACAAGAGATGCAATCACACCGCTCCGGATGCTGCCTCTGGCTCTGCTCCTGAGCCCTGCACCTCGTTTTTTCTGGCTGCAGCTTCAGCTCCAGTGAATGTTTTCTTCTCATTCTCTTGCAGTGCCTGCTGGCCTGGCTTGCAGTGCAGCCTTTGTGTCCTGGACTGCCAAGCAGATTGTATTCTATTTGCCATCTGGATGGCAGTTGTCTTCTGTTCAGTGGGCAGTTTTCTTTATCTCTTCCACACCCAGGGAGACACCTGCTGATAAGAGGCCATTGAATGTCCCTGCATGGCTGATAAGAACTGCAGCATCCCACTGGGAGATGTGAGCCCAGAGGGAGGAGCCAGGCATTCCTACCCGGATATAATCTGAGATTCTGGAACACCAGCACAGCTTCTCCACTGGATTTCCCAGAGGAGCAGCAGCTGCCTCTTCCCCTGGACCTTCAGAGGCAGACTGCACCCTTCTCCAGGATCCCTGCTCCAGCAGAACCACCCCTGGCACTGCAGGAGGGCTGAGCCACAATTCCAATGGCACTGCTGCCAGCACCCTGACCCACAGGGTGTCAGGCTGTGCTCTGGCTCTGGCAGGGTTGGTTTGGTTTACTCTATTGTTTATTTTATCTTTTTATTTTCTTCCCTAGTAAAGAACTGTTATTCCTGCTCCCATATCTTTGCCTGAGAGCCCTTAATTTAAAATTTATAACAATTCAGAAGGAGGGGGTTTACATTCTCCATGTCAGGGGATGTTCCTGCCTTCCTCAGTACACACCTGTCTTTCCAAACGGAGACACTTTGCTGCACAGACCCTAATGCTTATTGCTGCCATCTGGGACACCTATACACATTTTGGAAGGATTGTTTCCTCTTGGGCAGCAGACACAACACCCCTCTATTGGATGCAGGCAGCCTTTTAAACTGCAATGAGTAATCAGAGCAGTGAAAGCTGCCTGAACACAGACCAAGGCCTTTCAACTTCAAGTGGAAGCAGCACAATTTGCTCAACACTATCCTAGAGCGTTGAAGTATCACTCAAATTAGTAACATGCCTTTCCTTGCAGAGTATTTTCTAACCTTAATGCAACCCACAAGACTCAGAAGAGTCTTGTCACATTCATGTTTTCTGGAAAAATCCCTTCACCCAGGATTTTTCTTCTGGGAAGCTGAGAAGCCTCAGAGAAAAATGAAAACAATTCTTATCTCATTTGCTTCTCCTGTGTTTTGCTCCTTTGGAATGTGTTTGGAGATTGTTCACCCACAGGTGATTGTTTCACTGGATTCTGCTGGGAGTTGTTTTCACTCTTTGGCCAATTGGGGCCAAGCTGTATCAGGGCTCTGGAGAGAGCCACGAGTTTTCATTTTTATCTTTTTAGCACTGTGTATAGTATAGTATTCTGTATTTTTTAGTATAGAATATGTATACTGTATACACAGTATACATACACTGTATTCTTTAGTATAGTTTAGTATTCTTTAATATAATAAAGTATCATAAAACAACAAATCAGCCTTCAGAGAACATGGAGTCAGATTCATCATTCCTTCCTTCATTGGGGCACCCCCCAAATACAATAGACCCTCACCCAGGGCAGCAGGGCTGTCTGTGTCTCACAGTGCACCATGCCCAGCTACTCACATCCCCTCTGCCCTCCTCCTCTGCATGCAGAGCTCTGCAGCCCTCCCAAGCAGGCAGGAGTCCCAGACAGATCACACATGCCCTTGGCTGACCTCCCTTGCAGGCACTCAGAGCAACTCATCTGGAGCTGTATCTGTGCAGAGCCACTAAGCACAGTGCAATCAGTGCTGCCAGAGAGGCTGCAGTAAAGCCATAAGAGCTCTCTTTGGGCTGATGGATGGTGGGGAAACACATCTCACTGCAGCAGGAGCAGGGGCTTGTTGCAATAGGAGACGAAATAAAACGACATGCACGCTGGAACCTCCAAGGTAAAATAGAAGGGAAGTTTATTTCTTGACCTTGATATGTATAGAATTCCAAAAGTGACTCTGGATTGGAGGATGAAATTGCCACCTCTCCAATGACACTGGTCAAATCAACAGTCCATCAAATTCCTCCTCCTCCAGAAAAGAATGCAAACCCAATCACTACTTATATAAAAATGCATGAGAACTCCATTACAAAAATGTAAACATCAGAAAGCTTGGAAGAACAGGGTGACATTGGCTGGGCACTGACAGGAAGGGGAGGGAGCTTTGGCAGAGACATGCCTCCCACAGAGCACCCTGCAGCTGTACCATGCTCAGAAGCCCTGAAATGCAGTGGCATATCTATGTCTATGTCATCTACATCTATATTATCTATATCTATTTATATCTATTTATCTATATCATCTATATCTATATCCATATATCCATATCTATAAATCTGTATCTATATCTATCTATATTTATATATCTGTATCATCTATATCTCTATCATCTATATCTATCTATATCATCATCTATATCTATATAATCTATATCTATCTATATCTAAATATCTATAACTCTATAATCTATCTATATCTATATCTCTATAATCTATATCTATACCTACATAATCTATATCTATCTAAATATCTATATCTCTATAATCTATCTATATCTATATATCTATATCTATCTATACCTATATCTATCTGTAACTATATATTTATATCATCGATATCTATATCTACATCTATATATAATCTATATCTATATCTATATATAATCTATATCTATATCTAGCTACATCTAAATATCTATATCTCTATAATCTATCTATATCTATATCTCTATAATCTATATCTATACCTAGGTAATCTATATCTATCTATATCTAAATATCTATATCTCTATAATCTATCTATATCTATATCTCTATAATCTATATCTATACCTACATAATCTATATCTAAATATCTATATCTCTATAATCTATCTATATGTATATCTATATCTCTATAATCTATATCTATACCTATCTATATCTATATAATCTATATCTATGTATATCTCTATAATCTATCTATATCTATATATCTATATCTATGTATACCTATATAATCTATATCTATATAGATCTATATCATCTGTATCTATCTATATCTATATATCTATATATATCTATGTCTATATCTATATATCTATATCTATATATATATATCTATATCATTATCTATATCTATACCTTCATCTATATCTATCTATATCTATCTCTCCAAGTTTCCCCAAGCATGAAGATTCTTCTTTGAAGAGCTGAGAGTAGAGCAAGGATGGTATTGGAGCTCTGCTCCTTGCAATCCTTCAGAAGGTCCTGAAGTCAAGCAGTGATATTTCTACCTCACCTCACATAATGCTGCTCCTCTCGTTAATATTGACACACCAAGCACTGCAAAATGAAGCAGACAAAATCCTGATCCAGATATGAGTAATGACTTTGCATTTTGTTTGAAAATTAAACCTAATCTTGTGTTGACTGTGCTATACAAGGAGAAATAATGAAACAGATTAAGATGAGATCTTGTTCACTCTTGCTGAACAAAAGCCAATTAATTGTCAGCAGGATTATTGTGAAGTCTTTCTTCTCTCAGACAAATACAATCAGACAGAGTGTGTGTGCTGGTGCAGGAGACTGGTTTGCTGGTAACTCTGCCAGGGCAGATGAAAACCCTGCAAAGACTCAGTTACCCACACAGACTCTCCCACCTTGCTTTTCCCCAGTCTCCCCTGCTAACATGCACGTAGGAGAGAGATGCTTTGGAACCAACACACAAACTTCCAGCTATGCAACCCCAGCCTGTCTGCTCCAATTCCCCTTCTCCTGCCTGACTCAGATCCCTTCCCACCTGTGCATCTCTCCTGACACAGATTTGTCCAGTCTTTTTTCAAAGCTCCCTGGCTAGAAAGGCTTTACCCTTGCAAATCCTTTGTTACCCTGCTCCACCACGCTGAGATGTTTCCTCTCTCACCCAAAATCCCTGTTGCAGTCTGTCTGCTATTTGCCTGGTCCACAGCAGAGCCATCTTCCACCTGTCTGCCATGATGACAAGCAGAGAAGTAATTCCTGCCTCTTCTCATCTGCCATTTTCCCAATATAGAACAGAAATCTGTGAAAAGGCCAGGACTGTGGGAAAAGTTTCTAATGTCACTGCTCTCCCAGAAAAATGAGGGAAGACTCAGCACAAGGACTGACTGTGAGACCTGATGAAAGGAATATCACTTGGGAGTCATTCATGCACTGCTGGGTACATCCAGCACTGCATGGCAGCCCTAAGACATCACTGGGACACAAGGAAAGCTGCAGCAGATGTTGTGGCACTGAAGGGTGGTGATTTTTCACAGAAATAGTTGGCATGGAAAAGCAAATCCTTATTTTAGCTGAGAGGCTTCAAGAGAGGAAGGAAACCAACACCAGCATACCTGGAAAAAGGAGACCCCCTGTGCTGAAGTCACTGCCCCACTCCTAAGGCAGAGTGAAGTAAAACACACCCTGCTTTGCCAGATCCCCCTTTTCTGACAGTACTGAGAGCTCCACACAGCTCAGAAGGGATGGAGCCTGCAACAGCTAGAAATGAAAGGCATTGAGGGAATTTGTGAACAATTTACTTGGAGAAAATACTTCCTACTTTCACACCAGGTTAAAATAAAAAAGTAAAATCAAACCCCACCAAAGCCTGCAGCACCAGCATTGACAGAAAAAATGACTTAACAGAAAAAAACATGGGCAGGGAAAGTGATTTTCTTTGCCTGCATTGCCAGGGGAATTAAATCTTGTTTTTTTCCCTGTCACCACCAAGTGGAATAATCTAATATATTAAAGTTAATGTGCTTCTTGTATTTATTGCTGTGTATTTGACCTAACAGAATTTTATTTCTACATCAAGAATAAAACCATTCCGGAAGGCAAACTGCAAAGCTCTAGATCAATTACTCCCTTCTCCAGCAGCTGAAAAGTGAGTTATTTCTTGTAATAGAGAAAAAAAAGTAGGAAATAATAATAAAAACAAAAAAAATCCTTTTCTCTGTGCAGCAAGTTCTGCACTGCAGACCTGTTGAAGTTCAGCAATATTGAGTTTGGTTTTGTTAGGAAAATTAACCCACAAACACCAGAGGTTTCTGTCCAAAAAGGAGACAGAGGAGTCCTTTCTGACTTCATTCCAATCAAGGCAGAGGCCATGGGGCATCCCCTGGGGTCTCTCCAAGTTTTGGAGGACACAGCCTCCTTTTTATCCCAATTTCCCAGCCACATTTCCCTTCTCTCTTTCCCCATTTCTGAGGTACTTGAGAGGTTCAGACTCCCCAGAACACCTGGTACCAGAGATTCCCCTCTAATGTACAACCCTCCTTTTCATTTTTAATTCTTATGGAATTTAGGGGTTTTTCTTCCCCATTGTTTCTTTCATCTTTCAATGTCTCATTTCATTTCTCAGCAAACCTAAAGTTTATTTGTAAAAGCAAATCTCTTTTTCCATTCATCAATCAGTGGAATCCTTCCCATGGTTTCTTTTCTCTCCCAGTGCTGGTTTTATCTCCCAGCAGACCCACAGCTGGTTTGGAAAGACAAATCCACTGCTCCTCTCAGGTTCTAGGCAACTTTTTGAGCAATCAGGCAGCATCCCCAGTTACCCCTGCCAGATGCTCGTGTCCCCCAGGGCACACAGCACTGAGGACCCCTGAGCAGGGGGCTGGGCAGAGCAGGGAGCTCAGCTCCTGCCCACACTTCCCTCTGTGCCTTCAGGGACCACACTGGATCCAAACACCTGGCAGTGGCAGATGGAAAATGCCCTGCCCAAGGCAACTCATCCCCCTGCCCCTCATTCCCTTGGTGAGCTCCAGCCCAGGCAGGACCTTCCCAAATGGAATTGTTGAATTTGGCTTCAGAGTCACAAGTGATAGATGGAGCTGAGGTTGTGCTGGGCAGAGCTCCAGCTGTTTCACCTGGGAATGGAGGTAACAGGAGGAGCTTCTGACCCGAGGGACTGTGAGCTCTGCCATAGAGCACTGAAAACACACTTGTCTCAGGAAAATCCAGGCAGGGTTTCATTCCTGGAGATCAGGAAGTGATTTGGAAGGTGCAGCCCTGCAGGTTATCATTGTGCCCACAGGCCACTGCAATTCAGAGGGCCAGGCATCACAGGCTTTGGAGAGCAGCACTTCCCCAGCTGCACCACACAAGGGGGACACTGCCTCCCTGCCTCTGCTGCTCCCTGCCTCCTCAGCAACCAGCACATCCAGTGACTAATGGGGAAAGCAAGGGGAGACAGCAGGGACACAATTTTGAACCACATCAGTAATTCCCACCATGTTCTTTGAGGTCTTGTTACGTTTGTTTTTAAACAGAGGTGCAATCAGCCTTGGCCATGCTTGGAAAAAGCAAACAACCAACAGTGAGAGCTCATGAGCATAAGGGGATTTGGGGTGCCCTGGTGAAGTGGGAACATCGATGTTTAAAGGGATAGAAGGGGCAAGTGTGGGCTGGGGGGGTCCCAGCTGTGGGTTCCTCTGGGTCTGGACTGAAGGCACTGAGACAGCAGTTCATGCTCACACTCAGGTGTTTATTATTTCTTATCAGTCAAACAGTCTCACTGCTGGGAGTTCAGCAGCTTTTCATTACAAGGCACAAAATGCCCAACAATCTCTTGGTCCAAGGGCTTATGAGACTAAACTGTCCAATTAAGAGCTGACACCTGGATTATTTTCCCTTTTAACCCAAGAACTGATCCCACAGAGCTGCAGTGCAGACTTTTCTGCCCAATTACAAAATGCCACCCAAACCCATGGAGAAGGAGGAAGAAGAGGCATGAAGAAGAAACCCAGGACAGCACCCTGTGCCCTCCACCTTGCTGCCATCCACAACATCCTGAAAATCCCAAACCCTCAATGTCTCACCCAGTGACACACCTGCACTGCTCTCTATAATCTGTTTCACACTTTTGTGGGTTCCAGTCTCTCTTGAAGTCTGGGAAACTTTCTCCATGGATGAGGGTCAGAGTCAGAGCTGCCCTGGGGGTCAGGGCACCCCAGAGCAGACACAGAAATATTCCTGTGCCCTGGGTTTGCACAGAGGGCCTGTGTGGAGCACAGGGGTGCAGGCAGGCAGGCACACACAGGCAGGCAGGCTGCAGCTGGTCAGGCCCAGCACAATCCAGCTGTCAGTGCATTTGGAAGCACCAAGCTGTGCACACAGAATGACACCTGAGAGCAGCAACGTGACAGCAGCACCCTGTGCCCAGGTCTGTGCTGGGGGAGTTGAATCCTCTCAGCCTCTGGCTTCCCCCTGCACACCCAGCAATCCCCAAGGGGGCTTCCCCTTTTCCAGTCAGCTCTAATGCCTTATTGGTTTCTTCTCCCTTTGCAGCAAGTTTTAAATTCATCACTGTTTTTAAGGAAACACTTAAAGAACAAAGCAGAACTGATAGCTAAATTAAACCTGCTCAGAGTGCTTGTTTAATTGACAATGCCATCTGTAACTTAAATGTCAGGGCTGGGATGGTTATTAAAACCCCCCTTGATTATTGCACCTCATTTCACAGTTTCAAAACAGACAAGAAAAGTTGCAAGTGGGTCATATAACTCAGAACCAGCAAGCAATGAATAAGCTGGGAGATCATCATACCATTTCTTCTATCAATAACTGATTTTTTTTTTGTTTTGTTTTATAATGGGAAGATGCAAATTTCAGAGTCTGATCTCAGCAGCACAGGTGAGCTATTCCTTAAGCTCTTTTAACTTACTACTGTGCACTGTATGTGGTTAAATCACTTTTATTATCACTTTTGAAAGAAGCCAGGCAACTCAAAGAACATCCTTCTATTAATCCCAAAAAATACCCAGAGGATTTTTCCATTCTGCACCTGAGCTTGTATTTACATGATGGATTCATTACACCTCATTGAGGGGAGGATGGTGCATTTTTAAGCACACTTATAAATATGTATTCATCTGATAGACTGGAGGAACTAATCTAGGTTTGAGAAGGTCCACAATGATGAATTTTCAAGCTCTTCCCTAATTGCTCCTTCAGGGATAGGGTATGGATGGAAGAAAAGATGAGCAGCTGGGAGATTGCACACATCAGTGATGCTTCAGAACTCAGCAGCTCAGCAGAAGCACCCAGTTTTCAGAGAGTGTGGAAAGAACTGCCAAAGCCCAGGAAAATGGGAATCAGGCTGATAACTTGGCACAGAGGCAATCCACACACATACAAGGGATGCAAATAATCTGAGTTTCCAGCTCCCTTTCCTCAGCATCTCTGAGCAGTGCCACCTTCTCTCAGAAAAGACAGGAACAAAACCACAGCCCAGCTCTCCTGCTAAACAAGCCACACAATTAGCAGAAATTTGCTACACTTCTGGTTCTTCTTGTTCTAATTTGTTTTTATTAGAGATTCTGCTGCTGGTAGGTGACAGCAGACTGACCATCATGTGAGAAAGAAAAAAGCCAGTTATACCTAAAAATATTCCAAGTTTCTCCCACCATTGCCTCCTTTTGAAGGAGAGAGGAGATTTTGGCCCAGTCATCTCAGCTTTGGGACTCCAAGGGCAGTTGCCCAGTTCTGCTCCTGCTCCTTCCAAGCACCTCTCACATCTCAGTTAAAGGTCAGTGCCAGGAGAGCTCCAGAGCTGCATGGCTGGATCAGCAAAAGGGGCTTGATCTTTCAGATCAGAGGTGATCAGACTGATCCTTTCCCCCTTGGAGCCTGCCCCTCTATCTTCCTCACCTGAGAGCAGCCAGGAGTTGGGGAAACCCTCTGCACATGGGGCAGCTGTACCTCTGGTGCACTTCATGCTCCCTGCACAGACAGCTGGACCCTTAGGATCCTGCATTTAAAATTTCTGCAGAAACTGCATCCCCCTTCAATTTGATTTATTCTTTATATTTGTGCACCTCAGTCAAACCCAGATTTTATTCCCTTCCTAATTTCCCTGAGATGCTGGAGTTTCTAATTAACCAGAAAGGCTTTTTATTCCTTAAAACTCTCCAGTTCTGAATAATTATACTAGCTCATAAATGAAAATTGTCTCTCTACTTAAATTCTGTAATTCTGGGGGGTACATGGGGAAAAGAGCAAGCATGAAGCAGTGGCCCTTAGGTCATTTGCAACTTATTAATTTCAAGCAGGGCTCTTAGCTAGACTATTAACACTGAGTATACTGCAGTGGAATTTAATGGCTAGGATATTAATTACCTTGCAGGCTCTCACATCTAGAAAATGGTTGATTTTTATTTTATGTTACAAAGCAGCTGCACCAGTGGGATCATTCAGCACCCTCAGACCTGGGCTGGGCAGGTCCTTTCAGGTCTGAGCTGGGGGTGCCCTGAGCCCTGAGCCTGGCACTGTGCCCCTGCAGGATGCACTGACTGCCTTTGGAGGTACCTGGTGCTTTTCCCCCTGACAGAGGCAGCCTGCAAGTGAGGTGCAGCTCCACTCCTCACCAGTGAAGCTGGAAAGGGCACAAACCACCCTTGGTATGTCTGTGGCAGTGCCTTCTGCCCCTGGAATAATCCCTCTGGAGAGGAATAGCAGATTTGTCTTTCCAAACCAGCTGTGGGGCTGCTGGGAGATAAAACCAGAGAGATAAAAGAAACCATGGGAAGGATTCCACTGATTGATGAATGGGAAAAGAGATTTGCTTTTACAAATAAACTTTAGGTTTGCTGATAACTGAAATGAGACATTGAAAGATGAAAGAAACAATGGGGAAGAAAAACCCCTAAATTCCATAAGAATTAAAAATGAAAAGGGAGGGTTGTACATTAGAGGGAATCTCTGGGATCAGGCATTCTGGGGAGTCTGAACCTCTCAAGTACCCCAGAAATGGGGAAAGGGAGAAGGGAAATGTGGCTGGGAAATTGGGATAAAAAGGAGGCTGTGTCCTCCAAAACTTGGAGAGATCCCCGGGGAATGCCCCATGGCCTCTGCCTTGATTGGAATGAAGTCAAAGGACTCCTCTGTCTCCTTTTTGGACAGAAACCTCTGGTGTTTGTGGTTTAACTTTCCTACCACTCTGGAATCACTCCACAGCAGATCACTGTATATGCACAAGCTGGTTTGGTACAGAAACAGGACAAACCTGAGCAGCTGTGGACAGCTGCCCACTGGGACTGAGTCCTCAGGCCACACCACCCCAGAGGGGCTCCAAGGTGCCTGTCTGGGTGACCATTAACAGCCACAGAGCACCTTTAAATGCCAGAGCACTTTGGAGGTTTTCTATCACCAGCCTGGGGCTGTGTACAAATCCCCAGTGGGACAGGACTGCTGGGAACGTGTCTTCAGCTGTTTTATTTTCCAGCATCACTCTCATTCCATGGTTATGACAATGGGAAGATGCCAGCAGCTCGCATCCCAGGCAGCAGACAAAGAACTGAATGTTACAACTTACTTTAAAACTCTTTTGACCAATCACACAAAGCAAAACCATATCGACAGTAGTTCCATCCAACCACATTAAGTACACGTACCTTTGGTTAAAACAATGCTTGCTTATTTCAAATACAATACCTGCTTCTAAACCTTAAAACACAGTGCACAGAGCTCCATTATTAAGTTTAAAACCTCCTAATATCTTGCTAGAAATACCTTTCTGCAGCTCAAGGAGTTATTCTAGACAAACATTAACACACAGACCATTGTTCTGTTTCTCCTTGCTTTTCTACTTCTTACATAATTTTTCTGCTGACCAGTCTTATGGCTACTTCTTAGCTCTAATCATGGTTCTGCTGTCTCTGAAGCCTGCCTTCTGCAGCTTTCCCAAAACCCTCTGAATTTTATGGATTCCCTCTCTTGGTTCACCTAAAAAGAAACCTTCATAACCGTGTCATTTATTAACTTCTTTTTGTTTGTAGCTTTACTATAATATTTCTGTTTATTACCTACTTAAAGCATCCTTTAGCTTGCCCTAAGCATTGCAATATTGCAGCACAGCAGTTTAATGCTGTGAAAGTCCAGTCAGTTCAGAGGGCATAAGTCATGCCTGACAATAATTACAAGTCATTGTTCAAAAAGGTCTTGTCAGTTCCAAGGTCTTAATTCTCCCATTTCATCCAGTTCCACCAGTTACCTACAGGTACTCTCTGCCTCTTGCTGGACTTAGCTGTGACAGAACTTTTGAGTGCTAACAAAGAAGGGAAAATCTGTACAGCCCATACAATCAGTGACCAGTCAATTTCCAGTCTCAGGGCACTGATTTAAAGGCAGTTCGTAGCATGGAGAAAAGACAAGACAACTTTTCTGAGCCAAATCAGTTGAGCTCAAGGCCTTGGCTCTCCTGGCAGTGCCAAGGAGCACAAACAGATCATAAGCATTGATTTTCACAGAATTCATGAGGCTCATAAATGGGCCTTTCAGCCATGCTTAGAGGAGACACCTGCCTCTGTCCCCCTGGCCACCAACTCATTAAGGTCTAATCCCAGGTTGCTCCTGGAGAGTGCAGGTCAGTCAACTGACTGTAAATGGAGGAAAATAAAATGCAGCAGCACTTTACAGTCACTGCTCAGTGCTCTGCAGTGATAGTGAAGATAAGATGTGACTTTTCTTGGCAATTTCTCTTGAGGAAGGATCCCACCTGCTCTAGGATGCAATACAGGAGCAGTAATTTGCATCTCTGATAGAACAATCTGACCCCTTGCAATCCCTGCAGCTGCCAAGTGGCCACTTCCATGGCTGCATGTGCTATAAAAGCTCCTCACCCTCCTACACTGTCATTAAAAGAACTGATAAACAAAAGCAGAATTCCCCAACAAATCTTGATGTAGAAAATTGGACTATAAGTTATGGGTACAACCAAACCACTGAGGAAAAATGGAGTCTCCCTGCTGGAGCAGCCACTGTTATCACAAGCTCACAGATGACCCCAAACCTGAGCACAGCTGTCCCTCTTCCCCCATCAAGAGCCATGGCTTTCTGCTTGGGACTAAATGTGTATTTTTCAGATGACGTAAACATCTGTTAAGGGATGGAGAGACAGATAACCCCAAACACCTTTATCTGACACACAACCTGGGGCTTTCAGCAAAGGAAAGGAACAGAGAGGACAGTTAAAGGTTAAAATTATGATTTTCCTCCCCTCTGTCTCTTTCTTGTATTTTTAAACCTTGGTAATTTCCTTCCCCCTCCCCCCTTAATTCAGTTTCTCAAAGAAGTTAAAGGTTCTGGCACTTTCTCTCCCCTTTGTTCCTTCTTCAGATGCATCTCCTGAATATGGAAGAGCACTCCTTTTACATTCCCAGCTCAAAAGGATCAAAACAAAGATCTGGGGGCTGGTGTCAGCTGTTGTTACCAGGACAGAAACTCAGATGTACTGATGCTAATAGATAGATCCTGCCTCTAGAGTCTCAGGTACTCCCCAACTCCTGCAGTGCATCTGTCCTTAAATCTTCATTACTTCATTTGGGATGAGGGAGAAACCATGGCCAACAAGGCAAGATATTTCTTTTCATCATATTTTTCCTGTGAAAATGTAACTTCATCTAAGCCAAAGCCTCAGAGGTGAGTAAGGATTTTATTTTTACAAAACACAAATTTGTGCTTTGTTAGAGGTGGGGATGTGGATAGACATCAAAGTTGTTGCAGTGAAAACATTGTGTTCTGAATGTTATTGCTCCAAAGTTTCTCATCCCACCCTTACCAGTGCCCCTGACCATACCTGGATCTCTGCAAGCTCCTTTTCCCCAGCTTTGCCCCTCTCAGGCTCTGGGTCACACCAGCCTTTGTCTGACCAGCTCCCATTTGTATTCAGGGAGGTGGGGACAGGTCAGGGGACCAGGGAAAGCCACCTGAGACAGCACATCCCCTCCTCCATCCTCATCCTCCTCCCCCAGCTGGCTGGGAATGAGGGCACTATTATCCTGCTATAATGAAGGTTCATTAATTCCTCTAGGCAGATGTTCCCCAGCAATGGCAGCCCAAAGGTCAAAGGACTTTTTGCACTGAAATCAAAGCAAGATCATGTGGCTGAGTCTTCTCCAGTTTTAATAGCTGCTCACAGGGCATTTCAGGAGTCTCTGGTTTTGTGACAGCTGGAATTATGGGCAGGCCTGCTAAAAGGACCTTTTTATGGTGCAGATAGATGCACTGATCTGCTTTAATGGCTGCTCCAGCAAAGCCTTTGACACATTTTCATTATGGTAATGCTTTAATGCAGAAAGCATCCATACAATTAGCATAAAGCTTTCAAGATCTCCTCCTTGTTAAGGTTTCTTTTAATGTCAACACATTTTCAACTCACACAGAAAGACCAGCTTTAAAAAGCTGCTTTGTACAGCCCAAAGTGGACCAATTCCATCCTTTGACAACAAAAAAAAAAATCCCCCATTAAACAAAACCCCAACTTCCTAGTTACTAGGTCAGCAGCACAGCTGGGGTATAAACATGCATCACCCTCCTTCACAATCCTGGCCATGTCAGAGAAGAGTGTTTTACACCCAGGCAGTGCCAGCTCAGGATATTACCCAGTTTCCATAGTGTCTTGGTTCCAGAGGCTGGGGAGATGCTTTCTTCTCACTGCCACAGCATGCTAAAAATAATCCTCAGGGATGAGTTATTTTAAATAAACTCAAAGATTCGGAAGTGTCTCTGAAAGAACCCTACATTCCAATCCCAAACTCATCACAGTGCAGAGGAGATGGATGAGCAGTGTTTTACTGTCCTGCAGCTTGTCCCATGCAGGTGCTCCTAATTCAGATCTCACACTGCCAGCTCCCTCAGCTGATGCACAAATCAGTCTGACCCACAGCCCTCAGACCCCCGAGTTAAAGCAGCAGAATCACTTTCTTCACTAAAACAACAACAACAAAAATTCTTTCTGAAGTCTCAGCTAGTCTCAGCATTATGTCCTGGCACCATCTGCCTGCTCCAGCCAACCAAAAGTCCCAGTGTCAGCAGCAGGGCTGGAATGGTGCCAGTGCCAGGGAGGGTATTGTATTTGGGGGTTCCCAGACAGTGAAGGAATGGTGGATCTACTCCATGCTCTCAGAAGGCTGATTTATTACCTTATGATACTATATTATATTAAAGAATACTACACTATACTATACTAAAGAATACAGAGAGGATACAGACAGAAGGCTGAAAAGATAATAATGAAAACTCCTGACTCTTTCCAGAGCCCTGACACAGCTTGGTCCTGGTTGGCCAGAGAGTGAAAACAACTCCCAGCAGAATGCAATGGAACAATCACCTGTGGGTGAACAATCTCCAAACACATTCCACATGTGAGCACAGCACAGGAGAACCAAATGAGATAAGGATTGTTTTCCTTTTCTCTGAGGCTCCTCAGCTTCCCAGGAGAAAATCCTGGGTGAAGGGATTTTTCCAGAGGCTGTGAATGTGACAGGAGGGAGCAGCAGCAGCCCTAGGAGCAGGAGGAGCAGCAGGACAGGATGGTGCTCAGCCAGCATGGCTCACCATGCAGAGCAGGCAATGATCCTGCTTCTCACAGGGAGGCTTCTTGAAGGCTGTCTCAGAGGGCAGGTTTATTCTTAATGGGAAAACCAAGGAAAGCCCTCACCTCTTCATTTCACACTGATGATGTGAATGAATTTTGTATTTGACTGAAATTATATTTCAGTGGGAGATGACTGCCAGCAGAGGGGGTCATGGGTTTTCCATCTGCTGAGAAGAAAGGGTTCTTGTGAAAGACAGAGCTGGCAACAACCCACTGTCAGCAACTGTCACATTCATATTTTCTGAAAAATCCCTTTGCCCAGGATTTTTCTCCTGGGAAGCTGAGAGGCCTCAGAGAAAAGGAAAACAATTCTGATCTCATTTGCTTCTCCTGTGCTGTGCTCATGTGGAATGTGTTTGGAGATTGTTCACCCACAGGTGATTGTTCCATTGCTTTCTGCTGGGAGTTGTTTTCACTCTTTGGCCAATCAGGGCCAAGCTGTGTCAGGGCTCTAGAAGAGTCAGGAGTTTTCATTATTATCTTTTTAGCCTTCTGTAAGTATCCTCTCTGTATTCTTTCGTATAATTTTAGTATAGTATTTGTAATATAATATAGTATTATGAAGTAATAAATCAGCCTTCTGAGAATGTGGAGTCAGATTCATCATTCCTGCCTTCACTGGCACATTTCCCAGCAAATACAACACAGGAGGACTGGTTTGCTTCACCAAGACAGCGAGGCAGGTGCAAGGAAGCTTTTCCCAGTCCTGTAAATACTGACTTCCAAAGCATGCTCTTGATTGCCCAGGCTGAGCAGGGTGGGAAAACACTGTGTCCAAGGAGAATCAAACAGGTTTATGTCCCACAGCTCTCACAACCTGCCAGGGAAGTTCACTGGAAGCAGCAGGCAGTAACTCAGCCCAGCAAACAGGAGCAATGTCATACTGCTGATACAGGCTGGGCAGAGCAGAAAATCAGTGAGGTGCTTGGGATTTGTGTCAGCAACAGGGAAAGCACCAGAGACAAACACAATGGATTGTCACTTTTTTTTTTTCAGCTATTTGCTCAAATTGAGCTGAGATGATGCTCAGTTTATATCCCACCAAGAAATGAGCCTGAAGATTGAAGTACCCCTTCACATCCTCCAAATTCCTCCTCCTGCTCTTTCTAGTGCTCCTGTCTGGCCTTTTGTGAATTTCCTTAACGAGTCTCCTCTCCAGCACAGAAGAGCTGCTCTTCAGCTGCATAGTAACAGGGCAAATTGCAGGGCCCATAGGTGCCAGCAGCTTGGAGGGAACTGAGGAAAAGCACAGATCACTCAACTGGCAGATAAAGAACTAATCCTGACAGAAAATCCGTGTTCCATGACATGGTGCATTCTGCAAAAGGAAAACTGAAGAGGTGGATGGGGCTGAGATTGTACACAGCAGTCCTGGTACACCCTCAAACACACAAGCACAACTTGTCTGCAAGGAGCTGACCTCTGAGTTCCATTCTGGACAGGGTCCCTGCAGGCAGCCAGACCTCAGCCAGGTGAAGGGACACCACAGACCCTGGGCCTGGCTGGAACTGAGCACTGGTCTGTCTTCTGCAGCACCTACACTAGCCAAAACCAAGAGCAAAGAAGAAAAACCTGCAGCTAGAAATAGCTGATGTAAGGACTATCCCTCCCTGAGGACCATTTCACTCTGACCTCATTAAAAGAGGATTGGTATTTATAATAACCCCATATTTTGTTTTCTCTCCAACATTTATTTTTACAGCCTTTCTCTCAGGACTTCAACCACACACCCACACACCATCAGGGCACCACACACCTCTGATTTGCTGTGATGTATTTCAGGGGCAAGTTGCATGGGATAACTTGTCCTTTGACATTGACCCAAGAGAAAAAGCATTTCCTTCTTGTCTCAGTTGAATCACCAGCAGCAGCTGTGGGGTTACAAAGCCTGGCTCCCCTCCCTCCCTGAATATGGGGTCAGCTCCCTTGGTCCTGTAAGCAAATAGCTGAGCCATGGACCTGACAATTAACATGCAAGACAGGGGAGAACCAGGGTTCATTTTCAACTTGTCAGGGCTCACAAAATAAATTACAGAATAAAATCCCAGAATGACAAAATAATGAGCAATTCATTTGAAATGTAAAATAAATAGGTAAATCTCCAGCGAGCTGGAAGAATAAATGGGATTCAGCTGACATTTGGTGATTAAATTAAAGAGTAATGACCTCATGAATAATGGGCTACAGGATTGAATTTGGAGGGCAATATTTTCTTAAGTGGGGGCAGAGGAACAGCACATCCAGTAAGAGCCAAGCTACACTTTTTGCACTATTTTCAGTGCTCTGCACAAACTCCCCACTTCTGCAAAGCTGCAGTGCCTGAGGACACAGCCCTCTCATCCCAAGGCCTCCAAGTGTGGAGATCCCCAGCTCCCAAGGGGATTCCTCCTCTCCTGCAGGCATCTGCAGTGTCAGCTCAGGGCATGAACAGGAGCACAAATCCTACTGCTCCCTGTGGAGTGGGGGAGAAGTTAAAACCAGCAGTAATTACAAAACCATGGAGGTGTGCATCCTTCCTAGCAAAGCCACCTCCTGTGCTCAGAGACCTTCACATTTACTGGGCACACACTGCCCTCTCTCATGTCAGTCCACACCCAGTGCAAATCCAGGTTTCCAAGCTCTCCCCTCCCTCAGCTGCTGGCATTATGCTGGAATTATTAGGGGATTATCAGGGCTCCCATGGCAATGTCAGCTGCTGTTCCTTGACCTGCAGTTCTGAGCTTGGTCTTTTGGGCAGTCACTGACCCCAGCTGTTATTCTGAGCAAAATTCATTGGTGAGCCAGGATTCCTTCCCCAGTCTGCTGCTGGCCACCCTCTTCTCTAAAAGCTCCAGGATCCCCCCAAGGGTACAGGGCCAATCTCTCCTTTCTCAGCCAAAACCTTGGCGGCCTGGGGAAGGACTTGATTCAGTGAGTTTATTTCTTTGTTTGCTTTAACTTAGTAATTGACCAAGAAAGAGGTGAAAAGGGAAATTTCCTCTTGGTTCAAGTCCAGAAAATCCTGGTTTGAATCAAACAGAATGAAAATAAAGACTTTGTTTTAAAACATACTTAAATATTGCAGAAAAACACAAATCCTGAAACTTCAAATATTTATCTTTCTGTCTCACTTCACCTTGGCTCAAAACTTGATTTTGCAGGTATGCTTGAAAAAGGTCCTTTTCCTCAGACTCAGATATGCAATATTGAGGCACAGAGGTCATCCCAAGAGGGGAAAGGAGAATAATTAACTCATCAATATTACATCAGTGCATCCAGTGTGGCAAGCATTGCCATAGTTTGCTTAACCTACATCACAAAACAATTTGGTTAAGAACAGTTCCCTTTACTAATACAGAACAAACTTTCTGGTCTAATAGTTTCCCTCCTCCTTACAAATCAAAGCTAAGGAGGAGTGTTGCCACAGGCCAATAGATTAAGAGCAGAGAAATAAATCAAGACCTACAGAGATATAAAACCTAATAATTCTATTAAGACCAAGTTAAGACAATTAAATACTGGTGAGACATCAAACAGCTAAGTAGCCTGAAGAAGCTGATTTTATAAATTAACCAATCCATTTAAATCTATGCCCTCATAAATTGCATTTAATTCTTGCTACACATCTCAAGCTCCAAACCTTTCCCACTGAAAGCCACAGAGTCCCAGGTGTGCCCTGCTGAGAGAGCCACTGGGGAGAAGTGCTGCCCTCAATTTCCCTTCACCTTGGACCAGTAAGGACTCAGAATGGCTGAGGAGCCTCAAAAGGAGTTTTTCCACATACCTGTGTAGCACACAGCCTCTGGACCTGCCAGGAACTGGAGGGCAGCTCTCCCAGTTCAGATCCAGACCACTATCACTGCTGTTGGCATGCTGGTATTTTTATATTGTGCATGATAATGCACAATAATTAATGCATTAATGGTGGGAGTTGTTTTCTCTCATTGGCCAGTCAGGGCCAAGCTGTGTCAGGGCTCTGGAAAGAGTCAGGAGTTTTCATTATTATCTTTTTAGCATTCAGTAAGTATCCTTTCTGTATTCTTTAGTATAGTATTCTTAAATATATTATAAAGTAATAAATCAGCCTTCTGAGAACATGGAGTCAGGAGCACCATTCCTCCCTGCCAGGGGGCACCCTGCAAATACAATCCCTTCTCTCCTTAGGTCATTCTGACTCGCTGCTAAGAGCCAGCACTACAATTTTCACACTACCACATGCTCTAGCCTGGCAATCCCAGCACAGCACCAGGTGAAGCCTTTGCCTCCTTCACCCCGTGACAGAGCAGCCCTGGGCTCAGCAGCACAACTGAGGGGCTCCAGTTCAGCTCCTCCAAGAGGAAATCAGGCCCCAGGTGCTCCAGCAGCAGAGCCAAGCCTGCACTCAGAGAGCATCCCTGTGCTCCACTGCTGTTCTCACCCCTCCTTGCTCCTGCTTCTCCTGAAGCTGGATCAGACCCCAGCAGCAGCAGTGAGACAGCACTGCACCTCCTGGGGAGACCTCCCCACCACCAGCTTGTGAAAAACCCCAATCACTTGGTTTTAAAATTTTAAGAGTTTAATAAAATGGTTATAAAATAGTAATATAATTAGAGTAATAAAAATTTGGACAATTTGGATTAGGACAATATGAGGCAATAAAAACAAAGAGTTAGGGACAGTCCAGGTTCCTCTTTCTGGGCAAAATGAGCCCGAAAAAGGCCCCACAGTAACAGAGGATTAACCCTTAAAGCAACAGCCTGTTGCATATTCATACACCTCATCCATGGTGCATCAATTCCATTCACACACAGGATTCTGTCTGGGCAGGGTCAGCTTCTTCCTCTGAATCCTGACGGCGTCTGCAGGGCTGAGTGAGGCAGGAAGAAGTTTGTTTCTTCTGATAATGGGGCAATAAATTCTCTTTCTCTGAAAGATTTCAGTGTCCTGTGGCTGCTGTCTCACTGCGAGTTCTCTCTTTAAAAAGTATCTTACATAGAACAGTTTCTATTTTAACATTATCTTATAACCTAAAACTATATTTAACACACTACTTCAGAGAATTAACACAGCATAACTTTCTAACACAACACATATAATATTCATTTTAATATTTGTAAAAAGCCAGTCATAAAATACCCATTTTTCACCAGCTCTTCCAGGGCTGTCAGCCAAGTGGGCACTCCAAACAAGCCTCCCCACACTGAAGGGAAAAGGCACATTGTTTACATGAAAGCCTGGCTCAACCCTTGCATTTAAAATGCTCGTGCTCACTTCTCCCCTTTAAACGAGTGCTGTTACAATAGGAGTCCCCTGGTGATAGAGCCTGATAAAGCAGATTATGTGCTTAAAGTCTGATTCCCACTTGGCATGGTGTCAGATCTTAGAGCAGCTGTACAGCAGCACTCACTGCAGCACCAGGCATGTGCCAGCCTTGGCTCTCACACCAAAGCTCCTCACAGCATCCAAGTCCTTCTCTGGAGCTGGACTTGGGCATAAGATTGCACTTTCAGAACAGCTCCCTGTGCTGTCTGCAGGCACTGGAAGGAAAAACTTCCCCTGTCCTCACATGCTTCACTTCAGCACTACAAGGGAGGGACAAAAGCATTTTGATTATAAAGAGCATTTGCAAAACTCCAAGCACAGTTATTACTTGTAATTACAGTGCCCCAGTGCAGCAGGAGGACATCCTCTTGAGTAGGTCTAACCAGTGAAAGTGTTGAATTTAGAGATATCTCTTACCTTACCAAATAGGGACCTTTAACAAGCTGTTATCTGCTGAACTCTTCACGAGCACACCATCTTCCAAAGTCTCCTTACAGCCTCCTGGAGCAAAGCAAAGCCCAGTCCAAAGAGTGTATCAAGATGTACCACAAACAACCTTTCCAGCTATTACAGTGCAGGTTTACATTCTGCACACTCAGCAGAAACTGTGCTTGCTGTAAAGGCTGGTTATTAAAATACACAGATTGGCTCCTTGGGGCCCCAAGAACTACAGCCCTGACAAGCTACATGCACTCATCTCTGCTACACCCACACCTCGCTGTTGCTACCCTAAATTTTAGTGAAAAGCTTTCCAGGTTTGGCCTGGCACAACAAAAATCAGCCCCTGGGTGCGAAGAGAGATGGAACAGATGCAGGGTTTTTATTTATAGAGCCTCCCACTCTCTGCCTCCTGGCAAATTGTACATCCTGCAAGTCAGTACACACTGAAACCAAAATTAAAATACAGTAAACTATCCTAAGAAAAAAGGGCTGAAAACTCACATTTCCACAGATGAAGACAGCTGAGTATAGAAGATTGTTCCAGATTGCAAGGCAGGATGTATTCTATCACCATCTGCAGGGCAGTTGTCTGGTGTCAAGTGGGCAATTCTCCTTATCTCTCTCTCTGAGTGATCACAATCACCCCTCCCTGGGGAGGGGACACCTGCTGATAACAGGCTATGGAATGTCCCTGCATGGCTGATAAGAACTGCAGCATCCCACTGGGAGATGTGAGCCCAGAGGGAGGAGCCAGGCATTCCTACCTGGATAGAATCTGAGATTCTGGAACACCAGCACAGCTTCTCCACTGGATTTCCCAGAGGAGCAGCAGCTGCCTCTTCTTCCACTGGACCTTCAGAGGAAGAATACATCCTTTCCTACAGGACCCCCCTGCTCCAACAGAACCACACCTGGCACTTCAGGAGGACTGCAGCCACTTTTCTGGACTGCTGCCAGCACCCTGACCCACAGGGTGTCAGGTTGAGTTCTGACTCTGGCAGTGCTGTTCTAGCATATTGCATTGTTTTATTTTATCCTTTTACTTTTTATTTTCTTCCCTAGTAAAGAACTGTTATTCCTGCTCCCACATTTTTTGCCTGAGAGCCCCTTAATTTAAAATTTATGGCAATTTGCAGGGGTGGGGAGGGTTTGCATTTTCCATTTCAGGGGAGGCTCCTGCCTTCCTTAGCAGGCACCTGTCTTTCCAAACCTAGACAAAGATCCAATTAGGAAGAGAGAGAAGGGGTCAGCAGTTGGCCTTTTTAAAAGGCTACATTTGCATGCAGAACATGGCACTGGCAGGACAGGGGAGCAGTGTCCCCCTGTTCTCCTAAAGATCTTCTAAGCCTTCTGAGGTTTACATTTTTGTGATGGAGTTTCTCACGCACTTTTCATGTAAATAATGATTGTTTTACATTCCTTTCTGGAGGAGGAGAGAACTGATGGGCTTGGTTTGACCACACTGGTCAAACCTTATGGTGGCAATTTCAAACCAAGAGGTGGCAATTTCATCCTCCAATCCATGCTCACTTTTGGAATTCTATAAATATCGAGGTCCAGAGATAAATGTGCTTTTCTTTGCCTGGGACATCTCAGCTGTGAGTGTCATTTCGTGTCGTATTGTGACAGAGCCATGTCTGAGAGTGGGACTGTCCCCACAAGAGCTGGCAGGTTTTGGCTGACCCACAAGTGCCAGGGTCTGCATGTAAGGAGATGAAACCTAGCTAGGGTTGTTCCAGCAGTGGAAACAACTCCCAGGCAAATGGGGGGGCTGCTCCACCACAGATTTGCTCATGTGCAGGATGAGGCCACTGAAGATCAGGGCTCTGGGCCAAGTCTCCAGAGCAGCTCATTTCTGGCTCTCCCATCAATCTTCAGGACAGGCTCAAGACAGATGAAGAGCAGAAAGCTTCTCATGGCACCTCCTAATGGTGACAAATGCCACCCAGCAGTGTCTTGGTAAACAAAGCAGAGTCTGCCCAGCATCTCACTGCCCCTGCAGAAGGATCTGGGTACCTCTGTCCCCTGCCAGTCACTTCCACTTTGAGTGTAATCCTTCAAACCAGCTGCACCCTTCCCCTTCACAAGGGCAGGGGGTGGCACAGGGGAGCTCTGATCTCAGCCAGGCCAGATGAGTCTCCAGAAAAAGCAATAACACTGTAATCACCAGGCACATTACTCTATCAGCAGGTGAAATCCCACATTAAAAAAAAAACATTTGCAGATCACACCTGCCCAGAACCACATCAGGGGGATGTGAGTGCCCTTGAAAAGTCTGATCCATCTTAGATTGCTCTGGAAGGCTATTCCTCACCCAAGATAAATAGCCCTCTGCTCAGCAGGGCATCAGAGTGTTTACAGATTTTTTTTTTTCTCCCAAAAGAACATCTACTCCATAAAACAACAATTAGGTGCACTGTGAATTTATGAGTGTAATTTGCAATGCTGTTAAAGCATGGGCAGCTGTGGCTTCCATGCAATGGTAATTGCATTGCTGTGAAGGAGCCTGAGTCAGGCACCCTGCTGGATTTTGGGGATTGCAGGAAAAACGAGAGGCTGCTGTTCTTCATGGAAGAGAGCTGCCACCACCTTCACAGTGACACAGGGCACACAATGGTGGCATCATCCCCTGAGCTTGTCCTGTTGGTGAGAGGGAATGCTCTGGTGTGGTGTAACACACCCTAGAGCTGTAGGAATCATTTTGCATCTAGTGAAGTATGGAACCTCTCTGAAAGTACTATTTACCTTTTTGTCACAAACAAACCAGTTCAAAACTATTAAAAGAAAAAAATCCCAGGTCTCAGTCGGGTTTTACAGGTCACAACTTTGTATATGATTAAAAATGACACCTCCCTGTGTTTGTAATGTCTTTAAAATATTTGATTCTTGAGGTCCTTGAGTGAAGCCATAAGTAAACTGTCCTGTCCAAAGGCTTCTTGGCTTGCTCATGATCTTTTTATTTGATGGACAGATACAATGTTAACAGCATTATTTAGCTGTAGTTGTAGAATCTGTTTGCATAGTTATAATACCAAAAGCATAATGCAAAACAGGATATATTTATGTCTAGAAATATAGTGTTAGGCAAATTAATCCACAAACACCAGAGGTTTCTGTCCCAAAAGGAGACAGAGGAGTCCTTTGGCTTCATTCCAACCAAGGCAGAGGCCATGGGGCATTCCCCTGGGGTCTCTCCAAGTTTTGGAGGACCCAGCCTCCTTTTTATCCCAATTTCCAGCCACATTTCCCTTCTCTCTTTCCCCATTTCTGAGGTACTTGAGAGGTTCAGACTCCCCAGAACACCTGATCCCAGAGATTCCCCTCTAATGCACAACCCTCCCTTTGATTTTTAATTCTTATGGAATTTAGGGGTTTTTCTTCCCCACTGTTTCTTTCACCTTTCAATGTCTCATTTCATTTATCAGCAAACCTAAAGTTTATTTGTAAAAGCAAATCTCTTTTTCCATTCACCAATCAGTGCAATCCTTCCCATTGTTTCTTTTCTCTCCCAGTGCTGGTTTTATCCACCAGCAGCCCCACAGCTGGTTGGTAAAGACAAATCTGCTATTCCTCTCAATAGTTTGCAGCACTACATATCAGAGTTATCAAAACTGGATCATTTTATTATCTAAGGATGTCTATGAAGCTGTTTCTTGAGGTCGGAGGGGATGAAGTTACTCACTTGCATGGATGTTACACTGAGTCATCGAGTGTAAGAGATGATACTCTGCAGGTTGTCCAGAAGTCAGAGGAACTGATGTTAATTTAACATAATCCTTGTGATTTGTAGAGTTGTAGTTGTGATTTGTAGTTGTGATTTGTAGAGTCGGTGAACACAATGCTGGCTTAATTAACTATGTACAATAATATCTGCATCCTGGTGAGGTCTCCTGGCACAGAGCAGTTTCATGTCCTCCTCCCCTGCGTGCCCAGGTCAGCCTTCACACTTTCCCTCACTTCACCTGGTGGCCTGTCCTCACCTCTGTCCATGCCAATGCTGCCAACGCTCCATTTGGAGGAGAGACAAATGTTTGAACTGCTAACAAACAGGACAGCAAGCTACAAGTGCACAAGAGGTTAGCAGCTGGTCATCACCAGCCTTCCCCAGCCAGGTTCCTGGAGCAGCTCCCAGCCAGGGCTGCAGCCACTGCTGCCCTTCAGAGCACAGGGAGTGTGGCTCTGCCTGCCAAGCCATGCCAAGCATGGTCACCCTGTGTAATCCCTCCTCCAAGGCCCTTCCCCATCCCAAACCCTTCCTCAGGCCAGTTTTCTGAAGAGCTGTGGCAGCCCTGTCCATCTCTGGCCATGCCTGCAGCTGTCCTACCCCATTCCTGTGCCCTCACTCTCATGTTTGACAGCCCTGGGCACTCACCACTGCCAGGTGGCCCCACAGCCCTAGAAGGGCAACCTGTGTCTCCTCAGTGCTCCCCAGCTCTCACACAGCTCCCTGCCCGTGTGTTAGGGAGTGCCTGTCACACCTGCTCTTGAATTTGCAACCAAACCCAACCCATTTCCAGCCTTGGCAATTTCCCAGCAGCAAGGTGAAGCATAAACCCTCCCCCAGCTGCAATCCCCAGCTCCTCATTAAAGGAAACACATTCCTCCTTCCTGGGGATGCTGTATTTTTTGTAGGTGTCAGGCTATGACCCAGAGCCTCCCTGGTCCTTAATAACAACAGGTTTCACCAGCAATTTTGGCCTCATCATAGAAATGAGGGCTGGAGACCACAGGAGGTTCTTGCTGCCATGGGCTGTCAGTGCTGCCCTTGCCAGCAGTGCTGTACCTGGGTGCAGTGTGAGCACACCCAGCTGAGGGACTGAGGGGCTCCTCCACGGCTGCATCAGCTCAGTGGGGTCCTGGGAGGTGCAGGACAACAGGACAGAGGGACAAAACCTGCACCAGCAGTTCAGGTCAGACACTGTGTGCTGTGGGACACTGTGTGCTCCAGGAGCAGGCAGGTGAGCCCTGTACTCATGGAGTCAGCTCAGGGCAATCTTCACACACTGGAAGAAGCACAGCATGAAATGGAGGAGTGAAAAGCTTCCACAAACCATGGCTCAAGCTCTTGTTCTAGTCAGTCCTCTTGCAGACCTGTGTGGGTTCCTGCTCTGCCTTTTCCAAGCTCAGTTGGTTTCAAGAGGCCCAACTTCAGCAGCAGGAGCAGCCAATCCTGCACACTTCAGGGCCTGGTTCTGTGGCCTCATCCCCTCTGCATTCCTTGCACAGCACAGATGCTGTCACTGCAGCCTGGCTGTCAGGCTGTGTACATGAGCAGCAATGTCGTGATGAGAGAGGGATCCAAACGTGCGAATGTCAAAATCTTTTTATTTACAACAGTCTCCAAAAATCAAGGAACACTGAAAATAGTGGGGGTAGGAGACGACTTACAAAAGTGACACGCATACATAAGGAATTGTGCTACATCACTCTGAGAACTGACACTCTAAGGTCTGCACACAGCGTGGTGGAATGGCATTGCCCTCCCTCCCACTGTCCCTGGGGTGCTCACCCCTCTTCCCCCTTGCACTTTGAACCATCCTCCCTCCCATTTGTTCTGCTTCTGCCTCCAAACCTTTCTGCCCATCTGCTTGTTGCTCTGCCTCCAGCCATGGCCACTGCCCCCACCTCCCCTCAGCAACTGCCCAAAGGAGGAGCAGAGAAGAAAAAGCCAAAGACATCTGCCCTCAGGGTGGAGACTGGCATTGAAAGCTGTCCAGCTCTGGGAGCCTGGGCACTAACCCAGGGCAGAGTAGCTAGCAGAAGCCTTTGAAATATCTGTGAACTATGGCTTGCACACTATCTGGGGTGAGGAGTGATTTTGGAAGAAGTAACCAAGACACTGAATTTGTTCTGCCTGGCTGCAAATCAGTCTGCACAGCTTCCTTGGTGGACAGTGTGGGAGGATATCTTTGTGCCATGGGGTTAAACAAAAAGCCTTTTCTAACCTTCCAGAAGGGCAGGCAGCTCTGCTGCAGAAATTCTGTGCAGGACAAGCTAAAAGACTCAGACACTGCAACATCCCAGTCTGCTCCAGTGCAGGCAAAGCCAGGGTCTCTGGAGACCACTGCCTCCAGACCACTGTACCAATGGTCCCAGTAGCTCTCCAAGTGTCAACATGTCCTTCTCCTTGGGGATATTTCTCAGGCCACCTTTGCTTTGGCATATTTTCAGATCCAGCAGGATTTGAGGAACACAGTCCAGCTCAGCCAGGGACTCCTTTCAGAACGTGCAGCCTTGGCCACTGCTGGGGTCAGCAGCCAAATCTGATGCCCCAGCTGCCCAAACCCAGCACCTCAAGAGGCACCACAACATAAAGAAACAAAGAGAGCAAGGAATCATGGATCTTTTCCTTCCTCTGATGCTGATCTCTGCACAGCACATCAACTCTGTTCCTCCTGACCAGAGCTGATGTGGACAGGGCTGTGGTGAGCAGGGGCTCTCTCTCTGAGTGTCCACAGTGATGGGGAGCCCTGGACTCACTCTGCAGCTCACTGAAGGCAGAGAGCAGTCACACCAGCTCTGTGCATCAATCTCAGAGCTTCAGCACCAAGTGTCCTGCTGCTACTGCCCTGCACTGGAAGGGAGAGAACTTCTGGGCAGGACAAGACCCACTCTGTTTGGTAGGAGATGGCATGGTTCCAGAATGACCCCCTCCTGGAAAACTAACCTAACTTTTCAGAGGGTAAGCCTCAAACCAGGATTTACTAGAAATAAAGGGGTGGGCAGTTAATAGGCACATTCCATTGCCATGTGCTCACTGGAAATTCCTGTATGCTTTTTAATTGCACAAAGATCATTTTGAAATGGAAAATCAGACCATTTTCTTTCAAGTAAGGCTGATCTTTCTGTTTAGAAACATCAAAACTGAAAGCTTTGTGTGAAGCTGTTTGACTCCCTAGCTTCCTCTGCCTAAGGAAACTCTCAAGACTTTTGCAGCCACTTTCAGTCCAGACTCTGTGAGCACCTTAGGCAGGAACACCTACCATGGAGAAGGCTGAACCTTGTTTAGCAAGACAACAGGGTCCAGGAGATGGCCTGTGAAACAGAGGAGTCGGCAGGGAAAGAAGATAGGCAAAGATGTGGGAGGAATCTTTTCAGGTGAACATCTGCTCCTGAAATAGGTGAAGCCTTGCTTTTTATTGCTATGAGCACCTGCCTTGGAGCAGCAATTCCCAGCAGGGCTGTCAGCTACACCTCCACATTGCTCAGATAAAGCCATCCCTCTTCTTACCTCTATAATTTACATGAGTACTCTGCAATCACAAGGATGACATGTATACATCTGCTACTCATTTGCTGTCTCCACAGCTGCCTGGGGAGATCAGGATGTTTTAAGTGTTTGGCAGAAGGCTGGGCTCTAATTTTAAGCCTCTGTCACTCCACTGCATGTGGAGAAAGCACCAGCAACCCTGAGCACAGAGCTGTGCAGGGTGAGGCAGTGATGGGGCAAAAGTCTAGTTAGATCTCAAGACAATGCCATGACTGTGTTTAATCAGGGGCTCAGGTTACAACATCCAGTGAGTCCTTGCAGCACAGATCACCTGGCATCCTCTACTGGCTCTTCTGCCATCCTGCTACATCTGGTGTAAGTTCCTCCTCCTCTCCTTGCCTCAGTTTCCCTCCTGGAGGGGCACAATCTCCTCAGCAGGCCTTTGTGAATGATTTGCACTGATCTTGGTCTCCCCTGTTCCTTCTGAATCGTTCCAGCCACTGCATTCCCAGTATCACTTTGGGCAACAAAAGCCAAGGTGATGCCCTGTTCCTGCTAGTGCCCACCAGTCCCTCTGCACAGAGGGAGCCTGGGCTGGCTGGAGGGGAGGAGAGACAATGAGAGCTTGTCCTTTTCCCTGCCTGCTTCAGAGTACAGGATGGGTCCTGTCAGGGGCCAAGAACTCTTGTTATTTTTGTCTGCAGATCAGAGACATTGCCAGATCAGAGCCAAGAAACACACAAGGTTTCTCTCTACTTTAAAATCAATCTTTGCTTCCCCACAGTGGCTGAATGGATGTTCCCAGCACGGCATGTCCACAATCACACTGGAGGTGGGGCGTTTATGAAGCCTCTTTAGAGAGAGCACAGACACAGGATACCAGGGGCTTGCCTAGCCTTTCAACTTCACAGGATTCAAAGCACATCTGTGCCTTTTCTTAAAGGCCTTTGAAGGTTTCTTCATACTTATAGAAGGAGGAACTTCCTCTAAGGGTGCCCTCAGTACCTTACTCTTGTCTGCTGACCTGGGAATATCCATCAGCTTTAATCACCCAGAAGAGGTCTGAGGTGTTTGCCAAGTTCAAGTCAAGCTACAGGCCAGAGAATCCTTGGCCACAGTGCTAGGGGTACCTTGCCATCCCCTGCAGCACCTGCACAGCCACACAGGTGCCATGGGGCTCTATGTGTATCATAAGCACTCTTGCTCTCTCCAGTCACTGCCACTTAGGAGTGCTCAGGGCACCACCAGGAGTTAAATCTGGAGCACTGACATAGGGAACAGCATGGCTTACAGATAAGGATGGGGCTCAACTGAGCCCAGCAGCCATCAGAGCAGCACAGCTTGAGGATAGCCAAAAATCCTTTCCAGAATTGTGGCATTCACATTCTCTGAAAAATCCCTTCACCCAGGGATTTTCTCCTGGGAAGCTGAGAGGCCTCAGGGAAAACAATTCTTATCTCATTTGCTTCTCCTGTGCTGTGCTCACATGTGGAATGTGTTTGGAGATTGTTCACCCACAGGTGATTGTTCCATTGGATTCTGCTGGGAGTTGTTTTCACTCTTTGGCCAATCAGGGCCAAGCTGTGTCAGGGCTCTGGAAAGAGTCAGGAGTTTTCATTATTATCTTTTTAGCCTTCTGTAAGTATCCTTTCTGCATTCTTTAATATAATATAGTAATCTTTAATATAACATAGTACCATAAAATAATAAATCAGCCTTCTGAGAGCATGGAGTCAGATTCATCATTCCTGCCTTTGTTGGGGCATTCCCAGCAAATGCAATACAGAACCATTTATTCATGGGCACAGGGTTCATTATGAAGGAGCTGGTGCAAATTAGAGGTAGGTGCCAAGAAAACATTTCACACTTTGCAGGAAGGGGTAACTCAGAAGTGCCATGGGATATCAAGGAGAAACCAGGCTACTCACGTTCTCATGACCCTCACTGCCTGGAGCAGATTACTCTGGAGTCCACCTGGAAACAGTAAGAATTCCTCTCTCCAGCTTGGGGAACCTTGGGGACACCTTGGGGAACTGACTTTAGAACCAAGTATGTGATCCAGTTTCACAGGGATGACACAATGTGAAGGTGCAAGACTGGCAGGGATCAAAGCAGGGATGCCCTGAGCCAAGCAGAGGCAGCTCAGTCTCTCAGCAGTGCAGGCCCCACAAACTGGCTGGCAGTGGGGCTGGACTTCCTGGAAGTCTCATCTTAAAAAAGAGGGGTTGATCCAGACAGAGAACACAAAGTCATCAGGACATGAAATCTGCAAAGAAATTGAGTCAGGCTGCTTCCTGGCCACATTATTCTGTCAGCACCCTTGTAAATAAAGACTAATGCATCTCCCAGTGGGCCTGACCCTCCCCTTCTGCCAAGGATCAGATGTGCTGTATATTAATGCACACTTAGCTATTTCAATTTTAAAAATACAACAGAACCAGTGATGCTTAAAATGTACTTGTTAATGGCACCAGTTTGTGATTTCATTTTACTTTAATATCAACCATCTGCTCAGAGCAGACAGCAGCTGCAGCTCTGGTGCCCTTGGGTCTCCACTAAGGAGGGTGTCTGTGAGCTGCCACAGAGGATGCTGTGCAAACCACCAGGAATGGGCTCTACCTGGCCCCAGGGGTCACCTTGTCCTCAGGCCAAGAGCTGACTGCTGTGACCAAAGAGCTCTGCAGGGACATCAGGGCTCTCTTTTCTCTCCACCAGGAAGAGCAGATCAGTGGCTGGTGAGGTGACATGGGGGCACTGGGCATTGAAACTGCCTTGACCTCACTACTGAGATGAGGGAGAGGAGGGCAGGCTGCTGAGGGCACCATCTGCTTCCTGATGGCTGCTGACAGACACATGAGATCCCAGTGCAAAGTGCACTGTCCCCCCAGAAGGAAGGGGAATGCTTTGTGTCCCAGCACCCTCTCTGAATCGTGAAAGCAGGTCCACTGCAGGTGGTGGCACCCAACAGCTCTGGTTTGGATCCCAAAGTGACACTCAAGAGAGCTCCTGTGCAGCAAGTTCACTGCTGGTCTGGCATGGGTACAGGGCCTGGCAAAGGGATCCAACAATGCTGCTCCCAGGCCTGTCCAACAGCTCACTGCTGTTCTTGAAGGCTCAAGTAAGGAGGCACAGGCTTGGTGTGAGGGCAGGACATCACCTAAGAGTCATCCTTGCAATTCTGACCCTGGACAAGGGAGGGAAGGACAGAGGGAAGGGTTTTTGAAGGGATCAGATGACCTTCCCAAATTCTCCCGTTTTAGTCTTGTGGGTCCAGAAAACCCTGTTAAAAGTAAATTAAAAGAACAAGAAAAGAAAAAAAGAAAGCAGAAAGAAAACTGAGAGAAGGAAACCTCCTCCTCTCCTATTCACGGGCTGAGGTATTCCCTGGGCAGCCCTCACTTTCCACCATCCATCCATCACTACCTAAAATAAATACAAGTTTAGAGCAAAACTCATTAGAAAATAAAGTGCATCTGGAATTGGAAAACTTCATGAAAAAAGGGACTTTTTTTTTTCCTCTTTTTTTTCCTTACAAAAAATATTCTTTAAAAAGAAAAGAAAAAAGAAAAGGAGCAACTTGGCTCTCTTGGCCTGGGGTCTAGAGGGCCGTCCCATTGGGTCTACAGGGCCGTCCCATTGGGGAGGGGGATCTTAAATCCACTCTTGAGCAGGGCAAGGCAGATGCAGAGAGCCAGCAGGCCAGCCAGGAGCACGGCCAGCAGAGCCTTGAGGCAGGAGGTGCTGCTGCGGGTGAAGGTGCCGGGCGCCATGGTGCTCAGCAGGGCTGTGCTCACAGTCAGCGTGTACAGGATGGACACTCCCGTGTTGAGGGCCACGATCTTCCCAAACTTGGCAAAGGGGGCAATGATGCAGAAGAACAGTGGGACGGTGGCAATCAGGGTGGTGGTGGCACTGGAGACGATGGCCACACCCACGTGCCGGACTGCTTCCATCGTCCGCCACTGCCGGCACGCCGTGGGGTCCTGGGGGGACAGCACGGTTAGTGTGACAGGCACAGCGGGCTCACTGCTATTTTAGGGCTTGAGAGGGTGGCCTAGCTGATAGAATCCCAGTCCAGGACAAAGAGGCTGCTGGAGTGCAGCTCAGACATTTAGTGCAGTGCTATGCAAGGAGCCATGGGGTTACAATCACAGAATCCCAGAATGATGAGGTTGGAAGAGACCTCTAAGATCATCGAGTCCAACCTGTGCTGCAACACCTCACCTAGACTGTAGCACCAAGTGCCATGTCCAGGTTTTTTTTAAATAAATCCAGAGCTGGTGATTCTCCCACCTCCGTGGGAAAAGCATTCCAGTACTTTATTATTCTTTGGGTGAAAAATTTCTTCCTGTTATCCAACCCATCCCTTCCCTGAGGTAGCTGGAGGCTGTGTCCTCTGGTTCTGTCAGTGCTGCCTGGTGGAAGAGACCGACCCCACCTGTGCACAACCTCCCTTCAGGGAGCTGTACAGAGCAATAAGGGCACCTCTGAGCCTCCTCTTCTCCAGGCTAAACAGCCCCAGCTCTTTCAAACATTCCTCACAGGGTTTGTGCTCCCAGCCCCTCTCCAGCCTCATTGCCTCCTTTGGATGTGCTCCAGCATCTCAATGTCCTTCCCAAACTGAGGGGCCAGAACTGGACACAGCACTCAAGGTGTGCCCTCACCAGTGCCCAGTGCAGGGCAGAATGACCTCCCTGCTCCTGCTGGCCACAGCATTGCTGACACAGGCCAGGGGCCACTGGCCTTCTTGGCCACCAGGGCACTCTGCTGGCTCCTGTTCAACCAGCTGTCGACCAGCACCCCCAGGTCCCCTCCTGCCTGAGCACTGTCCAGCCACTGTCCCCAGCTTGTGACATGGTAGGGGATTTTTGTGGCCAGCTCAGCAGAGACAAAGGCTGCTGGATTTTGTGCCTCCTTTCCACCACATCAGACTGACTGCTGGGCCTACAGCACAGAGGCACTGCATGCAGACACTACACCTGGCATCAGAGATCCCAGGCTTTTGTGGTCTCCATCTTCCCAGTGAGACAAAAGATGTTACAAGGCCAGAGGTGAGCTGGCAGTCAGTCCAGCAGAGCAATTTTCAGAGGTTACAGAATTAGTGTAGAGCTGTAACACTCTACACTGGGAAGATGTCTGTCTTCACTTGGACATGAAAACAGTTTGCTTTGGACACAGCTGTGGCCAGCAAGAAAGGGACAACCATGTGGGTTGGGAACCCTCAGCTGAGTTCACTCAGGTACACAAGCTCACAGTGTGGAGCAGTCAGCTGGACAAGCTGCAGATACCATACCCCAGGGATGCTCTGAGGGTGCCAGGATGTCACAGACATATTTTCTGAAAAATCCTTTCACTAGGATCTTTTCTCCTGAGAAGCTGGGAACCTTCAGCTTCCCCATGTTTTGCTGCTTTGGATGTGATTGGAGAACTGTTCACCCAGCTTGTGAATTGTTTTTACTTGATGACCAATGACAGCCACCTGTGTTGAGGCTGTGAGCAGTCACAAGATTTTATCATTCCTTTCTTTTCTAGCCTTCTGATGTCTCCTCTCTCTTTCTTTAGTATAGTTTTAGATAGCATTTTTAATATTATATCATAAAACAATAAATCAGCCTTCTGAAACATGGAGTCAAGATTCTCATCTCTTCCCTTGTTGGGGTTGCCTGCCAGTTCCACACCAGGACACATCCCCCCTTGCCTACCATGCATCCTGCATCCCAGCTGAGTGGCATGGAGGCACAGGAGGAAGGAGTGCAGGGCTGTGGGAAGAACAGAGCTCACCTCTGCCTGGTGGAGAGGCAGGTTCTCCCCTGCCAGCAGGTAGCCCTCCACCAGGTGCACGCAGTAATCAACAGAGGAGCCAACGAGGATGGAGAGGGAAATGGCTTCCACAGCTCCCATCTCCCAGCCACACCAGTACATGATGGTCACCACGAGGCAGACAACCCCTGGGTGAGAAAGGTGCTGTTAGGCAAATGGAAAGGACTCTGGGGCTGCTGATACAAGTCAGTCCCTGGGGAGTTTGGGCTCATACCCCATAGGTCTGTGTCTGGCACACAGTCCCCCTGCCACAAACACTTCCCTCACCTTCCCTTAGCACAGGGACCATTCCCTAAGGTGACCAGACCTGCTGGGCCTGGTGGAACACCCACCAGACAAACTGACAGACTGATGCCAATCCAGACTAACTCTTGCTAAACGAATCCAAGCCCAGACAAGTGTCCATGTGTGCACACAGGGACCACAGGGTCCTTGTGTCAGCTAACAGAGACACAACTCCTTGCAGAAGGAGAAAATACAGGGCATGCAGGGTAGTTGATGGGAAAAAAATGCAAACTGTGGAAAAAGGGAAATTAACCTTAAACTAGTAAGCTCAAGCTTGTGAATTATATACTTTAAAAAGAGCACTAGAATATTTAACCCAAAATAAAGGAACTGATTCAAGGTATGCCTTTAGATTAGTACATACCTTTAAAAATGTGGAAAGGAAGAAGATTACTTAATTCAAGAGGAAAAGGATTAGTACATGAGGAACCTGTTTTAGAGGTTTTAGAGGCATTAAATTACCTAAAAGAGATAGCTATAGTACATATTAAGGGACACCAAAAGGTGTCACTTAAGTGAGCCTGTTTTGCTTGCTACAGCTACTCAGAGGCTGAGCAGACATTTTTGAAGGCAAAGAGCACTGTTAGTTTGTGAGTCACACGTGGGAGACTAAGTGGTTTCAAAATGTTAGATTTGATTTTTAAACTAAGAGGTTTTAGCAACACATTTAGACCACAATATTATCAAATCACCACTCCAGGAGAGGAAACTATTTACAATTTTGCTTCAAATACTAAAATATTGCTAAAATACTCAGGTTTTAACATCTTCCCCTGCTTGGAAACAGCAGCCATGGTGCAGGTCCTTGGAAAGTAGTGCAATTGTTATTTAGAACTTGTGAGACTTAATCACATTATTATACCTAACAGGTAGGGATGGCATTTGTGTAGCTAAAACCCTTATTTAATCAAATAGAAGGGATTGCGTGGATAAAACACACTGGGAATTAGACACACAAATCTACTTTCCCAATGAGGTTCCTGTGCATTTGTTGAGAGTTTCTTCTGTTCACTTAGCCAGTCTGTTCACCAGGACTGGCTCCTGGAAAGCCAAAAGGGTTTACACAGAATACCAAATCACCAGAGAACCAGCAGTGCCACAATCCATCAACTTCAGGAAAAGTGAAAGCCTTGTAAGAGCCTAAATGAGAGATGTGGGACTCCAGGGGCTCTTCCAGATGCAGTTTATTACAGCCATGAGGTTACAGCAGCCCAGAGTCATGGGTGACAGAGCTGTGCCCACAGCTGGCAGCTCCAGCTGCAGGCAGGCCTGGACACCCTTAGTTTAGGTTACATTGCATTATAGACTTTTCTTTGCTGAGCATCTTCATACAGTAGAACCAATCTATCCCTTAACTTTCATTTATAGCCTTTCATAACTACTGCAATTACCATATTCATGGTACTGTTCTCCAATCACTAAAGTCAGTACATTACAGTTTAAGCTAGAAGTTGTTTTTCAGTTTTCTTGCAGTGGAAAATTCTGAGCCCTTTTTTCTACTTGCCACATTTGCTGACTTGTTTGCCTGTGCTCTCTTTGTGCTTGGTAAAAACATCTTCTTGTTTGAGGTGGGTTTATCCTTTGCTCTGAGCCATAAAAACCCCTTGTAAGTAGCACACCCTTTGCCTCCTTGGTTATCCAGTAAGACTGGCTCAGCAATTCTTCTATATCAAAACTTGCTTTCTTTTCTATTCCTTCTTAAGATTCTACATTTAGAAATCTTTCTGCCAAGCACACATATCTGCGAGACTTTGTCAAACTCTCATCCTTCCCAACAAAGCCTGACACAATGGAATTGGTGTTTTTACCTAAGATGCTGAGCAGCACTGGCAGCAGGAGGAGGATGTGTGTGGTGAACACTGCCACAGCAGCCACACAGATGACCAGCGAGAGGACAAGACCATACAGGGCACTCTGCACTCCTGGAAGGAAACAGCCAGCTGATATGAATCCTGGAAGGTGACAGCTGCCATGGGAAAGGCACCATGTTCCTGCTGGCAACAAGGCAGGCAGGGACTCACACTGGGGAAGACAGGAGGGGGAGAATGAAAGTGGCAAGAAGGTGATTTGTCAGAGCCCAGGACATCCCTCTGGCTGCCCTGGATGGCTCAAGCCCCTGGCAGGGGGCTCAGAGACCTTGGCACAGAGCCCAAGACCCCTGTGCCTTTGATTTTAGCCCATGGAAAAAATTACCAACTTTGTGTGAAGAGTTACAAGCCACAAGAGTTTGAGTAGAATGACAGTGAATTTATCACCAGGTGAAAATAGAATTTTGGGGTTTTTGGAAGGGGGGTTCAGGAGGCAAGATGGAGGAATCTGGGCATGTCCTGTCCTCCTTCTTCTTGGCCTCCATCTTCTGCTGTGATGGTGGCACTTTTGGATTGGTTTAGAGTAGAGACAGACTGTCTAACACAGGTGATAGCTATTGGAAAATTATTGTAAACAAAGTACACATAACTTTTAGTATAAAAAGCCAACACGACCCCAAGGGCAGGGACTGTGCCACAACCCGACCTGCTGGACAGATCTCAGCAGGTCAGAGAAAGAATGTGAGAGATAAGAGAAAATAAACAACCCTGAAAACCAGAACAGAAGAATCCTGACTCCTTCAGCTGGGCTGGGAAAGAGACTCTAACACATCCCGGGGTCATCCTGACCACAGAGACTCTGAGAGTGATTGGTTCCTTGAATCTCACATCAGCAGCAGAGCTGAGTCCCTTCCCTTACCTATTTCCTTGGGCTTTGCCTAATTTTGACAATACACACTGCTCAGGGCAGGAACAGGCTTTGGGAGTTTGCACAGCAGTGGCAAAGGAGTGCAGATATAACCCATGCCCACCATATGGGATGGAGTGTGCTGTGAAGATGTGTCAGAGAGCATGGGTTCCCCAGGGAGAGAAACATGGCAGTCACTTGCCTATAATCTCCATGAAAATCTGCTTCCAGTGCTCACAGGTCTGGAAACCATGTCGGAGAGCAGAGCCCTCTGGGAAGAGCTGGAGTTGCTGCTGCAGGAATGTCTCCCATTTCAGATAGTCAGCATATGTCTGGAAGGATGATTTCCCCTTGTAGGTTGTCTGTAACCAGATAAACACATCACTCACGTCCTGCTCTTTGGGCAGGGTATGCATGGCAAGGGGAAGGGCAGAACAACCAGCTCAAGTGGCAGCAGCAGGCAGAACTGGCAGTGGCATTTGGGCAAATCTGCCACCAGCTTTTTGCCTGAGCTAATTGTGGTGTAAGCACCAAGCTGTGAGTGAGGGCAGGCATCTGTCTGCAACAAATGCTAATAAACACTAAATTACATCTGCAAATGGAAGTGGCCAGTGCAGAGAGAGCAGAGCTAAACCCCAGAAGTCACAAGATGAAGCTGTCACCAGAATGACAATGGTCCCAGGTGATGCCATGTGCTCACCGATTCAAAAGCCATGGAGATCCACTGCACCTTGCCATCCTTCACCCCCACTGCCCCATGAGAGAGCTGTCCAGGCAGCAGGTTTGGCTCAGGGATGTTCTTGCACTCCGGGTGCAACATCTGCAGAAAGGAGGAGATGCTGTAACCTGGAGAGAAAGAAAGAGCAAGAGATGGAGGGCAGAACAGGGGAAGGAAGCACATTGGAGCAAAGAGATGAAAAAAACCCCAACCAACAACCCAAAACGAGAGCCCCAAGAGAATCACAGGACACATTTGTCCACAGCTGCTTCCCCTTGCCACTCTGGTTTGCCAGAACTCTTGAGGTCTCAGCATCACAGCTCTCAGCTGCTGTAGTTTAAAAGGACACTCTGTCACCAGCATGGGACAGGACAGTGCCACTGCTGTTTGTCCCCATCTGTCAGGAAGTAGCACAAAGAGCAAGTGCTGAGGGGCTCTCTGCCTGGCCTGGCAGGGATTTGCTCCAGGCATGAAATTGGCTTTTAGCCTGAAGCCAACATACACTTCCTAGGCTCAGCTCCACAAGCTTGTGACCTCTGAAGCTGGGAGAGATGGTCACTGGTCAGGTATGCAAAGCCACAGACAGTGAGTGAGTAGCCTGACTGCAATGAGATCAGGTGTGAGATCACTGTTATTCAGGAGCTGCTAAGAGGATATTTACTGAATCAAAAGATTGTACCTCAAGCAACACCCATACTAGAAAGAACAAATGCTTTATCTTTCTGGACTACATCCCAAAGAATATACCCAGTGTCTTTGGCATTAAAGAGCCCATCTTTCTTTCTTTCTTTCTTTCTGCCCCAAAAAACACAACCAATGACACGTTCTAGAAGGGTCAAGCTGCCTTGGGAAGGAAAGGAGACAGTAAGAAGCAGTCACCCTTTCTGTTTGCTGCTGAGGACCCCAAGCAAGCACAGGCAGGGCTGCAGAGGAGTTGTCTAACCTACCCGAGGGCAGGCACTGAGCCCCTCCGGGCTTCACCAGCTCAGAGTTGCTGGCAATGGCTTTGCAGAGGCGGCACAGGTTGCCAATCTCTTTGAAGAGGTCAAAGCTGTCATCGTAGATAACACTGCCCTTTCACAAGGAGACACAATGACAAGAGCACCACACGTGAGACATACACACAGCAACTGGCACTCCAGCCTCCTGCCTGCTCCCCTGCCTGCATTTCTCACTGCCCCTTCTGAGGAAACAGGCAAAGGCTGATTCTGCACAGTGCCCCCAAATCACAGAGCAGGAAGAACAGCAGGAAGCTGAAGCGCAGCAGCCAAGCTAAGCATAATTTTTTCTAGGCAATGACTGTCATGTGTCAAGGTATGAGATCTCACAGATAAGTTGTTTCTAGAAGAGTCACGTTTAGTGACTTTCCCTAGAGTAACTGATTTTTGTTTTTTGTTAATAGTTCATAACAAGATATTTATTATAGAAAAATATCAGTTCCCGCAGTCTTGAATGTGTAGTGAGATTTTATACTGCACTCAAGATGGGTTTGTTTCAAAAATCCTCAAGAAAGCCAGGTTTAGACTCAAAATTAAAGGGTTATATATTGCACTCAGAGGGATTTTCTGAAAACTCTGAAGTGTTTTTTTCAATAAGGACTTCCTGATCTCCACTATTTTGTCAGTTTGCTAAAACAGAACTGTACTGGCTCATCACAATGCTACAACCCCTGCCCTTCCATCTGTGCAGACTGCTGGCCCACCCTGGGCTGTGGGTATTTACTAAACCCCATCCAGAGAGAGCCTGCCCCTCGCTTGCCAGCCCCCAGCATGCCAGACCAGCACGGCCTGCCCAGCACACCACACCATGAGTGTGGCATTCACACTCACTGGAAAAATCTCAGCTGCCCAGGAGAAAAATCCTGGGTGAAGGGAAGCCTCAGAGAAAAGGAAAACAATTCTGATCTCATTTGCTTCTCCTGTGCTGTGCTCATGTGGAATGTGTTTGGAGATTGTTCCCCCACAGGTGATTGTTCATTGCATTCTGCTGGGAGTTGTTTTCACTCTTTGGCCAATCAGGGCCAAGCTGTGTCAGGGCTCTGGAAAGAGTCAGGAGTTTTCATTATTATCTTTTAGCCTTCTGTAAGTATCCTTGCTGTGAAAAATGCGTTTTTTAAGATTGGCTTTTTGTAAATATTAAAATGACTATTAAATGTGTTGTGTTAGACAGTAATGCTGCATTAATTCTCTTAAGGAGTGTGCTAAATATAGTTTTAGGTTATAAGATAATGTTAAAATAAAAATTATGCTATGTAAGATACTTTTTTTAAGAAAGGACTCGCACTGAGACAGCAGCCACAGGACACAGAAATCTTTCAGAGAAAGAGAATTTATTGCTCCCTGATCAGAAGAAACGAACTTCTTCCTGCCTCACTCAGCCCTGCAGACGCCGTCAGGATTCAGAGGTAGAAGCTGACACTGCCCAGACAGAATCCTGTGTGTGAATGGAATTGATGCACCATGGATGAGGTGTATGAATATGCAACAGGTTGTTGCTGTTAAGGGTTAATCCTCTGTTGACGTGGGGCCTTTTTTGGGCTTATTTTAGCCAGAAAGAGGTACCTGGACTGTCTGTAACTCTTTGTTTTTATTGTCTCATACTGTCCTAATCCCAATTGTCCAAATTATTATTACTCTAATTACATGCTATTTTTATAACCATTTTATTCCTATTAAACTTTTAAAATTTTAAAAAAACAAGGGCTTGGCGTTTTTCACACTTTCTGTATTCCTTAGTCAAGTTTAGTACAGCATTCTTTAACACAATATAGTATCATAAAATCATAAATCAGCCTTCTGAGGACATGGAGTCAGAGCCATCATCCCTCCCTGCCAGGGGCTCCCCCAAGCACACCCCCCCGAGTACCATGTCTCCGAGGACGTGGTTGTCCTGGCGCCGGGTGCGGTTGACGCCCCTGATCCCAAACACCACAAACACCATGGCTCCCGTGTCCACCAGCGGCCGCACCGCTGGCTTCCCACAGCCCGTGTTCATGCAGGGATTGAATCCAGATGTGGCTGACAGCTTCGCTCTGGGTGCTGTTGTCAAATACAGAGTAAAGGATGGTTGGTTGTTAGAGTGACTTCTTCCAGCTAGGTCTAATGAGCTCCAGGAGGACATAGCACACCTAAGATAGCTCAGCTACCTTTGGAGGCACAATGATCAGCAGGATGGCTTCTGTTGCAGTGTTGGAAACAAAAAGGTTTAATAAAAGGCAAAATAACAAACAGAAAAACTGAGCCAGGGGCCAGACATTCTTGCTCGTGGTAAAACACTTTACAAAAGCGATTAGTTTATTTGTTCACTCCTTTTTCTAGTCAATTGCCCAAGCAAGACTTTTTAGCTTCTGTCTAATTAGCATCCTCAAGTTTGAGGTGAAGTCTCCTGAGTCCTATGAGGTGTCTTTTCACTTAATCAAAGAAACTTTTAGACTTCTGTCCTTTGAAGGAGACAAAGGAACTCCTTTGTTGAAGGAGTTTTGTCACTCCATCAACAAAGAGCACTCTCCTACAGTTAGTGTCCTGGTTTGATAAGGAAGGGTTGAATATCTGAAGGGTGGTGATGAACTGAGAGTCAGTTATCTGAGGGGTAGTAACTTGATTGAGAATCCAAAGTTTTGTCTCACTGTGTTGTGTTGGAAACGGGGGGAGGAGGAGGAATGTTTTTGGAAGGTTTTCATTCTGAGTTCTGTTTGTTCCTTTTTTTTTTTTTTCATATTGTAAGTTAATAAAGTTTCTTCCTTTATTCCTAAGCTGGAGCCTGCTTTGCTCTATTTCTGGTCACATCTCACAGCAGACACTGGGGAGAATATATTTTCATGGGGGCACTGGCATTGTGCCAGCATCAAACCATGACAGTTAGATGGCAAGAAAAGGTCTGATTCTCTGGCTCTTGGCATGTTTGCACAGGCCCTCACCAGCTTACCTCTTTCACTGGGGACATAGAGGATGCCTTTGGTGGGTCCATCTGGGCTAGAGCTGAGCAGACAGCCCGGAGGTGCCACACACACTCGGCCGTGGTAAGGGGGCTTGTGAGACTGGGCAAAATACAGTTTCCTGTGCAGCAAAGAAAGTTTGTTATGGGGGAACAGAGGGAGGGAAGATGAAGCATCCCAAGTATTACATGGAAACAGACATTCTCAGGGACAGAAGCAAAGGGAGAGGTGAACATCTGCAGACCTGTATCCCTAGCCATTGTATATTCTGTGCTGCCCATTCAGCCCATTCAGAGTTCAGGTGGGTAAGGGCAAGAACCAGACCAGCAACATCTTTCTGCCACTCAAAGAAGCCCCCAGTCACAGTCTCTAAGCCTTTTGCGTGTTAATGATGCTGTGGGCTGTCTCGAGGCCTCTCACTGCTCACAGTGACCCTGAGAAAAGTTTGAAAGTCTCTTTTCCCAGCCCAGTGCTCAAAGAAGGAGCCAGAACTCTTCAGTTCTCAGTCTCAAGGTTGTTTATTGTTCCTTATCTATAAAATATTTTCTCCTGTCCAGCTGAGGTCCGTTCAGCTAGACAGTCCAGGGCACTCTGCCTGCCCCTGGGGCCGTGTTAGGTCTTTACACTAAAAACTACATGTACAATATTTAGAATTACTTCCCAATACCTATCACCTGTGTTAGACAGTGAGCTTCTACTCTAAACCAATCTAAAGGTGCCAACATCGCAGCAGAAGATGGAGGCCAAGAATAAGAAGGATAAAGGCTGGACATGCCCAGATTCCTCCATCTTGCCCCCTGAACCCCCATTCTAAAAACCCCAAAATCTACTTTTTCACACAGTGATTAATTCACTATCATTGTACATAATTTGTTGTGGCTTGCAGATCTTCATCTAAGGCTGGTAACTTGCTCTATGGGTCATAATCAAAACCACAGGCATCTTGAGCTCTGTGCCAGGGTCTCTGAGACCCCTGGCAGGGGTCTTGGCTGCTCAGGACAGCCAGAGGGATGTCCTTGGTTCCAACAATGGGCCTGCAAAGTGACTGCAGAGATGGGGCATAAATGCAGCAAAGCAAATTCTAGAGCCATGGATGTCAGTGATTGAGAGCAGGACTAGCACTGGCCATTGGGCATCTCAGGTCAGCCTCTAGCTGAGCTGTTTCTGTTGCCCTGTCCCGAGGGGGTTGGGAAGGTTACCGTGTTCGCTGCTGCTCCTTGGAGGCCACGTAGAAACTGAAATCGAACTTCCAGCCCTTCTTGGTGTCACAGGACAAGGTGGTCATCATCCACTTCCTGGGGCTCATCTGCTTAAGCAGCCCTACTGTGGACACACAAGCTGTCAGCTTCCTGGTGAAGTTACCGAAAGGCACTCTATACACCTAAGCAATGGATTAATGAAAACAGACACTTAACTCCACAGGGTTGCAGCCTGTTGCACATTAGCATCACACTCTCCCTTCCTCCCTGAGCACTGGCACAGCCACACAGAATGAGCAGTGCAGGCACAGCCAGCCCCCAGCCTGCCCCTTCCCAGTGATGGCCAGTGTGTGAGGGGCCCCTCAATGCCCTCATTCCCAGTGGCCTGGGCTGAATGGTGGCTGCTCTGCCCAGGGTGAGGGACATCTGCCCTAGTGACACCCACAGTTTTGCTCCCATCACTGATAGTCACCTCTCAACAGCAACAGGTGAAGTCTTGTGGCACTCTAAGGTATCATCCTGGATGCCTTCTGTATTAACTACCCTACTGCAGTGCTCTGAAAATGTCACCCAAAGCTAGATAGGGCCCCATGGAGAGACAGGAGGAGGCTCTTGTGCTCACCTGCTGAGTGCTGCCCTCTTGCTAGAGGCGTCCACCATCCTGGACTGACTCACCTGGAATGAAGGCACCTCCCCGTCTCCCGGTGACACCATCTGCCAGGGCGCAGGGACACTGGCATTGAGTGAGAATCTGTAGATAGCTGGTCTTCCCTTGCTCCTGGACTTGGAGATATACACAGTCCCCTGGAGCTCTGAGGAAAACAGAGGGCATGAGGTTTGGTGGTACTTCTCATCCAGCAGATGCTACAGATGCAGCCAGAGCAAAGGAGGGCTCCAATGCTCTGCTGTCTGCTCAGAGACACCAGGCACAGCCTCTGCCCTCTCACCACACAGTACATCTTGCAAAGGCTATCACAAATACATCCTGAGCTGCAGTAATTCCTGATGGCTTATTGATTCATGTCATCCTGGGACCTGGCCCAGTAACTGTTTTATCCTCAAAATCCCCTGCAAACTGAATTTACTCTCCTCATCACCTGCCAATAAGGTTGTGAACAGGACTGGGATGTGAAAGCTTGGAGTTCCTCACCCTGTACTCAGATCAGAGGGATATGACACTACGTGATACTGCCACCTGGGTTATAGGACCATGTCCTAGAGAGCAGCAGGTATTCAGGGAAAGGGGGATTCTAAAGAGGCCCCACTCATCCAGCACCAGCCTAGGGCTCAGTGGGGCAGGCTCTGAAGAGAATTATTCCCCATCAGCTATTCAGAGAGCATGTGGTTTAGTTTGTACCCCGGTGGATCCTTGGGCCCTGGCCCCAGTTGTGGCCAGAGTCATCATGCTCCACTCACCTTGCTGCCCTTCATCACTCATGCTGCCTTTGCTTCCCCAAGGTGAACCTGAGCCCCTCTTCTTTTTTTCCAGGGAAGTTCGGATGTTGTTCTGCAAACTGTGGGGCTTTTCCTGAAACAAACCTGTCCCACAAGGTTAGTCAGGGAGGAAAGAGTGAATGGCATGAGGAAAGAGGTATCAGGCCTGTGCACATCACAGACCCAGCTGCTGAATACCAAACCCTGAGCAGGCAACCCAGTGCCACAGTCTCTCGGCTGGGCACTGACATGAGACCAGCACTTAGGAGTAAAAATAGTCAGTTTTCATGGTCTGTGAAGGGATTGCTCCAGAAGAAATACTCAGGCAGTTCATGGCTAAAGCAGGAAATAGCTTTCTAAATACTCCATTCCTACAGGCAACTCAACCATCCTATTCCCAACGTGTGCCTCTTTTCCACAGGGTCCATCCAATGTCCAGTGAGAGATTTGAACATTGTAGGTGTCTGCCTCACGTTTCAGCTCCTCCAGCCCAGGGCTTAGGCCAGGCTGGACTGCACCCACCATGGTTTGGGAACCAGTGTTCTCACCTGAGCAGGTGATGCAGGAGATCCCTTCAGCACTCAGGTTGTATTTCAGATCCAGTAGCACCTGGATGTTTGTGTCTGGCCGGAACAAGACTGGAGCACGGCTGGCTGGATGGAGGCGGCTGGCAAAGAATATGGACAGGAGCAAAACCAGGAGAAACAGCCCTGCAAGGAGAAACCTGGCTAAGCATGGGACCCTACATGCACTTCACACTCCAGATGTGCTCAGAGAACAGGCATGTGGTAGAAAGATGGTATTTTCAGCTGGAAAAAGAACAGCCACTAAAGCACACTGGCAGCTGGGCTTTCTTGTAATAAGCTCCATGCCTGGAAAAAACTCCATCAGGAATTGCCACTTTAGATCTGAGTGAGAAGAAAGGGACTGAAAAGTCCCTTAGGGACTGAGTATTCGGGGAGCACTCTCCCACTGTAGAAGACATTTACCATGTCCCTTTTCCCAGCTCTTGTAACTAGTAATCAAGGCTTGGAGAGTGATTGAAATGTCAAGCCCTCTAAAATCCATGCAGATGCAACCTGCCTCCTTGCTTACCCACAATCACCCATCTGCTCTTCACTGCAGACCACAGCACCCAGTGCTCCAGCAGCTCTTGCAGATGAGTTATCAAGTGACCCTGGCTGCTCTTCTCTGCAGAGAGCTGCAGATTTTCTGGCATCACAGACACCAAGGGGACATCCCCCATTTCCAGGGAGACTAGAATAGAGAGAAATCAAAAGCAGTCTCAGTGCCATGAGTGTCTCTCAGAGCTCTCTGCTCTCCTTTATCAAATCTTGTGCAAGGTGCTGTACAACTCACTCAAGCTGCAGAGATGGAGTAAAACCCCAGCAGAGGCAGTGACTCCAGGATGTTTTAAGAAGCATCTTTGTCAAGTCACTGCCATGCAACATCTACACATCTAAGTCCATAGCTCAGTCCAAATCCATGCTTCAGGCTATTCCCTGCCCTGCCAAACCCCACAAACACTGTCCATAAGGTCACAGGGACACTTCATGCTTCTTGGGCCAACCAGAATTTGTCCCCATCCCACTAAATATGTCTTACTGCTAATTACAAAGAGCTGACCTCTTCCTGAGTGCAGCCTGGCTCCTCCCTGATTCTCTTATCTCCAGATCAGGGATGCCAAGGGAAATGCCCCCTTCTCTAGGTGTGAGAAGAGGGCACTTGCTGTGGGGGGATGAAGCATGCCTGGCACACTGTACAGCCAACCTACAAACCACCCTTGGCCAGTGACTGGAACAAGCTGCTTTGCTTCTCCACAGCTCCCTCACGCCCAGGGGCCCTGGAGGAAAACATTCTGCTGTTTGCAGGGAAGAGAGGGATTATTTCCATACATCACCACTGCATGTGGCTCTGGCATACTAAGGAGAACTCTTGCAGCACAGAGCCAGAGCTTCTCTGCCTGCCTGTCAAAGGCATCTCAGAGCCCACTCTGCAGCAAGGGCTCTGCACATGCCATGGAATTGACTCAGCTATCTCCAGTTCCAATTTGCTTCTAGGCCTGAAAGTTACTCACTGCCCTGACCACAGCTGTGGGGGGCTTAAAAGGAAGAGATTCCAGCAAGTTTTAAAAGCCAAGTACAAGAGAGCATGACCCTGTAAGCACCTTTTTCTTGGGCTGGAAGGATTATCTCCTGCTAACAACAGATAGGGAATTTCTGGGGTTTTTTTCTAGATTGCTGATGTGATCTCAGGCAAGTCACTGCCCTCTTCATACCATGATGAATGAGCTGCCCTAGGGGCTGATGCTGGAGAACAAGAGTGTTCTTTCTCCTGCTTCCCAAACACAATGCTCCAAATGGCAGGGAAGAGGGGAAAACTTTACTGCATGGTGAGCTGTGTTATGGATCAGATGTTTCATGGCTACTTCCATGTCACAATCAGTGATTCCAGACAAAGCAGACCATAGTGGGCCCAAGAGAATTAGCAAACTAGCTAAGAAAGCATGCATTGGCACCCACTGAAGATCTAAAAGCAAACTTACAAAGAATATTGAGTCCTGACTCCTACAACTTCCATGAGGACACCATCTCCAGTTTCCAGGGAACTGAGGCAAGGACCAGTGTCAGGGGTAGGGAGAGCTGCAGGATGAAGAGGGCAGTGTGATCCCCTAAAGGCACAAACAGCAGACACGTACCTGGCTCCTCCTCCACGCTGAGCAGTGGGATGTCATCATCAAGGTAGGGAAGGGTCTCTCTGCCTGCTCTGGAGGTGGCTGCTGAGGCAATGAAGAGATCCTCAGCCAGGTGCAAGGCACTCTTTTTGGTGCACTTCTGACTGCAGCTGGATTGAAGCAGGAAAGGAGACAAAGGCAAGAGTTTAAAGCCACATACCCCGTGAAGAGTTACCAGTGGGCTCCTTCAGTGGCAAGGAGCACAGGAACAACCTGCTCCAATTGCTTGGAAAGACAACAGGAACTGCCAGGAGCAAATTCCATTGCTCAGTGCTGAGAGGGCAGGGGCTGGGCTGGATACACAGAGCAGGGCTGAGCCTGGACACTCTGTCCATGACAATGACACTGGGTGCTGAGTGATGGGAGTTTCTACAGCTCATCTCCCTGCTAACGAATAAAATCATTCCAGGTCACCTGCAGTGCTAAAGAGCAGGGGAGAAGGAAATGTGCTGACTTTCAAACACAAATCTCCACATCCTGGCAGGAGCAGTGGGGACCTGTCTGCCTTGCAGGGCTTGCATCTCCACCTCTTGAAGGTTTAGCTGTGCATTAAGTGTTCCAAGGAAACAAATGGTCCAATACTCACTCCATGGCATTCAACCAAGAGAACTGACAGAGAGAATGAGACTGGGACTTGACCCTTCCATTTTGCTCCAATCTGGAATGGCAGAACTTACATTTCCCTTGTGTCAGAGCCAAAGCCAAGCTGCCTGAGGGGAATGAGGATAAACTGAGATGACAGGGAAGGAATTTGCAAACCTCCTTGACTGCAAATTCCTCAACTTCCCACCCACAGGCTCCAGGGCTCACCTGGCTTGGCAGGAGCTCTCTAATGGGGACACATAAAGGGTCCATATTCCAAGAGCAGCTGGCATGGTGAAGAGCACAGCTACCCAGCAGCAGGACACAATCAGTGACATGAAGAGTCCAAAGTCATGCACAGCTGGGATCTACATGAAGAGAGAGAACATGGGATTGGGATCTGTAAAGGCTACAGCTGGTCTACAGCTGCACAAATAATTTGGCCATGACAGACACTTACACAACCAGCCTAGCTTGTTAGGGAATTGAAGCAAACAAGGCCTTGGACACAATACTGATAGGCTAAATTCAAGTTTAAACAAGGGGACCCCAGCCAATCCCTTTGAATCAGGAATGCACCCACATCACTGGCCAGTTAGCTGGGCAGAGTTGACCTTTGTCCAATCCTCTCTCTAAGTGCAGGAAATTCAAAGCCCCCATAAAAGAGGGTGTGCTTCAACAAAGGTTGGCTGTTGCCACGGGAACTTTGCAATGTGTGTACATTGCATTCCTGTCTCCACCATCAGTGACAGGGATCAACTGGGGCAGGATTGCTGAAGAGACAGCAGACAAGGAAGAGATGTCTGGAGGAACCTGAGGATAATACATGTTGACCTCAGTCATGAAAATCAGCAAACCTGATAGGTAAAGCACTGAAACAGAGCCTGTTTGATCAGTGGCACAGTGTTACGTGGAGACAGACAACACAAACCCTCAGAGATCTGTGTGGCAGCAGCAATGGTTTATTATGGAAGCTTCCTTAAACAGGGGCTTTAAAACTCCCAGGGTTAGACAACTGATTGGTCTGGGTCTTAACACCACCCCAGCTCCCTGAGCAGTGCTATGTCTGCATTCCAGAAGGAACATGACTGGATGAGATCTCTGTAGCCACATTTCCCTTCACAGAGAAAAGCAAGGCACAATTCTTCCCAAGAATATTTCTGGGTTTCCCATTCTCTGAACCTCAGAGAAAGGAAACACAATTCTTATCATTTGCTGTGCCTGTGTTGTGCCAAAGTAGAATGCAATGTGGAGATTGTTTCCCCACAGTGATGGGGTTTTGTTTCCTTGGCTATCAGGGCCAGGTGTGTGTGTGTGTGTCAGGACTGTCACTGACAGTCACAAGATTCTGGGCAGTGGTATGCTTGGCAGATTCAGTTTAGATGTAATGTAATACAGTATAATAAAGTAATTAATTAGCCTTCTGATAAGATGAATCCTCCTCATCATTCCTCCCTGCCACAGGGGTTGCCTTGTTTTTGAGAGATCTCTGTTTGAGTTCACATCTAACCAATGATTGCTCACTCAGGGACTTGTTTTAATTCTTCTCCAGAACGAACCAGGCTAACTGAATTGGATTTCTGTTATGGCCAGATTTACCTTGTCCAGCTACAGACCAGCTGTACTGTGACAGCACAGAAGTATTTCCTTGGATAATGCACTACCTTACAGCAAGTAAGAGACAGCTCTGTAAGGAGCAGGTCTGGCAGCCCACGGTGCTGATGGAGAGGATAGATGGTGTTGGCAGGCTCCGGATCTATTTGGCCCTTTGGCAGACATTGAAACCCCAAATTCCAGAGGTGCAGGGTACCTGAGAGAAGATGTTGGCAGCATATGCTGCAGCTGTGGTCAGGGAGGTGAAGAAGGTGGCTTTCCCTGCTGTCTGGACCGTGTGGATCATGCGCAGCCGCAGGTCCTTGAGGTGGGTGGCTTGGCGGTAGGTGTTGATGAAAACAAAGACATCATCAACTCCTGGAAAAAGACAGCAGAGATATTGATACTCTGCTCACAGAGGGGACACCTGCTAAAAATCTGATTTCCCCCTTGACATTTGAACAGCAAATATTAAATTTATAGGTAACAGGAAAAGGGCCTGAAAATTCAATTTGCATTTGCCACCATCACCTTCTTCTCTCCTGCAGACAGAAGCAGGGCAAGGCAGCACAGGTAAAGCACAGGCTTGGAGTAAAGATGAGCTTACCAATCCCCACGATGACAAAGGCAGCCACACCATTGAGTATACCCAGATACTGGATCCCAAACACGACATGGTACAGGAACAGAGCCACCAGGCAGCTCAGCCCAATGCTGGCAATGCCAAAGAATGACAGAAACACTGCAGCAGAAAAGAAACACGGAAAAAATAGTATCTCTGGCCACCCCCAGCAGAACAAACTCCTCCCATCTGCCCTGTTGGGATAGTGGCTCCCATGAGTGTGTTGGTAGCAGAGAACAGTTCAGGGCTGCAAGAGTAATGCTTGCAGACTCCCTCCCATGAGGTTCATGCAAAAAATTACATCAAATTTATGCCAGTGTTACCAAGACAAGCATTTTCATCTTATTCCTGATCTCCTGTGAGTCTTTCCCTCACCCTGCCAATAAAGCTCTGCTCTGGAGAACCAGACTGGCTTGCCCTTCTGCATGCTGCTGTGCCACACAACCACACTGGTGCCAGGGCATCAGAGTCTCTCCTCAGCCTTGACACAGAGAGCCAGGGCACATCTGGATTTGTGTGAGAACAGGAGAGCTGTGACTCCAGCATACCTGAGCAGGAGGTGAGGACGTAGACCAAGACAGCTATGCAGCTGCTGCTGATGAAGGCCAGCAACATGTCATTGTTGAAAGTCCTCCTCACTTCATAGTCAAACAAATCTGTTCCTCCATACAGCACCTGGACTTTGCTAGGGTGGGGAGATATGAAAGAAGAGGAATAGCTGAGCACAAAAGGAGCAGAGCCAGGTGGTTTAAAGCACAGTATCTCCTCCAGAGCCAAAGGAGGTCACTGCTCTAATAACCTGGCAGTTCTCTGAGAAAACAGAGCAGTGAGAGCAGGTTGAACAAAGCTGCTGCTGGAGGTGAAATTTATTATCTAAAGGTATCAGCTGTAGTTTTTCACTTCAGAGACGCCTGTAGCTAGCTGGCAGTTAGGCACTCAGAATGAATCCAAACAAAGCAGAAACTCAGTTTACCTCCAGTGGAAAGGGTTCAGGCGATGGTGAAGAGAAAGAGAGCAGGTTCCGCCGGAGGGTTAAATCCAGAGTTTATTCCAGGGTGACAGAGCTCTGAATCTCGGTAACAGCTCCAACAGAATCCAGACCACATGGTTTCAGTGTCTTTTAAGCCCACAGGGAGAGGGGAGGGAGAGGATAGGTGAGCCACCAACCAGGTGGGAGGGGGAGGGTCTCAGGGGACAATGACACCTGGACAGGCCAATGACCCCAGGTCTGAGAAGCATCTGTTGAACTTCTGCCAATCACACGACGCCCTTGCTGGAATGTGGAACTTGACAGACAGCACTTAGAAAGAGGGCAAGGGGGCAGAGGGAAGGGAAGGAAGAAGTTGGCACAATATCCTATCCCTATATCCAGAGGGACAGGATATAGCTTCACACCACAACTGCAATTCATACAGGGAAGGAGAAAAATCAAGAGTAGGTCTAATATTTTTAAAATTCCTCCACTGCATGGTGGGTCTTAGGCACTAATAGACAGTTCCTGGAGCCTTCAAAGCCAATTCCATCTGGAATCCTAATCACTGCTTATTATATTAGCACTGTGGATGCAGGCAGAGGGAGGGATTAATCAGAAACTATATGATTTACCAGGTTCTGCCTCTGGAAGCAGGCTCAGAGCAAAAATAATCCAACATAATTTAACCAGGACTACAATAATGCTGCACCATAGGAGGCTATCAGGGATCTGAGCTTTGGAACTGAGCCTTGGCCTCAATTCCTTTTTGGCTTGTCAGAATCACAACCTGCTTTCCCAGCCCGTTGCTGAGAACGCTCTGTGGCTGCCTGCACTCCAACCTGTTTTTGAAGATCAGCCTCCCTTCATTCTGGGAAGTACTAAGAATCAGGGCAGTAGAAAGCTGGAGTCTAAGAAGGCACAGAGACTGGGACACACAGCCTTCAGTCAACTGCCTGAGTACTGGCATGCTCTTTTAGCCCTTTTAGCTCTATTTTATCATCTCTCTCTCTCACAAGCACTGAGCAAAGCTCTGTTCAAGCAAGACCTGGTAGTGAAAAAAGCTTGCACTTCCTGAAACTCATCCTGCCCTGAAACTCTCTTCCCCGCCTCTCTGTACAAAAAGCAGAATTGGATCCACAGGTTGAGCAGCCTTGAGAAAAGACTTTCATCCCCTGCATCAGACCAGTAGTGGCCCAATTCAGAGCAGGAAGCCAGTTCTGTTTGAGCTAGTGGAACTGGATTTGTAAGACAAAAGCAAAAAGATCCTATGCCAGACAAGGACTCAGTGGAACGAGAGGCAGTAGATTCAAACTTTGTCCCCTTTTCATTGTCTCTGTTGGTGTCTCTGGCATGCTGCTGCTTGTGGAACTGGCAGTAAAGGGGAGCATAGGAGCAGGCCTTGTACTCCCCACCATCATTCACAGCTCTGTGGCTGAGCCCAGTTTCAATGGAGATGCTTTTTCATCTGGAACATTATGCCATGGCCACTGTTCAAGTCTGACCAGTAGTCCAAGGCAGCATGTCAAGCCTTCTGTGCCTGGTGCCTTCCCAGGGAAGCCAAATGGAACATGGCTACCAGAGTAGAACAGGCACTTCTGCCCTGGTGTGAACTTTAAGGCAGAGCTGTCATTGTCATATTTTCTGAAAAATCCCCCTGCCCAGGATCTTGCTCCTGGGAAGCTGAGAAGCCTCAGAGAAAAAGGAAAACAATAATTATCTGATTTGCTTCTCCTGTGTTTTGCTGCTTTGGAATGTGGTTGGAGATTGTTTATCCAACAGGTGATTGTTTCTTTGGTTTCATATGAATTGTTTTGACTTATTGGCCAATCAGGGTCAAGCTGTGTCAGGGCTCTGGAAAGAGTCATGAGTTCTCATTATTATCTATTTAGCCTTCTGTAAGTATCCTTTCTGTATTCTTTAGTATAGTTTAGTATAGGAGTGTGCCTCTTGTTGAAGGAGTGACAAAACTATCTTTTGTCTCTTCAAAAAGAAAAAAAGCCCAAAAATTTCTCTTCTCAATTAAGTGAAAAAGCTACTTCATAAGTCTAAGGGACTTCAAACTTAAGGACAGCTGATTAAACCAAAGCCAAAAAGTCCTGCCTGGGCAATTTACTAAAAAAAGGAGTGAACAAAGAAACTAATCACTTTTGTAAGGTGTTTTACTAGGAACAAGAACCTCTAGCACCTGGCTTGGTTTTTCTCTGTTTGTTATTTTGCATTTTAATAAACCTTTTTGTTTCTAACACTGCAACAGAAGCCATCCTGCTGATTTTATGCCTCCAAGGATAGCTGAGCTATCTTGGGTGTGTTATAGACCTCTGAAACCTTATTAGACCTAGATTGAGGAGACTATAAGAGTTAGTATAGTATCCTTTAATATAATACAGTATCATAAAATAATAAATTAGTCTGCTAAGAACACAGAGTCAGATTCATCATTCCTTCCTTCGTCTGGGAACCCTGCAAACACAACAGCAGAGCTTTTGCCCGGAGAGGTCTGGTCCATCCTGTGCCCTTCCCTGCTCTCGTGCACTCCCACCTGCCCTGCCCACACACCCCCTCACCTCGTGGACTGCTTGGCCAGCATGGCCACGTAGGTGATGACGAAGTTCTGGAACTTGCGGCGCTGCTCCTCCCAGCGATCCTCCACCGAGTAGTAGTTGGGCAGTGGGGCCCCGAAGAGGATCTCGCTCCGCAGCAGGGAGCTCTTCATGTTCTCAGCAGACAAGCCCTCATCCACGTACCAGTAGAATTCGGGGTGGGTCATGGCCAGCTCCAGGGATCCTGCAGGAGAAAGCAGTGCCACTTTTGTAGGGTCCTGCTTGATTGTCTTGGCAAGGCACAGGATCTCGTCTGCTGCGGGGAAACTGGGAGTCATCCTGTCCTTCACCAGAGCAATGCTGACTGCTGCTGCCTTCCAGAGAGCAAGGAGGGCCAGGGAAACCTGGATTGCAAAGACTCACATCCCACTTCTGTTCTGTGACTGCCTGTGTTCCTTCCCCCATGCACTTCCTCATCAGGGACACATCTTCCACCTGACTGACCTGAGCTACAGCACCCCCAGGCAACAGCATCCTGATCAATCCCTGCTGGACGCCCTTCCTTCTCTTACACTGGGACAATATTTTTTCCATTACACTTGGAAGCACAAGACCTAAACAATGCCCATGGAAGAGGAGTACTGGCTCTGCTGTGACCTGGCACCTCTGCCATCTGATGGTGTGAGGGATGCAGAGATGGAGGCACTCAGCTAGTTCTGACTAAGAGACACTGCCTATCTATTCCCAAAATCCAGTTCCCTAGAGTTTGTACCAGTAAGACCAGAAACTTTGCTCCTTCCTGTTTTGGTAGCAGAACTGTTACTGGAGCAGATGGACTTAATCCTTTGCTTGCTCCCTGCGTGGCTCCTGGACAGCTACCCTCTGCAGCCTGGCTTGGGAGACAGATGGAGGGTACATCCCACAGCCACAGCACACCCACAGACTCCTCATGAGTCACCTCTTTGTCACCACCCAGAGCCTCTGTTCCATTAGAGGTGCACAGCACAAGGTACAGAGCTGGGAGGAGGAGGCAGGGCCTTTTTCCTCCTCTCCTTATAGGAACCTTTCAGTTGGTGACTCACAAGCTGCCAGAACAGCCCACGGACCTCTTTAATCTGCTCTGAAGTGCAGGGAAGCTCATCCCTATTTGTCTTTCCAAGCCCCTGGCATTGCTCTAGTGAACCACAGCCATCTACAGGGGACAAGGATCAGCAGAAGACTTCTGTACCATTCATGACACCCCCTCACTTGTCCCTCTCCCTTGCCTGTGGGGGTCTGTGTGACCTGTGACTGGAGTTGCAGGGTTGAAAAGGGGCCCTGGTGCAGAAAAGACAATTCCTCAAGGCACAGCCCAGCAGCATCTTCCTCTCCTTACAAGGCAGTCACTCCTCTTAGCTGCACACCACTGACTGCCTGAACCTGAGGAGAGGCATTCCTTGAGCATGCCAGCCCTTGCCCGTGGCCCTCAGCTCACCTTGGATGTCAGCAAGGTCTTGTCCCATGCCATCATAGTAAATCTTCCCTCCTCTCTCAGTGGGGAAGAAGTAGGTCATGAGGGAGCTGGGAGGGGAGCAGTAGGAGTAAGAACCCAGGGGCAGGTCCTTCAAGACCTCGTGGGGCTTCCAGCAGAATTCACGGAAGCGAGGGTGGTCCATGATCTTGCGCTCGACCTCATGGATGGTGACCAGGCGCTCCGTGGTGAAGATGTTGTTCTCAGAGTCCCCCCGAGCCAGAAAAATGAGCTCAATGCGCCAGTGAGCATGTGTCTGTGTGTTAGCACTGATGTAAGTGCTGGAGTAGTCCCAGCGTGGGGATCTCCTCCCGACTCGGGAGGTCTGGTTTGCTGGGCTGGGCTGGGGCTGGGGCTGCAGGGAGCTGGCCCTGCCCTCCGCGGGGCTGCGCCTGACGCGCGCGCTGACCCCGAGCTGGGAAGCGTTGAGGTGGAGCTGCTGGAGCTGCTCGAAGATGAGCCTCTGCAGGGTTTCCGAGGTAAAGTCAGCCAGGTCCCGGCGGTTCCTCCCCCAGGAGCCAAACTGGGATTTGAGGGCCAAGGCGAGGGCATCGAAGCGCTGCGAGGACTCGTGGTTGCGGATCTCGAAAGCGTTGTAGGAGATGTCAATATCCAGGGCAGGGTAGTGGAGGAACATGACAACAGCCAGCACAGCAGGGATGGCACAGCCCAGGAAAAGTATGAAGCCAGCACAGTACGGGTTGGTGAACACCCAGCCAACAATATTCCAGAAGCCAGACATGGGCAGTGTGACACACAGGGGCCTGACTCTGCACGGGCTTTTCCCACACAACAGAGCACCCTCTCGCCTCTTCCGGGAGCTGAAGGCCACCTCTTCATCTTCCTCCTCTAGCCAGGCATCCTGTAACAATGGGTCATCCTCTGTGTCCATATCCAGCACCTGCACACAGATAGAGCAGTCAGCAAGACCCAGCAGTGGTGTCACAGGCACAGCTGTGAATCCACAGACGCACAGCAGCAGAGCCAGGACACTCCAGTTCCCTCAGGAGGAAAGCATCACTCTCTTCCAAGCCCCACAGATCTGCTGCAGCCACTGAAACAACAGCCTTGTCATGGGGCATCCCACTCTGCCTGGCAGAGGAACCAGAGAGGGAGAAGTTCAAGTGACAGTCCCAGAGCCCAGTGCTGTGGCAGAGGAAGGCTCTGTATGGCTCCAGGAGCACCAGGCAAGGAGACTGCAGGGATTCACAGTATGTTGCTCACCCTGCAGCAGCATGAACACTTAACTAGCTAACCTGGTTCTCACATCCAGGAATGGTTCATGCTACCAGATACAAAATGCAAAGGAGCACTATCCTCCTCTCCTTAGGACTGACAATAGACTTCCCCCAGCTATTTATAGCTTTGCTCCTCACCAGCCCCCCCAAACACAGCACCTTGTCAGCCCCAGCTCACAGTGCTCACCTTTGCCAGGCATCCAGTGAGTTTTCAGAGGGGTTGACATGTTGCAAGCATGGTGTGCAGGTGTGGCTGTGTGCTTCTGGCTCAGTGTGCACACACACGCACGCTTCGTGGGGAAGATGAATACTGCTATAAATAGCTGGGGAAATCTATTGATAATGCTCCTATGGCTGGGGTGTGACCCCCATCCATCACTCAGCTGCCAGGGACTGTTACCCTTCAGCCTCTAAGGGACAGCCAAGCTGGAACTCCACATTAGTGTAGATTGATGCTGCAGGAGCTCAGGTGTAAACTTCACCCATCCCACTTGGGCAGGTTGGTGTGTACCTGCAGTTACCTCCCCTCTACCCCTGACTTTTCTCCCACTGGCCTGGGGAATGGAGTTACTGTGAGATCTGAAAAAGGATATGTATTCTCTCTTTAGAAAGAGAGGTAAAGAGCCATAATAATTTCCCATTTTATTGAGTTACTGAGGAGAAGGAGGGAAAAGATTCTTATCCTGAGACAGAAGAGCCTGCATGTGACAAGAAAGGGAAATGAGAGAGAGCAACTTAATAATAAGGCAGCAGAAAAGGGATTACACCATCTTCTTTCTTAACCAAGAGCTAAATCCTCAGCTCAAGGATGGGATCAGTTCTAAGACATCTCCCTCTGACTTGTCCATCAATTGTCATGGTCTGGACTGCAAATCCCAATTTGTAACACATGGGCACCTATAATGTCTGGTGACCAGCATGTGTTACACTCTAGCTGCAGACTGGCACAAATTCTGGCACTGGTGTGAACTCCAGCACAGAAATTTCTGGAGAAGCCCCTGTATGCACTCACATGAGAACTGAGTCAGGGAAGGATCAAGACTTGGTTTGGGACAGTGGCATGGGCAGGGTGGGTGGCACCTGGACTGTCCCCAGCAGTGCCAGCCTCCCTCTGCATGCAGGGTACCCCTGCATCCACAGCTCTGAACCCCCTTCAGGAGAGCTGATTCAGCTCCAGAGCCACACATGGCACACTCAGCATTGCCCTTGGGACTCATCTGGCTTTGCCACCTCCCTCAGATCCTGCCTGGGTCAGGATGACAGCCTATCCAACCCAAAACATGGCAGATTGAATTGGTGGGGGAGATAAACCCTCAAATCATCCAGAAAGGGATTGAAATGCATTTTTTTTATGCTTGAATTTTACTTGAGGGCTGGCCTGTTTTCCCTCCATCACTTCTCATGCTATCCAGAGACTCTCAGCACTGAATCATGGCCCAATTACTTTTTCAGCTCCAGGATACACACAGAGAACTTAATCCTGCAGCCTTCATTAAAGCTCTGCCTCACTTCTGAGCAAGCTTAGCCTGCACCAGGTTGAAAGAGGCAGAGGATTAGAGAACTCCTTGGAGCCCTGGGTCTGTTTCTTTAGAGAAGAGGCATTGATTCAACTGGTTTGGGTAGGCATATAGACTTGTTGGGCTTCCCTCTGCTATTTCCAAAGCAAACAGGATTCCTGCAAGCGAGATCCAGCTCAAACCCCAACAGCCCCACAGGGATTGTCATTCACTTGCACCTCAACCAGGAAAAACACCCATGCAGATCCCACATGACAGTTCTTTTTCAGTGACATCTAGAAGAAAGTCACTGGCAAGTTGGAGAGAAGCAGTGACAGATGAGGAAGCTAATTACACCCGACCTGACTAATTAATGCTGACTTTCACATTAAAAAATCCTCACTAGTGTTCCATTTCAATTACCCAGTTGTTCCTTCCTACAGGAAAAAGGAAGCCTTGTGCAACACCAAGGTAGAAAGGAAAAAGGAAAGGAAGCTCAAGACTAGAAGGGAGGGTAAGACAATTTCTGTAATATAGGAGATTCTCATTGACAAAATAATAATCAAACTTCACACTGGTTTCTCCCATGTGCAGAGCATTCACAGCGGGGCTAGCAGTTTTGTGCTCCTGAAATCTTCTGGAGTTTCTACCAAAGGCAGCTTTAGGCCCCTTTGATAGCTACATGAAGTTCCTCTAAGGGGGAGAGAAATAGCCTTCATGCTTCCCAATTATCCTAAGAGCATCTGGGTCCTGGCAAAAGCCACATCTCTGTGGCACAGAGCTGCACACAGAACAACTGAAGGGCATCATTAATGTACCACACTAAAGCAGAGCTCCACAGGGACACCAGGACACAGCACCACAGTCCTCCTCTACACTTGAATCACTGAGACCAATCCAGAAGTCTAGTTCTAAAATGCCACCAAGAAGGGCTTTCTCAAATCCCTGTTCTGTGGCATTCACAGTCTCTGAAAAATCCCTTCACCCAGGGTTTTTCTCCTGGGAAGCTGAGAGGCCTCAGAGAAAAGGAAAACAATTCTGATCTCATTTGCTTCTCCTGTGTTGTGCTCATGTGGAATGTGTTTGGAGGTTGTTCACCCACAGGTGATTGTTCCATTGCATTCTGCTGGGAGTAGTTTGGAGTCTTTGGCCAACCAGGGCCAAGCTGTGTCAGGGCTCTGGAAAGAGTCAGGAGTTTTCATTATTATCTTTTTATCCTTCTGTAAGTATCCTTTCTGTATTGTTTAGTATAGTATAGTATAGTATAGTGTTCTTTAATATAATATAGTATTATAAAGTAATAAATTTGCCTTCTGAGAACGTGGAGTCACATGCATCATTCCTGCCTTTGTCTGGGGCAATGCAAATACAATACCATTCTCCCTTATCAACACAGCTATCACCAAGAGCATGGAGTCCCTTTCCCAGTGCAGAGTACCATTCATGAATTGTTAAACAAAACAATAGGGAGAATTAGATATGATTTTTGTCCAGTTGGAGGTCTGACTTTTGTAAGTCTTGCACTCCTGGAAAAGTCAAGCAGGCCATGGACACCTCACCCTGAATCTCCTATAATACTTGTCAAAACATTAATCAGCCACAGACCAGAAGCTGTGCCTGAGGGTACAACACAGAGAGAAGCTGTTTCCGTGGGATACGAGCCCAGAGATGCACATGCTGCTCCAAAGCACTGGTTTGATCTGCTGGCTGAGCTGGCTCCACCATTATTAGTTAAGCAGGTTCACTTTCCCAGTTGCAAACACAGCACAACAACAAGGCTTTAATCTATTTTCTTTCTGTGTGCTTTGCTTTTCCCTTTCCACTTGCTTTAAATCCTTTAGTAAGATGCAGAAAAACACTGCCAGACCCCAGGCACTTTGCAGATCAGAATGATATCAGAATGCTCCAGCAGCACAGAGCTGTTGGAATTACAGTGTAATTATATAAATATGTGTTTGCTGGGAAGAAAGTTCAACAAAATTATTTAAAATAAATAAATAAATAAATAAATAAATAAATAGATAGATATAGATATATAGATATATATAGATATATATAAGCTCTACAGTCTACAATTCCATTTGCCCACAAAATGCAAGACAATAGGCAGGGCTGTATGTAGCAAAGAGGATTATCTGATCTCAAGCTTTTATGAAATGAAGCACAGGCACATGCACCCTCATCTCTTACTGAGGTGTTCCCTTCCACTGCTGACTGTTCCACCCCTCTTCCACCTTACAGGAACTTTTATGCCCTTGCTAAGATAAGAGCAGCTGGAAACAGAAGAATCAATGATCTTAAGTGATTAGGTTCAATGATCTTTTCCAACCTAAATGATTCTACCACCTCTCAACCAGCTTCCAGACTGGACAAAGGCTGCTTAGAGCACTCTCAGCCTACAATGTTGAGGATCTTCTGCATGCACCCACTTGCTATTCCAGGCTCTGACAAACACTGATTAGATCTACTCATAATTGCATGCCAAAAACAGTGTGGAAAGATTAGCTGCAAAGTCAAGCACTCACCAGTCAGGAAATGCCAGATTCAGGCCCAATACAGCATCCTTAATTTGTCCCTTTTGTAAATGCTCTGCAGTGTAGTTTTGCTTCCAGGCTCAGTGCCCAAGGCAAGGACTCTGGCTTCCACCAGAGCATGCAATGGATGATGCTCCCCAAACCCAGCAGTTATTCACTGCCCTGCTCTCTCATCATTCAGCGTGTGGTCTCATGGCTCATTTCCTGCCTGCCGCTCACGCCTGCCTCACAGGCAGAATTATTAATTTCCTCGTGAGCTTTTTAACTCTGCCTGTCACGACAGAGTCTGAGGGCTGAAGAAACAGGGCTGAACCAAATCTTCTCCAGCATCTCGGGGAGGGAGGGGGTGGTGTAGTCTGCATCTGACAGATGCTGGAGCCCAGGAGATGAAGGGAGAAGCAGACATTTATTTTGGGTGCCTACTTTGACACATAAGATACCAAATCTTTTTGAGGGCAAAAATGGGGGCTGTGTGCAACAGACCCGTGTTCTGCAAGTATAATTTGAGCTGTATCATCAAACATAACCATCACTGTGCAAGGTAACCTTTGTGCTGCTGAGGGATATCCAACCTCCACAATGAGAGCCAAATTCACACCATACACATGGTGAAAAATGCGTATTTTATGATTGCATGTGTTATGTTAGAAGTTAAGTAGTTGAGAAGTTAAGTAGTGTGTTAAATATAGTTTTAGGTTATAACAAAATGTTAAAATAGAAACTATGCTATGTAAGATATTTTTTAAAGAAAGGACTCCCAGCAAGCTAGCAGCCACAGGACACCTAAATCTTTCAGAGAAAGAAAATTTATTGCTCCCTTATCAGGAGAAACTAACTTCTTCCTACCTTGATCAGCCATGAACACACCATCAGGATTCAGAGGAAGAAGCTGACACTGCCCAGACAGAATCCAGTGTTTGAATGGAATTTATGCATCCTGTATGAGGTGTATGAATATTCAACAGGCTGTTGCTTTTAAGGGTTAATCCTCTGCTAAAGTGGGTCCTTTTTCGGGCTTATTTTGCCCAGAAAGAGGTACCCGGACTGTCCCTAACTCTTTGTTTCTATTGTCTCATATTGTCCTAATCTAAATTGTTCAAAATTATTATTACTCTAATTGTATTGCTATTTTTATAATCATTATTAAACATTAAAATTTTAAAAACAAGTGATTGGCATTTTTCACACATATTACCAAAAAGAATCCAGTAAATTGCCCCAAAACACATGCTTTAAAGTACTGCAACTGTCACTTTTCAAGAACAAAGGTCACCAAGATTTGCTAACATCAAACCATGCATATTTAGTGCCCTGGCTTCCTGGGATTGCTGCAGAGGCATGCCTGCATGAGCACTTTGCTAACATGCTTGTCGCTGCCAAAGAAAATTAATTTCCTGATAAAACAATTTGCTCCTGGTTATTGTAACTAATGATTGTAGGTGTCAGAAGCAGCGTCTTGGTTATGATCTCACAAAACATGCCTCGCAGCCCTGTGCCCTGTTTACTGCTTAAGTTACTTGTGCTGGTGATAAGCTCTGCTGTCACTCAGGTATGTGGCACTTCCAGGTTTCTGCTAACAGGTACCAAGCAAGCTGAGGCTCTGATATGCTTCAGAAAGGACTTGCCCAACCACTACAAAAATTGCTTAGATTTTGTCTGGAGCCCAGCAAGTTGCTGCTGCTAAGGAAAGGGATCACTTCTGGCTCAGCTCAGTGCCCTTGGGTGCCTTGACAGATTTCAAAAGCACCCTGGATCCCACCTGCTGGGGTCCAAGGGAACAAACTTGTCAAAGGGATGTGGATTCCCACACTCCAGCATCTAGCCCTAAGCACAACGAGGTTAAAAGAAAATGTTACAAATGCTCCACCTGAAGAGTGCACTTAGCCAGCTCTGCTCATTGTGCTCTGACCTTCCAGAAAGAGAAGGAACAGGCACAAAGTCTCACTTGCACCTGTGGCATCATGCAGGTCACAGTGTTTCACTCCAGGTGCTACCCATTTTGATCTAATGTATGTAAAGGTCTTATTTTTCACTGCTACAATTTACTGCCATCAGAAAATGCCAGATTTGAAACAGGGAGGCTGTATGGCTGCAATCTGTAGTGAGGACACAGCTCATTTTTATTTTATTTTAATTTTATTTTATTTTAGCCACATTCACATTTTCAGCAGGGCTTTCCACACACCATCATGAGAGGAATGGAGGATCTGTAGCACATTCCCAGATGAGGGAGCAGCAGGAATATTGAAATACTTGTGCACCATTCCAGCTGCATGCACTGAGCTGGTGTCACCTGTGGCACAGACACAGTCTCCTGTTTCTCAGAATGTGAGGGTGGGTTCTGGGGGGAATTTATCCTGACAATCACTACAGCTGAGTGAGAATAACTGCAGCAAACCATGTGTCAGAGTGGCCCATGGAAAACTAACTGCTGGATCAGGAGGGACTCACAGAGCAGCTTGCAGCTGGCTGGCTTTCAGCAGGCTGAAAAGTGGGATCTGAGCAGGTATGTCCTTCTTACCTCCCACACTTCCTCTCTCTCTCCCAAACAGATGCAGCTACCTGCTCTCTTCCCATGAAAACCCAGAGCTTGTGGAATTACTATTTCACTGCTATTTCACCTCCCAAGAATCAGTGAGAAATCTGGAGCAGATGAGCAAGATCCAGAGGATGAAGAGCCTCTAGTGCCACATGGCTCACTGGTCCAGAGCAGGACCTGGGCAAGCACAAGGTTTTTCAGAGCAGAAGGAAAACTTCTTGAGGGGAAGATGAGAAGACAAGACAAGCTGCCACAGTGCCTGAGCAGCAGGTTGGCAGATCCCCTGCCAGTACAACGAGTTAAAGCTTACTGCCAGCTGCACCAGCCATGCAGAAACTCACATTAAATATCACAACAGCTCAATAAACACAGCCCTGCAGACCATTAGCAGAGGAAGGGGCAGGTATTCAGAATAAGCAAACAGGTTTTAATGACACATCCATCTCAGATGTGAAAAACGTCAATCACTTGTTTTTAAATTTTTAAAAGTTTAATAGTTATATAAAAAGTAATGTAATTAGAGAAATAATAATTTGGACAATTGGGATTAGGACAGTACAAGACAATAAAAACGAGTTATGGACAGTCTGGGTACCTCTTTCTGGGCAGAATAAGCCCAAAAAAGGACCCACATTACCAGAGGATTAACCCTTAACAGCAACAGCCTGTTGCATGTTCATACACCTCATCCATGGTGCATCAATTCCATTCACACACAGGATTCTGTCTGGGCAGTGTCAGCTTCTGCCTCTGAATCCTGACGGCATCTCCAGGGCTGAGTGAGGCAGGAAGAAGTTCGTTTCTTCTGATAAGGGAGCAATAAATTCTCTTTCTCTGAAAGATTTCAGTGTCCTGTGGCTGCTATCTCAGTGCGAGCCATTTCTTTAAAAAAAGTATCCTACATAGCATAGTTTCTATTTTAACCTTATGTTATAACCCAAAACTATATTTAACACACTACTTAAGAAAATTAATACAGCATAACTTTCTAACACAACACATATAATATTCATTTTAATATTTGCAAAAAGCCAATCATAAAATAGGCATTTTTCACATCAGAGAAAGTCCAGGATGCTTCCCAATACAAACAAGGGACCCCACGAGCTGGTTCCTGTTAGTCACTGTGCAAGAGAAGGAAATGTTGCTTGCAACAGCTCCCAGAAGCTGCCAGTGGAGCCACGTCTCTAGGATACAGATTTAGGCCACCAGAACTGAGCTGAGACAGCAGGAATGTCCCTCCTCTCTGCTCTCTTCTCCCTCCCAGCACAGACCTGGCAGTCTGTGATCTGGAGCAGCTCAGAAAGAGGCAAACATCACCATTGTCCTCATTCCCCTTCTACTACCAAAGATGCAGAGATTTACAGCCTCAGGAGCTGCTGTGAGTGGCAAGCAGCCAACCCAAAGGGACAAGAACTGTCACCTGGAAGGACCAAGGCATTTCAGCCAATTGTTCCCTGTTTCTTACTGCATCCCACACTCTCAGACAGATGTTCACAGGCTGAGATGCTTCTTGTGCTATCTCTAAGGACTAAGTCCTGCAGTTAAAACACTAAAATGAAAGAAATATTTGTGGCTCCACTGTTAGCTTTCCCAGCTTTCCTGAGGCAAAGCACATCACCTGCTCTGAATTGCTCTCATATTTTGGAGTTTGAGACTTCTATCCTTTCACAACATGCCTTGTTCTAAAGACTCCTGGGATTCCCCTTCACAAGGAAACACAGACTGTTTTTGAAAAGACATTTGTAAATTGATTTTCAAAGGGACACACTCCACAGCCCTCTGTGGATATGGAACTGTGTCTGGCCCTCTGAAAACCAGGCTGTTGTCTGGGTACAAGAGGAAAGTAACTGAAGGCAGTTCCTGAATCAGCCAAAGAAATGGAGATGCAAACAGTACCAGGATCTGCAACATAACCAAATAAAAGAGCATGTAGGCAGGTTGGTGTATATGCAGGAACTAATTTAGCTGCATAGAAGCCAAGATTTGGATCCAGAAGGAATTCCCTCCTTCACAACACATCAGAATTAAAAGGTACTGCAAGAGGTCTGTAAAGGAAACGTCATAAAAAACTTATTTGTCTTCTACTTACAGTAGAGATCTCTGTTACTGGAATCTAAACAGGGCCAGATGCTTTCCTGTGCCACTTACACACAAACCCATGCTATGAACTCTGCAGTTACTGTGAAGAAATGTGCACCAAGGACGTGGTTCCAGCCAGCAGATTTACAGGAATGAAGCTTTGCTTCTCTGGCATAAGCACTGCCACAGGGGACGAAACATTTACCTGCTGATATATCTTGTTTCCAGCTGTCACAGACTGGTGTTTTAGAGCTCTCTGTCATGCTGCAGCTTTTCTGCCAGGCTCTGTGCACAAGCACATTGATACCAGAGACAAGCATGCAATGGACCAAAGACCAGCCCAGACCACAGCTCAGCTGCCCATCTGTCACTGTCATATTTTCTGGAAAAATCCTTTTGCCAGGATCTCTTCTCCTGGGAAGCTGAGAAGCCTCAGAGAAAAATGAAAACAGTAATTATCTGATTGCTTCTCCTGTGTTTTGCTGCTTTGGAATGTGGTTTGGAGATTGTTTATCCAATGTGTGAATTGTTTTTATGTAATGACCAATCCCAGTCCAGTTGTGTCAGGACTCTGGAGAGAGTCACAAGTTTTTCATTATTATCTTGTTAAGCCTTCTGTAAGTCTCCTTTCTCTATTCTTTAGCATAGTTTAGTATAGCATTCTTTTATATAATATAATATCACAAAATAATAAATTAGCCTTCTAAGAACATGGAGTCAGATTCATCATTTCCTTCCTGCCACAGGGGACCCCAAAAATACCACACCCATCCCTGAGCCCTGTGTGAAGGGGCAGAGCTGAGAAGCAAGGGTTAGGATGGGGAGAAAAAGAAGGGATGGCCTTGGAAATAAAATTCAGTTTGGATGTGGAAAGAAATGGCTTGCAGCATATACATCAGACTGTGAGACACTCCCTGGGAAACACATCCAGAGACTGGACGCTCCAGATGTCCAGTCCAGGCTGGATGGCAGGTCCAAGGCACTGACAGGTGCCCTGTGCCTCCTGAAGAAGCCCAGCCTGTCATGCCCAGAGGTTGGAAATTGCAGGTGCAGAGAGAGCATCCTCTGGTTCCCACCAGCAGAACTGCTCTGCCATTCCCACATCAGGTCTTCCGGGGGCAGCTGCAGTCCCTGGGGGTTCAATTCACCCCTGGAAGGTTGATCACACTCGGCTACTGGCAGCTCAGGACTCCTGAGCTGTGAAAGGCAGAGTGTCCAGTCGTGGGGGGATCCCTATCACACCCAATTGCCTTGTTCTTGCAGGAGGAGGGCACCATTTCTAGCTCTAAACAACCAAAACTAAACCTTTGAAGCTTTTTAGTCCAACCTTTTTGTGTCTGTATTTTCCTCTGTTAATGGTGTAATAGTGCAGTTATTAATCTTTTCTGGTTTTCAGTGCTATAAAAGCATGACTCAATAGCCGTGCTCAGACCTCAGAAAGCTTCCCTTAGGTGCTGCAGAGGACGGTCAATGACAGTATAGCAGACGGGAGTCATAAATAACATTCAGCTGGGTGCTAATGCAGGCAGTTGTTGTAGCCCACGCCTGAAGCACACTGCTAGCAATGGGAAAATTTACAAATTCACACGTAGTTAAGCTTTGCTGAAACATATCCCGGATGGGGGTCAATGGAAAGTCTTTTGCTGACTTCACTTAGAGCTGGATTAAGCACTTACACTGTCTCCTCCATACTCCTGAATTATTCATTACGGGCCAGACACTGCAATCCATACTCACACTGCACTTAATCTGTCCTTTAAATTGATTTGCATTAGTCTGAGTCACAGGCACCACAGCATTTCTCTTTAACAGCCTCACTGAAGGCAACAGAGCTACTCACAAAATGAGGTGCTGCTCTGAAAGAGGAGAGAGGCAGGACCCAGCCCTTAGCAAAGGCAAGGAGAGAACTGAGAGAAAATTCACCCTGGTAAAGGTACAACAAGATGAATGAACTCGGGTAAATCTGTGTTCAATCAATCATTTAAAGAGATAGCCTGTCCTGCGGTATCACGGGTGTGAAAAACGTTTTTGTGATTTGTGTCAATGGGCAAGGGAATCAGCAAATGCTTGTATCTGCTGTGTCAAAAGTGGTTCCCAGTTCCCTGGGATAACTGCAAAGAAAGGGTTTAAAGTTTCTGACTGAATGGCCAAATAAAGCATTGAAATAGAAGTGTAGTAGAATAAAGACAGAGGGTAGCAAGACTGATGCTTAGAATAAAATAGTAGAAGCATAGTAGAGTAAAGAGATGAGGTAGCAAGATGACTGATGCTTAGAATAAAATAGAGGAAGTAGTGGTAAAGCTAAAGGGATATTGCAACAAATGCTTATGTATAATAAAAAGCTTGATGCACTTGACAAGAATCATGTAGCAGATACCAGTGTAAGGCCTCCCTCCAGACGACCACCTGGAAAGATTAGGAAATTGCTGATCCCAGCTTATTGATATTTGCTGATTTTGGACTAACACAAGCACACTGGAAAATGCTTTGTAGGCTTAAAGCCAGTATATATACTCTGGTGAACCTGTAGAGGTGTGTGCCATGAGAGGAGCGGTGACTCCCCGGCCACCCAGTGCCGCTTGCTTGCTTGCTTTATAAAAGATACAGAAATAAAATTCGGTTTGGCTACTGAAATTTTATATTAGCAGGGGGAGATTGAGTTCTAGAAACTAATATTTCATTGCTCAACTTCATCACGAGGTCTGAAAACACATTCACAGAGCCGAAGAAAGTTTTCACACATGCCTCGGTGAGGACTGCTTACCCCTCTAAAGAGAGAGAAACAGCGAGGTGTGTGCAAAGGAAGAAGGCAAAGGACATTGTTCAAAATAGGTTAGAAACTGTTGTAAAATAGTTGATAACTGTTAAGCTTGTACTGTTAGCTTGGTTGTTATATTGTAAAAGGGGTTAAAAGGGCAGTGATCAGAAATGCGGTACTCAAGGTACCTTAACACAGCTCAGTGAAGTGCACCACGAGCCAGCCTGGACAGAGCTGTCATGGCCAATCAAGGCCTAAAACCTTCTTGCAAATGAAGGATCCAACCAGAAACCAATCCAAGGGACCCAGAGCAGGATCAGAAGGGGCACCTGAGCCAGGGAAGCTGTGCCGTTCCCCTGGGCCAGCGGGGCCAGCGCTGCTGAGCAGCCCCAGCGCCGGCGCTGCAGCATCCTCGGCGGGAGCGCTCCTGCCCGGCCCGGGCCCTGCTCTGGGCCTTTCTCTTATGGTAATAAATGCTGAAATCACTGCAGTACCGAGAGCCTGGTCCCGTTTTTATCAGACATCTTCTTCTCTTCTGACTGGCACAAACGCAATAAAAAGCGCACAGCACGGTGCACTGCCAGAGAGGTAAGGAGCACTCCCTCAGTGGAAGCTCCTTCCTCCCAGTAACCAGGCCCTCAGGCCACACCACTTGCTCTGACCCTGAAATCCCCTCCAGCTGCTCAAATCGCAGATAAACTCACACCACGGGAGACCCGACTGCCTGTAAGTTTCACCACTAAACCCAAATTTGTAGTCTGATACCTCTAAACAAACAACAGATTAAAAAAATAAGCCAACCAGGTAAGCAAAAGGAGAAATATTTTGCACTACACTGAGAAATATAATGGGAATTGATTTTTTAGAATGAATGAATTTGTTCAGTTCTCATTTGTGTTAGTGCTTGATAAGATTAGGGGATTAAACCAATTGTATGCTAAGCACTTTGTGCTGAAGAGAGTTTCTGCCAGGATTTCCTGCACGTGTGCATGCACAGAAACCACAGCAGCATCACCCAGAGACCCTGTGACTCACAGGGGGACCTGTTCAAACTTCAGAAATAAAAATCACAGCTTATCCAGATTTTCCATATGCACCCGGGTATGAACTTCTATCCCACTCCAGTTTCACTCAAGCTTATTTATTAAGTACTCATCCCCAACAGGCAAGTCTTTGTATAAGCTGCACTTATCTTGGAGCACTGGCATCACAAGAGGATTACAGATGTGCTGTGGCTTTTTTGGGTGCTAAATGTTAACATCTTGTGCATACCCTCTCCCTGTGCCCAACTGACATGCACCCATCCTGTCGCTCTCTGTGATTTGATGACAATACACACACATCACAGCCACCCCATAAACTCCTGCAAAATACAGCTTGTCAACAACACTTCACTGGCAGTTCAGAAATTACAGGTACAGAAGGGGTCAGAGTTTTCCTGGAACTTAACTGCTTCTTCTGTTGGTGTGACAAAGGCATTTGTGATGTTTAATTCATTAATGCTGAAAAAAATACAAGATCTTGGGAGGCACAGCCAAGGACACACTAGATATTGAAAGAATTTTTAGCACCTAGCAAGCACATTTCCCTCAAACATCTAAAACCTAACAGCAATTTCAACAGTGTGAAATCCCTCATTTATGTGCCCCCAAATTACAAAGAGCCAGTCAGATATTGCCACCCTGACTCCCTGTTAGTGCCCTATTCTACAACAGGGGTGTTTGTCAATATAGCTAAAAACACTACACTACAGCCAGTGAGGGAAATCTGGACAGAGTGTCAGTGACTTCAGCTTGTGTTTAGGGTGGTGGTTTGGGGTTTTTTCCTGCCCCTGAGGATGAATTTGCCCTGTACATTGCAGAAACTGAATTACAGTGGTCCCCACTGTGGGCAGCTGGAGATTGGATGATGCTGATGCTTCTTCCCAGTCCAGTTCTCACATATTACACTGTTCCACACTGCTCTGGGCCACTCCCTTAGCTTTCCCCTGGTGCCTCTAGGTGAAAGGGACACAAATGCTGATGGGTAGCTTCCCCTTAAATAATTTTTCTATTAGACAAGCATTCTCTCTCTGTAGAGGAATATCTTCCCCATGGGAATACTGCAGGTATTCACAGGGGCAGCAGGAAGAAAGGAAGAATGGATCTTTTATCACATTAAGCATTTCCATTCCATCTTTGTTGTCTTTTTCAGCAGCTCAGTTCTGTTTTATTCCAGGCTTAAGAAATCAAGCTATAAGGCTCCAAGGGGTAAAAAGACTAGCTTGATGAGTCTAACCTCTGAAGATGCATCCAGGGTGATAAAAGAAGTGAAACATCTTCCTTCAATACAGTTGTTGTGTTGCTAGGTTTCCATCTAGATACACAGTCTAAAAGAGCAATTAAAGGAAGCTGGTGCTGTGGGTTCTATCTTTATCAACACTTCACAAGGTTACTGGTGAGAAAGAAGGAAAAATATTGTCCCCAAGCAAAGTTGTTCTGATGAGAACAGACAGCTAGTTTCAAAAGCTTACACAAATTTTCATGGGGAAATTGTTCTTAAAAGCCTGAGTTTCTAAGGTAGCAAATTTTATGTGTATCAGGATGTGGCTTTGTGAGCAAAAGGTCTGTGTGTTTATTTGTCATTTGAATTGCTCTTCTAAAGCACAAGTCCTCACCCCACTCAACTAGTCTGTCTTGCCTCAGATGACGAGGACATGCATCAGCCTTGTTTTAAAGGAACTTATTTGTTTATTACATTAAACACTAGCAGGCTCTGCACAGCTGTCAAAGTACTATTCTAATCATTGCATAAGTGAAGGTTGTTAACCAGCATGCTGCTATGCCTGTGCACAAAACAAAGGTGCCAGAGACACAGGATGCACCAACAAGGCAGCTGCAAGGTCCCACACGTGCCTGAGGGACCGGCCACTTCCAGCTGTGTCTGGCCTGGAATTTTTCAGTTATACTCAGCTCCCAGTCTCTCAAGGGCTCTTAAATTCTTGGGCAGTAGCAACCACCCCTGCTGGTTTGGCTTGGTCATCACCAAGCACCAAGGAAGAAACAGAAGAGATTCTTTCCTCCAGGACAGTGGCTGTTTTACTGGCACATCTTGGGAGACCACTCTGAATGGCAAGAGCCATAAGGACCAAGCTAAGTTGGGACTGTTGCTAAGCAATGAAATGTCCTTATTAAGTGGTGCAGTGTTTTTAGACAGGAAAAGTCCATTTCTACACAAGCTGGTATAAAACAGGAAGGTTCTCTTTAAGCTGTGACATGTACTAGCTACATGATACTCTTTATATCTTTTGGACGCACAGCAGATGTGGATCCTGCCTGGCTGGACCTGCTAACAGCCCTGAGTACGGCCAATACCCCACTGACTCTGCTCCCCCTCAGGGAGGCCGGCCAAGCCTCCGTGAAGCCAGGGACAAAAAGCTCCTCAGTTCTGGCACCCAACTTTTCCCCCAGGAGAGCAGCCCTGCTGCAGGCGCAGCTCAATCAGCTTGTTACAGAGGCAGCCTCCCGGGAAACGATCTCCCCGTGAATATTCATGAACTATCCAGCGCTTCCAAGGGAGAGTTGGCTAAACACACAGCTGAAGGGTTCAGCTGCTGGATTCCCAGGGGGAAGAAAAAAGGGAAAGGGGAAGGGGAGAGAGGGGGAGTAAAAAAAAAATTAAAAAAAAAAAAAAATCCACAGACACACACACACACACAAAAAAAAAAAAAAAAAAAAAGGCATGATTGCAAGCGGTTTTCTCTAAGCATTGCGGGACCGGGGAGCCCCACCGATACCCCAGTCCACCCCCCGGGCAGAACCGAACGCTCAGGGCCGCCGGCGGACAGAGCATCACGACAGACGGGCTGTGCTCAGACTCCCGAGACCTCGCAGAGCCCCGGGGCCGCGGAACCGCGGAACGCATCGCTCACCTCGGCCCCGCCGGGCGGCAGCAGCAGCGGGCTCGCAGCGATGCCGGGCAGCGCCGGCTCCCGCTCCACCGGCGATCGCTGCAGCGGCGGTGCCGGTCCCGCAGCCCCGAGCCGGCCCCGCCGCCGCCTTTTGACGCCGCTCCGCCGAGCGCCGCCGCCGTGGGCGGAAGGGCGGGCGGGCGGAAGGGCGGCCGGCAGCGCCCGCCGCTGTGCCGCGGAGCCGAGCCGTGCCGAGCCGAGCCGAGCCGAGCCGAGCCGAGCCGTGCGGTGCGGAGCGGAGCTGCGGGGCTGCCGCCGCCCCGCCGGGCTGCGGGCGGCGCTGTGGCCGCACTACAAACCGCGGATATAAACCCTATAAACCATATAAACCATATAAACCATATAAACCGAATAATCCGTATAAACCGTATAAACCGTATAAACCATATAAACCGTGAGAGCTTGCCCCGTGCGCGGTCCCCGCCCCGCCGGACAGGCAGCCCCGGTGCGGCGGGCAGCCGCACCGCAGGGCCCGGTGCCGCCGGGAGGGCGGGCACGGCGCTTAGGGACGTGCCCAGGTGACAGCCCGCCCCGCGCAACTCCTCAGGTAACGGAGGAGCTGCGGGACCCTGTGTCCCCTCCGGCATGCGGGACCAACCGGGACTGCCCTGCCCGTCCAGCCGGGACTGCCCCGTCCGCCCGCAGAGGGAGCCCTTGGTTTGCAGGCTGCCCTTGGGAGGGGGATGCGGATCGCTCCTGTGACTGATTGCAGACTGGGGATGGGAGTCCGGCTCTGTTGGGGGGGCACCACCACCACCCCGAGACCGGGCCCGTCTTGGGACGGAAACTAACATAAACTTTTGCAGCACCTGGCCTGTTAAAAATAGGTTAGAAACTGTTGTAAAATGGTTGATAGCTCGTTAAGCATGTACTGTTAGTTTGGTTGTTATATTGTAAAAGGGGTTAAAAGGGCAGTGATCAGAAATGCGGTACTCAAGGTACCTTAACACAGCTCGGTAAAGTGCACCACCAGCCAGCCTGGACAGAGCTGTCATGGCCAATCAAGGCCTAAAACCTTCTTGCAAATGAAGGATCCAACCAGAAACCAATCCAAGGGACCCAGAGCAGGATCAGAAGGGGCACCTGAGCCAGGGAAGCTGTGCCGTTCCCCTGGGCCAGCGGGGCCAGCGCTGCTGAGCAGCCCCAGCGCCGGCGCTGCAGCATCCTCGGCGGGAGCGCTCCTGCCCGGCCCGGGCCCTGCTCTGGGCCTTTCTCTTATGGTAATAAATGCTGAAATCGCTTCAGTACCCCTTGCTCTGGGCCTTTCTCTTATGGTAATAAATGCTGAAATCACTTCAGTACCCCTTGCTCTGGGCCTTTCTTTTATTGTAATAAATGCTGAAATCACTTCAGTACCCCTTGCTTTGGGCCTTTCTTTTACTATAATAAGTGCTGAAATCACTTCAGTACCGTGAGCCTGCTCCTGTTTTTATCAGGCTGGTGCTGCAGGTCCAGCCCGTCTTAGAGCCAGGGCTTTAAGGACTCATGAGTACTCGCTGCTGCCCTCACTGCTCTAGATAGATAAATGCTCTACACAGGAGATAGCTGTGTGTGGTAAGTGACAGAAATAAGCAGCAACAATCCCTGAATTAAGTAGAAGTCATTAAATGTGAGCCAGCAAGATTTACTAATTAAGGTGGTAGAGAAAATCTTTTATACATTCATACTTGGCTCTCATGGAGCCAGGCATTCTGCACAGCTGGTCATCCAGCTTGCTCTGCCCTTGCCTTGGCTTTCAGGAGATGGACTCCCGTTGTGATAGATGAGTAATGCCATGATTGACTCTCACAATTAACAGACAAATATCATGTTTATAGGTTAGGAAAAGTGTTGTAGATTTATAGTTATGTTTTACCTCCTCATGTTTTTATCAAAGGACAGCTGGGGTTGGGACATCTGGGAGGGCTGGCTTGTCACTATGGAAGACCTGAGCTCCAGTCAGGGCTTGAGGAAGAGATCTCCACCACTGGACAGCAAAGGAGGGGTCGATGGACAGATCTTTGGGAGGGGTTAAAGGGTTAAAAGGCAAAACCTCCATTGTGTGGGTGAGCACATGGTGGGGAAAATCCTCTGCTCCTGGCACTGTAACCTTTTCTCTATTCAGTCTTCTGTTTTATTTTTGCTAAGGTTTAATAAACCTTTCTAAAATTATAAAAAGTCAGTAACTTTCTCACACCATCTATGATAAAGACATCTCTGAGCACAAGGGCTTTGCACAGTGTTGACAGCCAGTCTCTAACTACTGTGCTGGATACAGTGGTTTTGCATTTATTTATTTTGTGCTCTTCTGGCTTTGGAGGCAGAGAGAACAGTAGTTCCCCCATCCTTGGCCTGTTTACTGGAGTGTTACTGTAATGTGGACTCCTGCAAGAGCAGGATTATGTGAGTAAATTGCTGAACAACTACCCAATAGTAATGGCCCTTAATCAGGCTACATAACAGAGGTAATGTAGCCTAAGCTGGTTTTGCCCTATATTCTCACTTATTTGAGTGCTGATGGTGCTTAGGGAAAAGATCTATTTTCACACAGATTTGTTAGGTCAATAAGAAATAGAAAGCAGCACAATATAAAACAAACCCATCACCTGAGTCTGTCTCCAAGCAGGCTGTGTCAAAAGCTCTGTCTGATGCATCACCCGGAGTGAACAGGAAGTGAAGCAGACAAAGCCAGACCATCATCTTCCTTGTGAGGCTCCAAGGAATGCAAATTTAATGAGGCTTCTAAGGTAAGAATGCATTCCACCAGCTTTGTACACTTCTGCCAGTGATAAAGATGTCTGCAGAGAGGGTGACAGTGTGGAGTTAGCAATTTGGTTGAAAACTGCAAGTGTACAGAAAAGGGAAAAATTGCTTTTTCTAACTTTGCTGGTGTTGCAAGCGCAGCCCAGGCTGATGTGAGGGACAGTGCTCAATCAAATCACTCAGCAGAGCCCAGCAGACTGCAGGAGTTACCAGCCAGCACTGCTTCTGAGTGCTCAGACAGTAACACCACCCTCCTCAGCAGTGTTTGTGACTCTGACAGCCTTCCAGGTGCAGACAGAAACACAGCCCAACCCTCCTCAGCAGTGTTTCTGAGTCTGACAGCCTTCCAGGTGCAGTCAGAAACACACCCTGATCTTCCTCAGCAGTGTTTCTGACTGACAGCCTTCCAGATGCAGACAGACACACAGCCCAACCCTCCTCAGCAGTGTTTCTGACTCTGACAGCCTCCAGGTACAGACAGACAGACAGCCCAATCCTCCTCAGCAATGTTTCTGACTCTGACAGCCTTCCAGGTGCAGACAGACACACAGCCCAACCCTCCTCAGCAGTGTTTCTGAGTCTGACAGCCTCCAGGTGTAGACAGACAGACACCCCAACCCTCCTCAGCAGTGTTTCTGACTGACAGCCTCCAGGTACAGACAGACAGACACCCCAACCCTCCTCAGCAGTGTTTCTGACTGACAGCCTCCAGGTACAGACAGACAGACACCCTGAGCTGGTCCCACTCCCCTCTGGGCACAGGCACCCCAGGCTGTGTGATGCACACAGCAATGGAGTGCTGCTGGCACACCTGGCACAGACAAACTGTTTACATCTCCTCTCTGCATGTGAAAAATGCCATTCACTTGTTTTTAGAAATAAAAAAGCTTAATAATAATGAAATGGTTATAAAAAGAGTAATATAATTAGAGTAATAAAAATGTGGACAATTTGGATTTAGGACAATATGAGACAGTAGAAACAAAGAGTTAGGGACAGTCTGGGTACTTCTTCCTGGGCAAAATAAACCCAAAAAAGGTCCCATGTTAACAGAGGATTAACCCTTAACAGCAACAGCCTGTTGCATATTCATACACCTCATCCATGGTGCATAAATTCCATTCACACGCAGGATTCTGTCTGGGCAGTGTCAGCTTCTTCCTCTGAATCCTGACGGCGTCTGCAGGGCTGAGTGAGCCATATGGGACTGTGGGTACATGGAAATGGGCTCAAAGGAAGACTGAACACACCAGTAAGCTCAACAATGTGAAGAGACAGTAGTGGACAAATCCAGGAAGAAAAGGTCCCTAAGCCAGAGAGGTTCTTTTTCATCAGCTGCCAGCAAAGTGTCCCAGGAGAACCCACAGGTGCATCCAACAGCCCCCTCAGTCCCCTCAGCTCCTCGGAGCAATCCCTGAAGGATGCTGAGCTGCAGATAAACCATTTTTTAATATGAAAAAAAATGGGGAGTGGGGAAAAATGCTCTTTTTAGAAACTGCCCTCAGCTGTTTTTTCCTATGTCTTCCTTTCATGGAACTGAGACTTTTTCTTCCTGTCTTTCCTAACCCAAACATCCTGTAGACAGAACATCAAGGAAAGGGACATTTCCTACCTGTCCATAAAACTAACAAAGCCACATTACTATATATTCCTATGTGTTGGGTATTTTTATAAACCTCAGCCCTGACCTCACCAAGCAAAATATCTTCTAGTTACCACTGATTCAGGCCTGAATTCTAATTGCCAGCCTATTATTTCTTACTCAAGCAACATTAGTGCTCAAAGATTCTGTTAAACATTTCCCAGATGCAGAAACAATCACTTCCCCCAAAAAACGCCGAGGTGAAGGCACACAGCCAGCCAGCCCCCTCTTTTATTGGATAACATTTCTCATATATTTCATGAGAGCCAGATGGCACCATGTGAACAGCAGAGAGCTCAGGAGCCTCCAGCCACATCAGGAGAAGGGAAGCATGTCCCAGCCCTGCCAGCAGCTGCAGCCCACGCTGCTGCAGGAAGCTGCCTCTGCTCGGGCATGCATGGCAGCAGGGCTTTTTGCATAAATTCACACGTGGAAACCTAAATCACCACTGCTGACAGGTAAAACACAACAATTCTGAAGGTGGGAAGAGTATCCCCAGTCCTGAAGCTTGCTGGGAAGCAGATTGCCATAGGGAAAGAAACGGATTTAAAGAGTGCCAGGGTGTCCTAAACCCCTGCTGTGTGTGGAGCTTTTTCCTTGCAATTAAGAGAAGCTAATGGTTTTATGGAAGTTATTTGCTGAAAAGGCCCTCAGTGCACTATTTAATGGAGTTTCACCAGCGTTCCCCAAAGGCTTCCAGACTGCATTAGCTTCCCACAGCTCACACCCTGAGCAAACAGCCCTCAACCTTCTTCTGCCTCTGCCCTGTGTCTGTGGAGTGTAGGAGTATGGGCACAGCAGTGCCTCCTGTGCTCTTGAGTCTTGAAGCCCCAGGATGTAATGAATATTCACAACACAAACATTAGCAACAAGTATTGTGCTATTAGGACAAAAAATATATTTCAGACAAAAAAATCTGGGAGAGAAAAATGGAGAGATGATCTTTACTGCTGAGCTCCCAGAACTACTGAATAGCATTTTCCTGAGCTGTAACTGGTGTTTTTTAAAATGCAAATCAGTCTTGGGTTTTTGAGAGACATTGTGGAAAACCCCAAAAAACCAAACCCATGGAGCAAAGCTTGATTGTCTGGTAATGAATGTGAGGTTTGCAGAGCTGCCTCTGTGCCAGTGATGTCCAGGGGATGCAGGCCAGGGACTTGGGAAGCCCTTGTCCCCAGCTGGCTCCTGCCACTGGCTCACTGTGTGACCTTGAACAAGACATCCCTTCCTCTGGGGCAGTGTGGCCATCAGAGGACACAGGGGAAGGGGGAGAGAGGAGGCATTTCTGTGCCTCCTGGTGAGGTTATCCACTGCAGGCCACTCTGAGGTAGGAGACAGCAGAACTAATAGAGCAGCTGTTTTCCTGCAGGGCTCAGCAGGGTGGTGCTGCCTTGCTCTTAATGGTCTTTCTGTGGCAGACAGTGCTCAGCCTTTCCTGCTCTTTTTCCTGTCCCTATTCCATAGTTTATCTTTGGACTTGTGTCTCCCTTGTGTCTTTCTACAGAGCTGGCCCCCTCCTGGAGCCCCAGCATCTGTAGAAACCCCTCTGGGATCAATCAGCTGTTCAGCTGTTCCTCATGTCCACCTGTACAGTACCTAATTCCATTTTTCCTGCCCTCCAGTTAAAGAGCTGTCCCTAAACAGACTTCACCCAACAGTTCACAGTAGAATTGAACATAGAAGGGGAGATCTTCATGAGCAGAAATGCCCCAGCAGCCACCAACCTTCATGGAGCAGAAGTTTCAGGTCCCCTCAGCTGGTGTGTGTGTCACAGATACAAATCACTCAGAGGCTTCTGATACGTTTCAGAAATTATTTCTCTGATGAATACAAGGTGCTAAAGGGGGAACACATCTTGAAGCAGTCACACTGGGGGAAAGTCAGGGCATTCCAATAATAAAAACCCAAAAACTTCAAATCCAGAAGCCAAAAGGTAGGTTTTAAAATCAATATTTAAACCTCTAAGCATCAACCTGAAGCTCCCATTACATGTAACATAATTTGTGAGTACTCAAGGCTTTTAAAACTTAGTAATTTATTTCCAGATAGGAAAATATTCCTATTTACATAAAAACTTCTCAGAAAATGTTCTACATTACCAGCAGAACATTTCAGCTCTTCAGTGGAAACACAAATTTTTAAGAAGCACTGACTGGAACAAAAATATATTAGTTTAAACTGAAATATTTAGAGTTTAGATAGTCCTCTTTGAAGCAATTAAAATGTACTTAAGCAAAGCATCATTTTTGACTCCTTCTCCACCAGACACGCAGTGCAGGCAATCAGAAGATTTTGCATATTGGTAGCAACAGTAAAAAAGTGCTTCTGAAAAATTAGGTGGGAGAAATGCCTGCTCCAGGAAGGCAGGACAGAGTAAGGAAAATAAGGAGGAGGACAGGAATTCAGACTAACCTATTCACACACTGAAGGGTGAGTGCCACTTTGGAAGTGTTACCAATCTCTTGAACTGTTGCAGAACCGAACCAGGAGAGCTTGCAGAAGTGATTCAAGGTCAGAAAATTAGCAGAAAGTAAACAATTTCTATACAAAACAAAATTCCTAGGAAAGTTCTGAACCAGAAAGTGCTTACAAGCAAAAGGGTTCCTCAAAATCAAGCCTTCCTCCCCTGGTGTAGATTGCCCTGAACAATTTGTGGGAAATGTTCCAGTGTGCACATAGCAAACACAGGGCACATTACAGCCTAATGATTAATGCAAAAGAGGTTGTCTTTCAAATTCCACACATTTATATCAGATATTTTTCCTGTTGATGTTATCTCTGTGGACAAAAAATTAACTGTGGGGAGAAATTATTTTTGCCTTTTTCCCAACCTGAAAATGAAAATCAAGATCATTTTAGTAAGGAGGTAATACAGGAGCAGATCTTTATTTGAAGGCCTTTCAGTTATGGAAAGATGTCCACCCCCTCCAGGTGTGAATACATTTTCACAGGTTTTAGAAAATTAGCATAATTGATTAAAAGCACCAATTAGGAGGACAAGTGGTGATGCAGTTCCCCCAGGTCAAGCCCCTTCTCTGGAGTCCCCCCTTCAGCAGTAGCTGTACTTTGTCCATTAGATGTATCTTGAAGAATTGTTCTTGGCTGTGGTTCCCAGAAGAACCAAGACAGCACAGAGGCTGTGTACCCCCAGGGCCTGGAGCTCTGGAATTTGTTTTGTCTTTCTGCCTAGGGAAAAGTCATGGAAAAGTCCTGAGAAAACTGGCTACTAATACAATAGGCTACAGAGCTACAAATATACATGTGGAGAATATAGAGAACATAGAAAAAAGGCAAAAACCAAATGGCATCATGATAAGCCAATTTAGTAGCTGTTACAAATCAGTCCTGTTCCATTTTGACCTCAGAGAGGTTGGCCTGTTCCTAGCAGTGGAGCATGTGACTCATTACCTGTCCATTCAAACACACTGTGGCAGGAAGTTCTGTATGGTCCAAGCTTGGCAAATTAGTCTTTTGGCCCTCCACACCCAGAGTTTTCTCCAAACAGCTATTGGGAAGCTAAGCAGCTAAATCTTCCTTTAACCTCCAGGTCCTTCCACTGAGCCAAGGAATGCATTCTGCCTCAGAGGATGAAACAGAATAAAAGCTATTTTCACACTCTGGGCAAATGGAGCACAAAGGAAACTCTCCATCTATTCTGAGGCTTTGCATTTTCCCTTGTGCAGCCTTTTTCATCTGAACATCAACCTGCTTGAACTGCTGATTCAGTGGGAGAAAGGCTGATTTACCTGTGTGTGAGGAAGCCATCAAAAGGTGTGATCCTTTCTGAGGAGCAATAAAAAAGGGCCAGTGTGTGCCTGAGCAGCTCGGGCACGAGATGTAGCTGCCTTTTGACAAAGCCAGTGGCTTCATGCTCTGACAGTGTTAAAAATAGTTTAGAAACTGTTGTAAAATGGTTGGTAGATCATTAAACATGTACTGTTAGTTTGTTGTTATATTGTAAAAAGGGGTTAAAAGGGGAGTTATAAGAAATAGGGTACTCAAGGTACCACAGAGGACACAGTCTCCAGCTACATCAGGGAAGGTACAGGTTGGACATTAGGAAGAAATTTTTCACCCAAAGAATAATAAAGTCCTGGAATGCTCTTCCCAGGGAGGTGGTAGAATCATCATCTCTGGATGTGTTAAAAAAAGCCTGGCCATGGCACTTGGTGCTACAGTCTGGGTGAGGGGTTAGGGCACAGGGTGGACTCGATGGTCTTGGAGGTCTCTTCCAACCTCATCACTCTGGGATTCTGTGATAACACAGCTCGGTAAAGTGCACCACGAGCCAGCCTGGACAGAGCTGTCATGGCCAATCAAGCACCTAAAACCTTCTTGCAAGTGAAGGATCCAACCAGAAACCAATCCAAGGGACCCAGAGCAGGATCAGAAGGGGCACCTGAGCCAGGGAAGCTGTGCCGTTCCCCTGGGCCAGCGGGGCCAGCGCTGCTGAGCAGCCCCAGCGCCGGCGCTGCAGCATCCTCGGCGGGAGCGCTCCTGCCCGGCCCGGGCCCTGCTCTGGGCCTTTCTCTTATGGTAATAAATGCTGAAATCACCTCAGTACCCCTTGTTCTGGGCCTTTCTCTTATTGTAATAAATGCTGAAATCACTTCAGTACCCCTTGCTCTGGGCCTTTCTCTTATTGTAATAAATGCTGAAATCACTTCAGTACCCCTTGCTTTGGGCCTTTCTTTTATTGTAATAAATGCTGAAATCACTCCAGTACCCCTTGCTCTGGGCCTTTCTTTTATTGTAATAAATGCTGAAATCACTCCAGTACCCCTTGCTCTGGACCTTTCTCTTATGGTAATAAATGCTGAAATCACTCCAGTACCCCTTGCTCTGGGCCTTTCTTTTATGGTAATAAATGCTGAAATCACTCCAGTACCCCTTGCTCTGGGCCTTTCTCTTATGGTAATAAATGCTGAAATCACTCCAGTACCCCTTGCTCTGGACCTTTCTCTTATGGTAATAAATGCTGAAATCACTCCAGTACCCCTTGCTCTGGGCCTTTCTTTTATGGTAATAAATGCTGAAATCACTCCAGTACCCCTTGCTCTGGGCCTTTCTCTTATGGTAATAAATGCTGAAATCACTTCAGTACCCCTTGCTCTGGGCCTTTCCCTTATTGTAATAAATGCTGAAATCACTTCAGTACCCCTTGCTTTGGGCCTTTCTTTTATTGTAATAAATGCTGAAATCACTGCAGTACCCCTTGCTTTGGGCCTTTCTTTTATTGTAATAAATGCTGAAATCACTTCAGGACCAGGAACCTGCTCTCATTTTTAACAACAGGGCAGCTCCTCCTGATGTGGCTCCCCTGCTCCACCAGAGCCCCCCGTGCCAGTCAGTGTGTTTGTGCTCATGTGGAAAGCTGCAGGCACTGCAGGCAGGGTGCAGACAGTCCCAGCTGTGCTGCTGATAGTAAAAGATTTTAAAATCATAGAAAATCTGGGGAGTTAGAAAGAAAGCTAGGCTTAGTAGGTCCCAGGGAAATGTTAAAGGTAGGCCCTGGGAAATGTTAGGCCTTGTGTTTGCTGGATCATGTGAAACTGCACCTGTGTAACCAGTAGATGATAAATTATGTAATTGTTAGATGTGATGATTGTTTAGTAATTAGATATAATTATTGTTTAATCGTAAGAAAGAATCATGAGAAACTATGTTCAAGGGTTTGAGGGGGATCACGAGAAACCCATGCTTGGAGGGAATCAATGTATGCAATAGAGCAATGTCAGTTTAATAATGAATGTGTAAGTTATATGATAGAATATAAAACATCCCAAACCCGTGTGGGTCAGATTTGGGTTTGTGCACCCCTGAGACCCAGAGTTCTCCAGTAAAAACACCTGCAATAATCATTCTGTGATTGTGTGTTCCTGAATGCTAACACTGCCTCCAGTGTGGAAGTGGGGACCAGTGCAGGCTGTGGCTGCACAGATCCCCACTAAAAAACATAAAAACATATCTGTAAAAGAGCCCCTGGTGCCTCAAGATGGGTAAAAGTGTCCCCTGAGAGATGGGGCTGGAGAAATATCTTTAACAGTTGCTTTTGGTGGTGTACCCTTATTTACCAATACAGTGTTAATAGAATAAAGGTAAAGTGAGAAGTAGAAAGAAGCAGGGAAGCAGACAGACAATACACAGCCAGGAAAAAGCTAAGTAGTACATAAAGCTAGACTGGCAGATTGATAAAATATTCTTAGGTAAGAAACAGTCTGAAAGACAGGAAGATGGAGAGAGAGATTAAGAGCTGAACTTAATACTTCTGTGATTTATTTGCATTAAGCTCAAGCAGTGTGTGGCTTAGGTTTTACTTGTTTGTTTTGCCTCCCTGACTGCCTCAGGTGCTGGCAGAGAATTGTTTTGCTGACGTTGCAGTCCAGGGGATGTTTTGGAAATTCATTGTCGCTGGGGAAAAAATGAGGACCAATTTCACAAACTTCTGGAAAACTTCTTCAAGTTCTGAAACTCCAAAGAAAAAGAGTTACATGGGAAGTGGTCTGGCCTCTTCCCTGTAGTGAGAGTCCACCTTTGTCTCCTCAAAGCCTCAAATAAGATGAGAAACTACCAGCAGCTTTCCCACTGTGCTTGGCATGAGGACATCGTGCAAATTATGGAAATTTTGTTCATCCAGCCATCCAGCAACAGATGGTAAAGCAGTGAGAATGGCCAGAGCTGGTGGGTGGCATGGATGTGTTTACTCTAATATGCCCTGAGATTAAAGTGCTCATCAGCAGTCTGCTGCATTCATTTATTTATAACTATTTCCTATTTTTCCCAGCAGTTATATTTTAGAATTGCTGTTATTTAGATATCTATAAGAATCCAATATAGCTCACATGACCCTGACCCAAAGTAGGGCATTCAAGATCCCTTCCAGGATTCCCCTTGCAATCCAAGCCCAGGAATCAGGCTCTGGGACACTGAACCCCTTGCAGCCAGAGAGAGGACTTGGGTATTGCAGAACCTCTCTGCCATGATCAGGCTGTCTAAAAGAACAGGTAGGAAAGTGAGAAAACAAGGAAATATGTGGGTATAGGGAGGAGAATACTCAGAAGAGAGAAAAAGTGTGAAGGAGACAGGTGAGGGAATTAAAAATAGTACAAGAGAAGTGTCTGTCACCATCATATTTTCTGGAAAATCCCTTCACCAGGATTTCTTCTCCTGGGAAGCTGAGATGCCTCAGAGAAAAATGAAAACAATAATTATCTGATTGCTTCTCCTGTGTTTTGCTGCTTTGGAATGTGATTTGGACATTGTTTATCCAACTAGTCATTGTTTGATTGGTTTCATGTAAATTGTTTTTACTTAATGACCAATCACTGTCCAGCTGGAAGAGGTCAGAAGTTTTCATTATTATCTTGTTAAGCCTTCCATAAGTCTCCTTTCTCTATTCTTTAGTATAGTTTTAGTTTAGCATTCTTTAATATAATATAATACCATAAAATAATAAATTAGCCTTCTAAGAACATGGAATCAGATTCATAATTTCCTTCCTGCCATGGGGGACCCCAAAAATACCACAAGTGTCATAAACAGGAACACATTCCCAGTACTGAAGTGATTTCAGCTTTTTTTATAAGGCCCAAGGCACTGGGGTCTGTGGGCAGAGCAGGAGCACTCCTGAGGAGCAGGGAGGCTGCAGAGCCAGTGCTGGATCTTCTTCCTTTGGAGCAGGGATGTTCCCTGGTTCAAGGTCCAGCAGCACACTCTCACTGACTTGGATGCCTCCTTTTACACCATTTGTTGTTCCTTTGGATTGGTTTCTGTTGGGATCCTTCATTGCATGAAGGTGAAGGTGCTGACTGGCTCTTACTGTTCCATCCAGGCTGGCTCGTTTTTGCTTGAGGGGGTGCACTTTACTGAAGTGTAATACACTAAGTTAAATGCCATATTTCTTATAACTACCCTTTTAACCTCTTTTAAACCCTTTTTTAAACCTCTAAGCATCAACCTGAAGCTCCCATTGCATGTAACATGGTTTGTGAGTACTCAAGGCTTTTAAAACTTGGTCATTGATTTCCAGATGTGGTTTGTTAGGCTTTACTAAACCCACAGACTCATTTCCCAGCTCCTGTTTCCAGGGAGGAGGAAGTGGGTGAGAGCTCTCCCTGATGTGACTCCAGATCTCAGCCAAAGGCTGACAGACTGTCACTGTCTCCTGCTGTGCCTTTTGAGCCAACAGTGCCAGCCCAGTTGGGACCCTCTCTGCCCCTAAGCCTGGATCTCCCAATGCTCCCTATCCCCAAGCAGCTTTAGCAGAGAATCTCCCACTCTGGTCCGCTAATGAGCTGCTCAGCTCGATATGGAATTAGCAGAATCTGAGTTATTAATTGTCTACAACAATTAGCTGGGACACCTGGGTCTTCTGGCAGCTTGGTTACTCTGTGGGAGCCAATTACAGCCTCGTACATATTCATGCCATTTCACCCACAAGCCATAAAAGCTGCTTTCCCAGCTCTCTTCCCATCTCCTTTGCTCTGATGCACATCCAGTCCACTCTGAGACAGGGAGAAGTAGTTTCCTTTCTTTTCACGTTTCCCTGAAATCAAATATTTGCAGTTTACATAATTGATGTAATGGAAATGCAGAACTAGCACATTTGACAGGGGAGAACAGAAAAGGCCTTCCCAAAGCTCCCTCATGCCTTAAAAGAAAAGATGCAGAGATCTTGCTGGACTTCTTCCCCTGCAGCCACTTGCTCAGCCAACAGAGCCCATCATCCAGATGAGCTGAATGAGAGATATTTCTCATGGTCCACGACCCCCCAGCTCCATCTGAGACCAGCTCTGGATCAGTCACTGTAGTGGCAGTGAATCTGATGGATTTAGACCAGTTTATCCTGGTCAAAATAAACTGAGGGCCTCGACAGTAAATGTGAGACACTGGGCTGCACCAGTGCCAGGAAAATTAACCCACAAACACCAGAGGTTTCTGTCCAAAAAGGAGACAGAGGAGTCCTTTGACTTTATTCCAATCAAGGCAGAGGCCATGGGGCATTCCCCTGAGGTCTCTCCAGTTTTTGGAGGACACAGCCTCCTTTTTATCCCAATTTCCCAGCCACATTTCCCTTCTCTCTTTCCCCATTTCTGAGGTACTTGAGAGGTTCAGACTTCCCAGAATGACTGATACAGAGATTCCCCTCTAATGTATAACCCTTCCTTTTCATTTTTAATTCTTATGGGATTTTGGGGTTTTTCTTCCCCATTGTTTCTTTCATCTTTCAATGTCTCATTTCATTTCTGAGCAAACCTAAAATTTATTTGTAAAAGCAAATATCTTTTTCCATTCATCAATCAGTGGAATCCTTCCCATTGTTTCTTTTATCTCCCAGCAGCCCCACAGCTGGTTTGGAAAGACAAATCTGCCATTCCTCTCACCAGGCATGTCACTTAATGCCCCTGTGTGGTGATCCTTCACTGCCTCCCAAGGTTTTGCTGAGGTTCCACCTACCAATATCCATGTGCTAGGCTCCTAGGAAAACAGCAGCCCTGTGAATTCATCACTCAAACCATGCTCCTGTCCCAACAGGAGCTGGAGCTCGTGCTGGGATGAGTGCAGGGAGCTGCTGGAAGTGTTCTGAGTGCCTTCAGCACAGCAGCTCAGAGCCCAGCCAAGCAGAGACCTGCATTTCTCAGGAATCCACTGATGCACCAGAGTTAATATCTCTCCCACAGCAGCCATCTGGGATCTAAATGTGATCTTTTCAGGGTCCCAGGATGAAGGAGGAATGATTGGATCTGACTCCATGTTCTTAGAAGGCCAATTTATTATTTTATGATATTATATTGAAGATTACTTGACTAAACTATACTAAAGAATAGAGAAAGGATACAGACAGAAAGCTAGAAAGATAATGATGAAAAACTCCTGACTCTCTCCTCAGAGAGTCAAACACAACTGGCCCGTAACTGGCCAATAATTAACAACAATTCACATGCAACCAATGAAACAACCACCTACCACATTCCAAAGCAGCAAAACACAGGAGAAGCAAATCAGATAATTATTGTTTTCATTTTTCTCTGAGGCTTCTCAGCTTCCCAGGAGAAAAATCCTGGCAAAGAGATTTTTCCAGAAAATATGACAGTGACATCTAAAATGTTAAATCCACAACCTGCTCTCTAGGTTTATTGTCCTGAAGGCCATTAAGACTTTTGTGAACTTTGGAATGCAAAACAATGTTAGAAACTCACATTATTTATCTGACCCACTGGAGTGGCTCCTCCTCAGCCACCACTGCTGAGGAAATAAATTCCTGTTCTGTGTTCAGGAAACCAAGCTATTTCTGTCACACAGAAGACCATCTGAAGCTTTTGAAATAATCTGGTTTAAATATTACTAATCTTTGCTTTTTGTTTTTGTACATCAATCAGGCCCCTTCACAAACAACTTTCTGAAGGGGCCTGATTGATTTTTCCTTTCCAGTCATTTTTAATCATCATCTTTGCAGGCTGGTAAGAAGCTGGTCACAATTTTCATTAGTGATTTGTGATTTGGGTTGCTCCATTTCTGTTATGAACACCACCTCAGTAAAAATCAATAACAAATTAAATCACAGTATGTGGTGTGACCAGTGAAGAGTGGCCCTATGCTGTGAGAAGGAAAAGGGTTTGTATTTTTTAAAATTAGAGATAAATTGAAAAGAGATAACTTTGTGGCTTCATCAGAAGTAGCCATGCTAGAAAGGTACTGGGTAGGCACAGACTGTGCTTTAGATCCTACATCATATTAACTCATGACTAGAAAGTGGTATTGGCCACTGCTGGGAGGTGTTTCCCTGTGTAGTGTACTACACAGCCTGGTTCTCCCCCATCACTCCTGATTTATTCCATCTAGCACCATTACCTTGTAGCAGGTTCCTTCTGACTTAATATCAGTATGAGACCAAAACCAGAGTCCTCATTCTGAGACACTGAAAAAGAGAGTGTAATGCAGTCTCCTACTCAAGCCAACCACAAACATCTTCCAATTCTCCTGAGTTCTTGTGAAGAATGAACCTTTCTGCTTTAAATTCACAAACCTGCAAGCTCTCCCAGGGCAGTGGGAGAGACACCATAAACACCATACACTGTGGCATTCACATTTTCCAAAAAAATCCCTTCACCCAGGATTTTTCTCCTGGGAAGCTGAGAAGCCTCAGAGAAAAAGGAAAACAATCCTTATCTCATTTGGTTCTCCTGTGCTGTGCTCACATGTGGAATGTGTTTGGAGATTGTTCACCCACAGGGGATTGTTCCATTGCATTCTGCTGGGAGTTGTTTTCACTCTTTGGCCAATCAGGGCCAGGCTGTGTCAGGGCTCTGGAAAGAGTCACGAGCTTTCATTATTATCTTTTTAGCATTGTGTAAGTGTCCTTTCTGCATTCTGTAGTATAGTATTCTTTAATATAGCATAGTATAACAAAATAATAAATCAGCCTTCTGAGAACATGGAGTCAGATGCATCATTCCTTCCTTTATCAAGGCATCCCTGCAAATACAATAATAAACAGATTTTAGGTCTCCCCCGTGTGCTTTTCAGTGTCTGTTTTGTTTTTCTACATCACCACAACTCCCCTGAAAAGCAGCACTGTCACTGGAATTACTCACTCTAAGCCATAGACTTGCCAATCTCAGTATCTCAAGTTACTGCCTGGTTTTACACCAAGGTTCCTGGCATGTGGCCATCTGGGTCTGGTAAGTGCAAACATTTTCTCTATGAAAAACTTCATTTAACATCTCACTTATCTGTTGCTTCTTTTTTCTCTTTTGTCTGCTTCATAGTTTATATTTTTTCTTCCTAGTGGGGATTTTGCTGGTTAGAGGAACATTACAGAAGGGAAAATAAACAGAGCAGTATTTCATGTTACGCCTTCTATTTAGAAGTTTCTCTTTCTTCTCCCATTATATTAATATTACCATGTTGATCCATAAGCAAAATAAAGTATAAAAACATACTCTTTTTTTCATTTTGAATAATAAAACTTGAAGTTATAGTTCCCACAGCAACAGTAACTCAACCTTAATATGCACATAAATTAGAGGCAGGGAAATTAACACCCAACACAGCAATAGAATATGTGTGAGGGAATTATGTTACTGGTTGGAATCCCATAGATGTGAAACATTTAATCTCTGTTTGTGACAAGATGTCACCAAAAAAAAGAAGCTATCTCAAAGATCTTGATCTTTCTGGAATAAATGGAATTCAACCTTGCAACGTGCAGAATCACTTTACTGAGGTGGTGTTCCCTTTATTGTTGAACTCCACTGACTTTACAGATGTCAAGGCTCAAGAGAGTGCCCTGAGCACACGTGTGTGAGCTTCTCTGTTGTGCAAAGCAGTTGGGGGGACCCAGAATCACACAGGGAGGGTCTGACATGTCCCCCAGACCAGGGCATGCACCATGTGCCAGACCTCCAAGCTGAAAGAATCATAGGAGGATCTGCTGCATTCGTATACTGTCATCCATCCATCCATCCATCCATCCATCCATCCATCCATCCATCCATCCATCCATCCATCCATCCATCCATCCATGCCTATAGGTCACTCCTCTTTTCAGCTGATCTCTGGGAGAGACACTGTTCTGAAACACAGGAAAGATTAGAGGTTACACCTACCAATATCCATGTGCTATGCTCCTAGGAAAATTGGATTAGAAAGGACTGGAGTCCACAGCTGAAAGGGTAGAAGTGTCCACAGACAAGAGGTCTCAGCCCCTCCAGCTCTTCTATACTGGCTGCCAGTCACTGCAGGGAAGCATTTTTAACACAAGCTGCATCCCAGGGGATTTTGGCTAAGTTATTCTAATTATTTGTACAATAAGAGGAAAGAGTAATATGTTCCCATTTCATAAAGGCTTCTGCAAATAGAGTCTACCAGGTGCTGATGCTCCTTTGTGAGGCCTGAGAGCTGAGAACTAATTAGTCTCAAATTATACCCCTGACAAAGATACACCAAGGAAGAAGGAAAGACATTCACATGCCAAACCACTACAATGCACTTTCAAATGGCAGATTAAATAGGTATCACCACTTCAGAGGGCCAAGGATGCCTCCAGCAACCTGTGTGTGTTTACCTTAAACTGCAAGGAGAAAGGTAGTTTCCCTTTTCCTCTCCTCCCCTATTTTATTTGTGGGGGCCTTCATGGCAGGAAGGAATGATGAATCTGACTCCATGTTCCCTGAAGGCAGAGTTATTATTTTATGATACTATAATATATTAAAGAATACTAAACTATTTTAAAGAATACAGCAAGGATACTTAGAGAATGCTAAAAAGATAAAAATGAAAACTCGTGACTCTTTCCAGAGCCTCAACACAGCTTGGCCATAAACAATCACCTGTGGGTAAACAATCTCCAAACACATTCCAAAGGAGCAAAACACAGGAGAATTAAATGAGATAAGAATTGTTTCTCTTTTCTCTGAGGCTTCTCAGCTTCCCAGGAGAAAAATCCTGGTTGAAGGGATTTTTCCAAAGAATGTGAGAGGAAACATCTAAAGGGCTGGATTCAGGATTCTCCTGAATCCTCTCCATGCTGTTCCCAAAGGAAATGGGTTTCCCTTAAATTTAGACCTTTGGGATCTGCACAATTGTTTTCAGCACATTTGCTGTCATTTTCCACTGGATGTACTTTTAAACAAGCTTCACAGACAGCTCCTTTAAATAAATATGAAGGCAGTAACTCATGAGAATACTGCTGGAGCTTGAAGGCATGCTGTTTGTTGTATTACATGATGCAAGAAGTTCTGTGCCATCCTACAATTAAAGGCTCATCACAGTCCAGCCCAGAAGGGCTAACACAACTTTTCCTTTCATGTTTCCTGCCTGTGCAAGGTAGTGCTGGGTACTCCTTTCACTCCTGCACAGCCTCTCACCAGTATTGCAAAGAGAAGATTCTCACCCCCTTCCAAACCTTCAGAATTAAATAACCCTACCAATAACCTGCTGCAGGGCAGGGATGTACCTGTGCCTCTTTATCAGCCAGTTAGTGGCATGCACAGAGAGTGCCAGTCTAGGGAATGCCTGAGAGGAGACACAGGCAATTGTCAAAGCAATTTCACACTGAGAGTGTTCTGAAAACAGTCCTCGGAGCTCAACTTCCATGTCTTCATTTGAGGAATGCTGTGTAGTGTACACAGGTTGTGTTTCCCTCTGAAGAACATATCTTTGTCCTCTTCTGATGGAACCATCCTGCACTAGACAAGCCATCACCCTGTTACCTCCTGGTACTGCCACAGCTCATCTCAGACACCCCAGTGCACATTCAAACAGCTCCTCTGCTTGGATTGGAGTGGTTCTAATTCAGCAGTGACAGGCACGATGCCACCTTCAGCTCACCAAGCCCTAAAGCTTATCCTAGAGCATAAGGCCTCAAAATGAACACAATGAACCATTAATTCCACTCTGAAAAAAAGGCATTTCATTAGGGAGATCAAAAGCTGTGCTAGAGCTCAGCCTTTGGCTCCCCTTTGGCCTGGGGAATCCCACAGAAGTCCCTGGGGAGCACCCAGCTGTCCAGGGGAAGCAGAGTTGAGGCCAGCAATCAGCCAAACACCCAATATGCTCCTTCACACCAACTCCTCTCTCCTTTCCTCCTGATTTCGTTAATGATGGCATTTTAGTAGCAGCTCTCTGGCCACAGAGAGCAGCAGACAGCTTTCCCAGGCCTTTCTGGGAAAAGTCTGTGAGAAGATCAGGGAAAAGAATGAGAAATGATTCTTATCTTGACTTGTAGCACCTGTTATTGTGAACATGTGGAATGTGTTATGGGAATTTGTCTACCAAAGGGTGGTTTCTTAATTGATCAGTGGTGGTGGGTTTTATTAAAGGACCAATCAAGTCCATCTATATCATAACTATCTATAAAAACAATGGGTTTCTTAATAATAATATAAAAATAGATTAATCAACCTTCTGTGAATGATAGAGTTAATTATGACCTGGCTGGGGGCCTGTTACAATGACATGCCATGATCTGCTGATCACATCTGGACCATTCTCTGCTAAGAGGGAAGTTTTAAGTGCCAGGGTACCATTAATAACATCCAGGACCCTGTTCACCCTTGTCTTGGTTTGGAAAGACAGGTGTGTGCTGAGGAAGGCAGGAGCCTCCCCTGACATGGAAAATGTAAACCCCCTCTGAATTGCTGTAAATTTTACATTAAGGGGCTCCCAGGCAAAAGATATGGGAGCAGGAATAACAGTTCTCTACTTGGGAGGAAAATAAAAGGATAAAATAAACAATGGAGTAAACCAAACCAACCCTGCCAGAGCCAGAGCACAGCCTGACACCCTGTGGGTCAGGGTGCTGGCAGCAGTGCCATTGGAATTGTGGCTCAGCCCTCCTGCAGTACCAGGGCTGGTTCTGCTGGAGCAGGGATCCTGGAGAAGGGTGCAGTCTGCCTCTGGAGGTCCAGGGGCAGAGGCAGCTGCTGCTCCTCTGGGAAATCCAGTGGAGAAGCTGTGCTGGTGTTCCAGAATCTCAGATTCTATCCAGGTAGGAATGCCTGGCTCCTCCCTCTGGGCTCACATCTCCCAGTGGGATGCTGCAGTTCTTATCAGCCATGCAGGGACATTCCATGGCCTGTTATCAGCAGGTGTCTCCCTGGGTGTGGAAGAGAGAAGGAAAACTGCCCACTGAACAGAAGACAACTGCCATACAGATGGTAAATAGATACAATTTTCTTGTCAGTCCAGGACAACCCTCCCAAAGCTGCCTGAGGGAATGTACATTCTGTTTTTTAACTTGGGAGCAATAATGTGGTGCTCAGTGCAGGCAGATATGTGGCACAAGCACTCAGGCAGCACAACAGGCTCCTGCATTCACCTGGCAGAACTAAACACATGCCAGAGTTCCTGGGGCTGTTGGCCCCTAACGATGTAGGCACTCAGGCAGGAAGACCCCAAAAGCATCCAAAGAGCTCAGACCATTCCTGTTCACAGTCAAACAGCCAAACTGCTTGGGTGTTTGAACTTCTTGCTGGATGTGTTTCTCTTTCTGCAGATACCTCCATACCTTTGAACATTTGTTCCAAAGCAGAGCTAGTCAGGAATGCTACAGACTTTCTCATTGGATGGTTGTTATTAAGTAATTAATATATTAATATATTAATAACCTGTGAGATGTAAGACTGGAACAAGCCCAGCACCTTTACTGGCCCTTCCCTTTGAGATTTAACTAACCCATCTTGGCACAGCTCTGTTCTCCTGCCTGACCAGCCCCTCAACCCTGGGGGAAAACAGGTCAAACAAAGTTGCTAAATCCCCTGAACTGGGGTGCCTTGCCCTTAGCCATTCCCCTGATGTAAAGCAAAGCCTCAAAGGTGAATGCCCTTGAGCCATGAATCATGTTTACCATAATACAAAACAAAGAAAGAAGAGAACAAAGGAAAAGCGAAAGAGAAGAGAAAACAACAAAGGAAAAGACAAATAGAAGAGTGAAAGGGAGGGACATAGATAGACCCATTAATTTCTCTCTGTTTGTTCTGGGGTTTAAACAACAAGCCTGTGTGTCTCTGGTTTATCTTGGTTCCTCAGCTGTGAAACGTGCTGTGCTCCAGTGTTTTCTGAGCTTTAGAGATTTGCTGGGGAGCTGGGAATGAAGCAAGAGGCTCAGCAAACAGAGATAGCAGAGGCAGCCTCATACATCACACTCAGAGGAAATTCATTCCTTTCAGCACTGCCCATGGGTGAAATTACATTATATTCTGTTTGGATAATTGGATGTCATGTACCACCCAACCTGTTATGGGATGGCATTTCCTTCCACAACGATGCTGTTAGCTGCATCCCAGGACAGAGAGCACTAGCAAGGGCTCCATGAAGTAGAGAGGAAAAAGTAGGAACACAGAGGAGCTGGATCCAAGAAGTTCTCATTCCAAACTGGACCTCTCAGGGTGAGGTTAGTAAGGGAGAGGGTGAAAGACAGAGCATATGGAACGAGATGAAGAAATGAAAGGGAAAGAAGCAAATCTAAGAGAGAAAAGGAGGAGAAGGGAAAATTGCTTCTTTTTTTTGGTTTTTTTTTCCCAGCAAACAAAGAATTATTTTCTTAAATTGTGAGATGGGCTGCACAGGCCTTTTAGCTAGAAATTCACTGTGGGGACAAGCCTGTCCCACTGGGCAGGGGCAGGTCACATAACATCTGCCTGGGAATCCTGCAAGAGTACAGCAGTGTTCTTTGATCTCAGTCACTGAGGATCACAGAGGTACTCCAAGACTCCCACCCATGCCTTGCTACCTTTTATATTCACCATTTACCTACATTTTAGGATGTCTAAAACATCCTCAAGTCCCCCTCATTGTGTCCTTTCTGGTCCATCACCTCACTCCAGCTTATTGATGGCTTTTTAATAGCACTGTTAGAGCTGTCACACAAGTCAGAGGACAATTTCATGTGTCACATTGTCTCAGTGCACCCTGGGAACTCCATCTGGCTCAAGCAAACTTATTTTATTGAAATAATCTCTCCTCCCTGCTAGTTATTGAACTGTCTTGGCTCAATGGCCTCACTCAATATCAATTTTTCATGCTTAATAATTAGTGCAAAGAATAGAATTTCATTGAATAAGTGTTTAATGTCACACATGATTAGGAGACACAAAGATGACCTAACTAGGAATTCAATTTGGGCCCTACAAAAAGGTGTTAGCCTTTATTTCTCCACCTGAGGTGTGCTGCTCCCCTCTGCAATGAACTTCTCTAGAAATCTATGCTACTATTAGTTGATTGCAACAATTGCTGCAATTCTCTTCTTGAGAAGAGTTGCCAAGTTTTAAAAGAAGCACAAACAAGCAAATACCCAGTTTCACTGCTGCCTTTAAATGTCAGTGTGATGATGTCTTGGTCCCAAACCACAGACTCATCTCCCAAAGAGAGCAAAAATCAAATGACTTGCCACAGTGAGTCTCAGAGAAGCTATAGAAGCAAACCAGGCAGCAGAGTCATTTGTCTGCCTGGCTGCTTGTCTCTATTTATCTGCCCTCTAGTTAATACTACCTCCTCACCTCTCTGTGCACCCAGTGCTGTCAGCCCTTCCTATCAGGATGTTTGTGGACTTGGTGGATGCCTGATAGATTTAGTCTCCAAAGGCTCTTTGCTAATACCCCCTTTTAAATGTATGGGAAAAGAAATTTATATTAAAAAGTCAAGCCAACAAATATATTTAGGAATGAAGATGAGAGACAGCACCTAACTATTCTGGAGGTCTTCTAAGTGATTTTTTCCATGGCGTGTTAAATTGAGTGCTTCCAGTTCTGGGAATACCATCCTGACCAGCTTTCCTTCCTCTGCAAATTTAACTGGTTACAAGTGCCCTGCAAATGGTTGTGCTCTTCATGTACACAGGGACTGAAATCTTGTCTTAAAATATTTCTTACAAAAGCGATTCTTCCCACTTAAAATTCACTAACACACCAATCTATGGCATCTTCCTGTATATCACACACTGCTCTGAGGAGTGATAAGAAAATCTGCTCAATGAAACCTACATTCCTCCCTTTCTCTCTGAGTCCCTCATCCCTCTTCTCACAGAGCATTTCCCAGAAAACTCTTCCTTTAATAGGATTTGGAGAACATTTGATAGCAGCTGTCAGCCCCTTACACCTGCACACAGCCCACACTCTGCTCTTCCCCATAAATGGACCCACCAATCCATCCTCTGCAAGGTGGATTTAATTTTCTGGGAACTTCTGAGCAGCCAGCTTGTCCCAGAAGAAAGAGTGACTAGATGAGAAATGTGTTTCTTGTTCATAGTGAGATTTTATGTGCAAGAAATTGATTTGCTATGATAGTCACTGTCTAGGTTTGGAAAGACAGGTGTGTGCTAAGGAAGGCAGGAGCCTCCCATGACATGGAGAATGCAAACCCCACCCCTCTGAATTGCTGTAAATTTTACATTAAGGGGCTCTCAGGCAAAGGTATGGGAGCAGGAATAACAGTTCTTTACCAGGGAAGAAAATAAAATGATAAAATAAACAATGCAGTAAACCAAAACAACCCTGCCAGAGCACAGCCTGACACCCTGTGGGTCAGGGTGCTGGCAGCAGTGCCATTGGAATTGTGGCTCAGCCCTCCTGCAGTGCCAAGGCTGGTTCTGCTGGAGCAGGGATCCTGGAGAAGGGTGCAGTCTGCCTCTGAAGGTCCAGGGGCAGAGGCAGCTGCTGCTCCTCTGGGAAATCCAGTGGAGAAGCTGTGCTGGTGTTCCAGAATCTCAGATTCTATCCAGGTAGGAATGCCTGGCTCCTCCCTCTGGGCTCACATCTCCCAGTGGGATGCTGCAGTTCTTATCAGCCATGCAGGGACATTCCATGGCCTGTTATCAGCAGGTGTCTCCCTGGGTGTGGAAGAGAGAAGGAAAACTGCCCACTGAGCAGAAGACAGCTGCCATACAGATGGTAAATAGAATACAATCTGCTTGGCAGTCCAGGACAGCCACCAACTTCCATTTCTGGAAACTTGGCAGAGCCTTGAACAGCCTCACACCTCCCCAGAAGATGCCTGTAAACACAGAGCACTGTTCCTCAGGCTGGGGAATAAAGCAGCAGAGACCTCAGCTCACCTCTGTGCCTGTTAGTTGTGTATGTGGGTGTTTCTGTCAGTAAGCTAGAGGAGAACTGGACACTCAGCACCTTCCTCCAGGCCACAAATGCTTAATTTTTAATGAAACAACTGGGAGCCTTTTTATTTTGGCAATTTCTTCTCAGCCCCTATGCTGCTGCAGCAGCAGGAGGGAAGTAAGGGGTAGCAGAACACATCAGGCTTAACCCAGATTATCAAAGTGAGATTCAGCTTCAGAAGAAACCCAGGCAGTAGAGACCTCTCTAGGAAAAAAAGAAATCTTGATTTCTCAGCTGCTTTAGGGTCCCTGGGCAGAACTTCAGCTAATAGCACTCTGCATCCTGAGCAGGATCATTTCAGAAGACTTTTGTCAGCTGTTTCTTCTCCACTTCCTTTCTGTACTCTGCATTATTCCTGCTGGGATATCTCCAGAACAGCAAGAGGGCTTCTTCCTTTCTAACCTGAGAGATGCAGTGAGAAGCTTTGCATGCAGGCACTAAAAAGAAAATTCACTTGGATGAATTAGGGACTTTATTTCATTATTTATTTGTAGGAGTGAGAAACTTACAGCAAATGTATTGCCCATGGTAATGAAACACAATTACCTATTCTTCTCCATTTCAGATGAGAACAAAGAAGCCTGAAAGTCTTTGGAAGGTGAAGGTGAATTAAAATAAAATTCAAATAAAAAGGAGAAAAAGAGCTTTGAAAGGAGTGGAGGGACTGTAAGCTTATTTTTGCTTTTGATTTCTCTATTAAAACCAGACATTATTTCAGAGGCTTCCAGCCCTGGCAGATAATTAATGAAATTAAGGTGAGGACTTGCTGTTCAATATTTGCTCATGCTACAGGGGAAAGAAGCAGTGCCAAAACCACCTGGAATTTTATGGGCAAATAAATCAGGAAAGAGAAGTGTCTCAATTACTCAGACTACAGAGGGGAAATGGAGCTCCCTTTACAACAGAGGCTTCTCAGTAAAGGTAAAAATTCATTGGTTTTCAATGCCACTGCCAGTGCCCAGCTTTGCAGTGGTTAAAGTACTGGGAAAGTCTTTAAAGCACTCTGGGACTGCAGATAATTTTATCAGGGTCTAGCCAAAAGGTGACATTTTCAAAGCTGCAAGTGGATTTGTATGCTGCAGCTGGGAAGGCAGTGGGAACCTTAAACAGCCTCTCTCCAAATCTCACAAGGTGTGAGAGCCAGGTGAAGGATTGTGGCAGTGGATTGCAGGCAGGATTTTCTCAGCCTCTCACTCGTGCTGTGACCAGGGCTGTGCAAGGCATGGAGCTCCCACACTCTGCTGAGCTCCTGGGCAATTTGCTTCTCTGATGATCAGATTAATTTCAACTTTTACAAAAGACGCAGAATTTCCAGTTTTGACAGTTTCTAAAACCAGAATTAATAAGTCAGTTCAAACTGAGCAGACAGGCCTGGCTTGGAGTCTTGACCTTGGGTAAGGCAGAAGGCCAGAGTGGGAGGTCAGAATGGTGCTTCCAGCTTTAATGTTCATATCTGTGTGCTCCACTGAGCTACTGGGGGGCAGTAATCACTGCAGCAGGCTGTGCAGAGCCATAAATGTGTACCAGCTTTGGCCACCAAGGCAGACACCCCCAAAACTAGTGATACCAACCTCTCTGGATCCTCAGAATGCTTGCAAGAGACCTTAGCCTTTAGGAAGGGCTTGAATCCAATACTGTAGGAGGGTTGAGTTTAGCCCTTTTTATAGTACTGTTAAGCCCAGAGTTAGTTTAGAGAGTCAGGCCAGCCCTTAGGTGCTTTGACACTCCAGTCCAGCTGGGAAATGCCAGCCCTTCAGCTCTAAGCTGTTTGCACAGTGACCAACTGTAGAACCTCCTTCTGCCCTGGGCAGCCACTGTCCTGACAGAGTCCCAGGGCCTGAGGCAGCTTTGAGCTGGAAATGGAAATGCCAGAAATGGCAAGTGTGGCTAAACCAATCATCAGTGGGGATCTGGGAGGATCTGGATCCCTCAGGCCACCCTTTACCATGCCACAGGATTTCCAACACGGATATTCACATTTTGTAGGATTCACATTTTCTGAAAAAATTCTTTTACTCAGGACTTTTCTCCTAAGAAGCTGAGAAGCTACAGAGAAAAGGAAAGCAATTCTTATTTTATTTGTTTTTCTTGTGTTGTTCTTACATGTGTAATGTTTGGAGATTGTTCACCCACAGGTGATTGTTCCATTGCATTCTGCTGGGAGTTGTTTTCACTCTTTGGCCAATCAGGGCCAGGCTGTGTTCAGACTCTGAAAAGAGTCACAAGTTTTCATTATTATCTTTATAGCATAAAGATAGCATTTTATAGCATTATTATCTTTATATTATATCTTTATTCTGTAAGTATCCTTTCTGTATTCTTTAGTATAGCATTCTTTAACATAATATAGTATTATAAAGCAATAAATTAACCTTCTAAAAGCACAAAATCAAATTCATCATTCCTGCCTCTGTTGGGGCAGTTCCCAACAATGGTGTGGTACATCTTCTGTGATGCACATGGGCTGTGAGAGGGCAAGAAGACAAAATGGGATTCCAGCCAGGTCTTCCATGGCAATCCCCAGGTATGTGGGGATGAATGACACACAGTAATAGCAGGTCATTACATCTGCCCTGACAGGGATAAAATGTGGGCTCAGCAGAGCATCCAGAGGTTTTCCAGGGATCTTGCACTCAGCAAGCAATTGCAGGTTAGTGTGTGACAGACTGAGAGGCCACCTTGAGGAGACAGTTAATAAAAGCAGGGCTGGAAGAATCAATGTATTCTGACACACCAGTGACAGATTGGAGAGAGGGACAGATTTAATATCCCAGAGTTATCCTTTCCCAGCCTAAGGGCCCTGCAATTGATTGAATAAATTAAAGCATTGCTGTGGATGACACTCAAGTTAAGGTCATATCAGAACTTCCATCTTAACTCCCTATTTCCTTCCCTCTCAGGTTTTCTTTTTCAAGTCTTTGCACAGCAGAAAGCTTTGCACAAGCTTTCTAGCTTACTGCTGGGCTACAATTTGGCCAAAAAGATCTCAGCTCCCATTCCATTTTGGTATTACAATTTTCAAGAAGATGGAAAAAAACAAGAGAAGGAGGGAATTACAGGAGGATGAGACAGATCTATCTGGCATGCTTTTGAAATTAAAGGATAAACAGGCCATGTCAGGCTACTTGTAAAACTACCATGCTTATTCTATGTCATGGACAATGTCTCTTTGGAAATAGTGAGCAGAAAATAGACTTTGAAAAGAAAAATATACAGAGAACTGACAAAAAATATAGCTGTAGGTCAAATTGATCTCTGTGTAGCTTCACTGGCATGCAAAATGTATTCTTTTGTTACTAAAAGCCTCTAATGTAATTGCAGATGAAAGCTCTTCCACTTTTAGTCTTTATTATCTCGACAAATGTCTCTCAGAATCATCAACAGGATTTTATGTCACAACAAATCTAACTGTTCAAATAGAGTCAGATGCTATGACAGAACTGGGACCTTTGTTGAGCTGGTCTGATCATCGGGACACCCCTCACCCACATACAGAAATAAGTCCTGGAAAATGCTCAATATTTTCTTTAAAGCACTAGGCATCCTCATCTGAGGGAAAAAAACTAACCTCCCCCCCTCAGAAATGTGCCATGTCTCTTACAAATCAAGCTTTAAAACCATTCTGTATAATTTTAATTTTATGGGCTGTGTCATTGTTGAGACTCCTGCACCAGCCACCATTGGGTCAGTACCACCCCAAATATTACCAAAATGCTACCCAGACATCTGCTGACATGCAGTTGGTTAGCAAATAATGGGCCAGTAGACCATGCTCAGAAAGTTGTGTAGCACAGACAATAAAGATTGAGCAGGGCAAGTTGCCTCTGCTGTGTGGTTCTCTGCATTAGTTCTTGGTGTCACCCTCTGCAACCACACCAGCTCCAGCAACAACAACAGAACCTCACTTCCTCTCACTTTTTAATTTCATTCCACTCACTATAAAAGCATAAAGCTCCACCACTAAAAAGTATGAGCACTTGGTATATTTCTCATTTTAGCAACGACCCATCTGAGCCCAGCTCCTTCCTTACCTTTTTGGCAGCATTGACAGGGCACCAGGGGCAGGTTCAACCTTCTCCCTGGATGAAGAAGCAGTTGGCATCCACTGCTGGCTGGTATCTGCCAGGGATTCCTGTCAGTGTGGGGACACACAAAGGATTCTTCCTCCCTGCTCCAGCTCACTGTTCTCTCTCTGAGAAGGAGGAGGGTAATTGAACAGACTGGGGTTTTTGACTGAGGGTCAAAACCAGAGGTGTTTAGCTAAACTCCCTTCACAGCTCAGTTTCTTGATGCTTCTGGAGTTACACCAGCAGAAAAGCTAACTTTATTATTAGTGTCTCTGTGACAGATTTTTCTATCGTGGTGCACACAACAAAGTGTGTTTCAGAATGCCACAAAACATCTGAAATGCCTGGCTAGCTCTTCATATCCTGGAAGCATCGCTGCACTTGCACAAATTGATTTGAAAATGTGTGATCCCAGGGTTCTTTCTCATAAAAGGCCTATAAAGAGGTTAGTTTGGAGAAATAGCCTGAAGAATATTTAACAACAGGCTTGAAGCATCAGACACCTGCTACTCCACCACCTCAGACTAAGGAGCCCTGACCCTGCCTTAGGTCAGGCCTTCAAAGCATTGCTATGGCTCCATCTGTACAACAGGTAACAACACCTCAGTTTTGCAAAGTCATTCTTTGGCTAAACTAACTGAATGCTGAGATGTCTGTAGAATTCTAATTGCAAATAAATCTCAGTGGCTATTTAAAATTAGAATTTAAAAACTCAGTGGGTTTTAGTAGCAGCATTAGTGTTACCACTATGGCCAAGGCCCTTTGCATAGTCTGTGCCCAAATCCTGTAGCTCTAATAATCAGGGGAATGCTTAGTCTTTGAGCTGTAATATTTCTTGCCTTTTAGGATTCATCTCTGACAATAATTAAGTCTCATAAGGATGAAACTTAAATGAGCAGTAGCCTTTGGGGATGGTATTAGTGTGCTAACTGTTTGTGGTTTAAATATTAATGTCAAAGTGTAATTACCATCCTAAGTTTCAGGCTTGTGTTTGATAACAAATTGAGCTAAGCAGGAAGAATGAGCTGTACCAGTTGGAAGCTTTTAGAGCTGGAACAATTCTCAACCAGCAAAGAGCAGAAGGAGACACTCTTAGTGGGTATTCTTTCTGCAATCCCAATGTGTGGTGGCTTCCCACTGCTGGCTGAGCTCCTGCCTCCTTCACCAGCAGCAACACTCTAATATCTCCTCTTAGGGGAGGTCAGGGATGCTGTGTGTCTACTTTACCATTGCAATGCCAGCTACAGCTGCATCCCAGGGCAAAACCCCTCATCAAATTGAATTCCACTGTGCTTTTCTCTTTGTGGCCTATTTGCTACAGAATTAGCTACAAAGGGCCAGGTCACTCCTCATGGCCTGTGCCCACTTCACCTCACCTTAAAGGACTTCTTAAAATTCACCTAACAAATGTGTTGCTTGTTAAAAGCCCCAACATCTCTTTAAGTAAAGATTTCTTAGATAAGCTGCCTAAATTATCAACAAACATTAACTTTCCTGATATATTAAAAAGATTTATCAGCAACAGCAAATACATTAACATGCCCTAGTGCAGGCTGCCTGCACCTGCCTTGCACTGGTGCCACTGACCTGACCTCCCATGGAGCCAGCTCAGCCAGAAGGAAACACAAACACAGAGAAGGCACGAGCAGGGCTGAAGGGCTGCCACAGTCCCTGAACGTGCAGGGACCAGCTCAGCCCTGTCAGTCCCACCTGGAGAAAATTCCCATTCCAGGCACAACAAGGCAGCCCCAGCCCAGCCTATTCCCTGGAGGCTGAGCAAGGATCCTGCTAGGATAAGGTCCTCAAGATCCCTCTGGATATGAGTGAGGAAGCACACAACTGTTAGTTCACTCATCACATTTGAGCTCCCTTTGTGAAATCTTGTACACTGCTGGAATTCTCAGGGAACATTCAACATCTGGCAGATGTTGTAGAAGGAGAGTGTACAAAGTGTAGGGATGGTGAGAGCAGGAAAGCTGGGTATGGTGAATGCCTGCTAGGTTTGGAATGGGAGAGAAGGATTCTGGACATGCTTGCACTTAAAAGGGAAAAGCTGAACTGCAGTGGAGCCACAAATTGTGAGCAAAACACAATAAAACTCTACTCTCCCTCTAGGTCTTGGGCTTGAAACAGGAAGAGGCTGCAAGTCACTTCCACTTAACATCTCTTCATTTCAGTCAAACAGAACAGAAAAGTCCGGGCACAGAAAGTGAAAAGAGGGCATGAAACAGAGCTAAATTCAAGGCTGCTTTTACTGCCTAGGGTTAGGGTTAGGGTGAGGGTTACACCTAGGGCTTGTGGTATTCAGAACCCTAAGTAAAAGCAGCCTTGGGCTAGGGCTGGTTCCAAGGAAAAAGCTGTGGAGGAAGGCATGTTGTGGCAGTGTTGTGTTCCCCTTGGGATGCCTTTTGCAGCTGCAGTGTGCCTGGAGCTCTGGGCTTTGTGGTTTCAAAACCCTAACCCTAGCTGTAACCCTAACCCTAACCCTAACCCTAGGCAGTAAATGAAGCCTAGGTGCTAATCTGCTTGCAAGGAAAAAGCTGTGGAGGAAGGCATGTTGTGGCAGTTTTGTGTTCCCCTTGGGATGCCTTTTGCAGCTGCAGAGTGCCTGGAGCTCTGGGCTTTGTGGTTTTCAAAACCCCAGCCTGAAGCTGGTTTAGCCTGTTCACTTGTAAGTATTAATAACATACAAGCTACTCCCACTACTCCAAACTTTTCTGTGACGTCCAAAGTGTGGAGAAAAAACAAAGTAATGCAAACAAATCTTGCCAATTTTATCTAGACTTAATTCCTTTTTCCTATACCCAGCTACCCGGACCCTCCAGGGAAGGCCTCCCTCCAAAGAAGGCTGTCCCTGTCCAAGAGCTCCTTTCATTAGAAATTTTCCTTGTGCCCTGGGAGGGATCAGGTGATCCCTATACCTTCTCAGACCTCTGCACAATAGATGACAGATTAAAGATGATTCCTCTGATGCTGCCCTTTGCCTCCGAGTTAAGCAGAGCTCAGAATTGCCATGGAGGCCTGTGGGCCACAGATAAATCTTTCATTCAACATCTGTTGTAAATCCCAAGGATTCTAAAGGGATTTGGCAATTTACTCTGACCAAGGCTTAGATGATCAAAAGAATTTCCTCAAGTCAGCAGCACTTAAGATGAAAACTAACCAAAATCTCTAAATATAGTCCCTATAGCAAGAGGAAGCCATTATTCTTTCTTTTTGAGTTTATATGTCTTTATTTTTATAATCTCTGTGATACAAGGGAGAAGACAGAAAGAAAAGTTTAAGGGCATTAGCTGAGTTTTGCCTTGCTCAGTTTCTGCCCTGAGACACAGCTATCTCCAACCTCCTAGTGACACCAGCCCCCAGAGACTGATCAATTGCTGGGAAAGACTCATTGCCAGTGCCCTAATGACCAAAAACCCGCCAGAGAAACTGCAAAATTAACTCTGGTTCTAAATAACTAAGGATTAGGTGAATATTTTTTCCCATGAACTATTTCAGCTGGCACTCCAGCTGCAGGTTTCTCTCTGTCTTCAATGGAGGGATCATACCTTCAGCTGCTTTGGGGTGGGACGCTGCACCCATGTTCAGGCACTTTGGTCTCCTGGGTTCCATTTCTGGCTTTCTTCTGGCAATATTTGGAATCCCACAGAAACCTGGTGCATGTTTTAGGAGGAAACACATTATTCCAAAATGGATAGCCTCATTTGGAACACAAAGTCTTCCTCTCTCCCTGTCTGTTTCCACTTCCATAAAATGGCTTTCTGCTCTTTGGAGATATGAAGGGGTTTTTGCTGATGTTTGGTGAGAGGTCATGGAACAGGAATGATAAATATTGATAAATCTATTGATAAATGGAATTCCTGTCTGTCTGCAGATCCTGACTCTTCAGAGACCTTGAGCTGTGCCCTTCCACCAGCAGTCAGATCCAGCATGGTAATGAGCATTTCCGGCCTCCATCCTAGTTCTGTCTGTAACTGTGGAGTGAAAACAATAATTTATATATTTCCATGGGAGTGACAAAACTCCAGGAATGACAAATGCATCAGAGAAAATGCTGCTAAAGTTGATGAGCCTCTGTATCATTTTGGTGCTCCCAGAGCACAGTGGCTTATGACTGTGACAGAATCACTTGTGTTACTGGGGGCTCTGGAGAGAGTCCAGAATTATCTTTGCACTGGAGAACATTCCAGATTCCTGCTGAAATAAATGCTGCATTCTGCAGACACTCTCTATATAAATCACAGAGTAAAATCCAGAGTCCCAAGCCTTTCAGTCCAAAAATACAGCATCTGCAGCTAATGCTTAAGCAAACTTCCTTGAGACACTGCCATAGTAATTCCTTAATCTTGCCTAATTTGGTAGGAACAGATGGATGGAAGTGCAGACACATACATATTGCTTTTCAGGTTTCTGCTTGTGACTCCTGAGCATCCCTATTGCTTTAGCAGATGTATCACAGGGAAGACCAAGATTTTCCTTTTAAGTTTCATATTATCACCATTTTCTCCTGTCTTAGATGATTTGACACTCCCTCCTACTCTGTAGGATTCCCTGATAGAATCTTCTAAGTACAAACAGCTACAGCAGCAATGTTAATTGGTATTCATGCAGCAAATGCTGCCTAACTACATGGTCATTTGCAAGTTCCCCTACCTCAGTCATTAATGATATTTAACATTGTCAAGGAACTAGATCAAATTCACAGTGTTTGGGTCCCCTGACAAAAAAGTAACCCAGAAAACTGAAATAGTCCTGCCTATGCCTTGACATTTTTCCCACTGGAGGTGATCATTTCAGGATTCCACATTCCCTTATCCTATAAAAGTTAGCACTGGCAACTGATTTATCCCATAACCTTCACCTGCCTTGCAGCTGGAGTCTGCCTGTAGTGTGAGTGCCTCAGCCAGCTTCACACAACCTCAGAGTCACAACAGGAGCTCAGGTTTTAGTCTGGGCTGCACGAGCTTCCCAGGTGTCCCCTGAGCTGTGTGCAGCTCACTTGGGCTGACATCCATCCCACTGCACTTTCCTGTGGCTGCACCCCCATTGCCTCCCAGCTGCTGATGTTACCTAGGAAAGCTAAATGACAGATGCACGTGCCAGGTTCACTGTGATATAATGGCAATCCAAGACTTCAGATTTGACAAGCCCTTTATCCTGCCCCAAGTCCTTTGTATGAAGAGCCCTTTCATCAACATGGCTCTCCTTGGCTCTGTTTCAGTTTTTACAGAACTGGACTTTACAAATTGTTTCAAGGGTAGAAAGGAGAGCAGATGGTTTTCAGGCCCAGTCCCTGCCACAGAGAGAAGCACAAGCACATTTCTTCTTCAGCTCCTTGCTTGCAATATACCTGGCTACCAGGATGCTCTTGACAGGATTTTCTTAGGACCTCCTGTTGTATTTGCAGGGAATGCCCCAACGAAGGCAGGAATGATGAATCTGACTCCATGTTCTCAGAAGGCTGATTTATTACTTTATAATAAATATTTATATATTTATTATAAAGTAATAAATTTATAATAAATATTTATATAATTATTATAAAGTAATAAATATTACAAATAATTTATTATATTAAAGAATACTATACTAAAATTATACTAAAGAATACAGAAAGGATACTTACAGAATGCTAAAAAGATAAAAATGAAAACTCGTGACTCTTTCCAGAGCCCTGACACAGCTTGGCCATAATTGGCCATTGAGTCAAAACAACTCAGAGCAGAATCCAATGAAACAATCTCCAAACACATTCCACATGAGCACAACACAGGAGAAGCAAATGAGATAATTACTGTTTTCCTTTTCTCTGAGGCTTCTCAGCTTCCCAGGCGAAAAATCCTGGGTGAAGGGATTTTTCCAGAGAATGTGAATGCCACAACCTCCCTATCTGTGTCTTTGGAATATCTTTTAAAGCTGTGTCTGGAAGCTGTAGCAGTTGAGGATGGCAGTATTGACTTCCCCCTCTATATTTGTCTCTATGGTGAAAACAGATGAGTTCACCCTCACCCAGTCATGCTGTGCCTGCTACCATCACTCTGGGATCAATGAGAACACGACATCCCCAGTGTGAAGAGTGCATGTTCTATGGCTCTATGCAGATATTTACTATATGTATTATGTTGTATTGATTAGTAGTGCTGTATTAATATTTTACTAGTTTGGTAAATGTAGTTTTGTAGTTAAGATGTAACTTTTGTAGTTAAAATAAAAACTATGTAGGTGGGATATTTTTTTTAAAGAAGGGAAGGAGGTACTCACACTGAGACAGCAGCCACAGGACACCTGAATCTTTCAGAGAAAGAGAATTTATTGCCCCCTTATCAGGAGAAACGAACTTCTTCCTGCCTCCCTCAGCCCTGCAGACGCCATCAGGATTCAGAGGCAGAAGCTGACACTGCCCAGACAGAATCCTGTGCTTGAATGGAATTGATGCACCATGGATGAGGTGTATGAATATGCAACAGGCTGCTGCTTTTAAGGGTTAATCCTCTGTGCACGTGGGGCCTTTTTTGGGTTTATTTTGCCCAGAAAGAGGTATCCAGACTGTCCCTAACTCTTTGTTTTTATTGTCTCATATTATCCTAATCCCAATTGTCCAAATTACTATTACTCTAATTATATTACTATTTTTATAACCATTTTATTACTATGAAACTTTTAAAACTCTAAAAACAAGTGATTGGTGTTTTTCACACCCAGGGGATATGGGAAAAGCAAAACTTTGTTAGGACTCAGCAGAATGAGTTTTCTGTTGTTGCTTCTGACTCTGCTGCATATCTGAATTAGGAAAATGTATTCAGGGAGTCTTTCATCCGTTTTTCAGGCCTGCAGTGAATTTGTACAGTCCCACTGGAGACTCCTATGCCATTGTCAGTAACCAAGAGACACAGCTTAATACCTCAGAGATCTCAGTGCAGCACATGGAACCACACTGGCTGTTGGCCACAGTTCTGAAAGAATAATAAAGGAAAAAAAATGTGCTTGCTACAGGACTGTAGACCTAAGGGAATCATAATTCTATAGATCCCAGCCCATCTTGTTCTCATTACAATCTGCTCTGCTCCTAGCATCAGGAGTTTTGACAAGATCCACTGTTATTAGTGGGGTAAATACATCTTTAGGTGGCATAAATCAGCAGCTCTTGCTATGCCAATTTATAGCAACTGCAAATATAGACCACTCTGATATGTGTTGTGTGCAGAGAAATAGTGTACAGGGTCCATATGGAAAGCTCCAGTAGGGCTGAGGCTTGCAGAGCATTTGTTTAACTAATCAGCTGCACTGTCAATCAGTGTCTATTTTCCCTCTCATAAATAGGCATGCATGAGGGGAAAAATGATTGTTAAATACTCATACAGCAGGTTTTAACAACTGCAGATTTGAGACCAAAAAAAACCAAGCACAAATAAAGCTTCCCAGCTGCTCTTTTTTTTTTTTCTCTTCCAGTTGAATAAATAATTGCCTTTGGCTCATGGAATAAATATAAAACTTCTCAGAACTGGCTCCTCAACAAAGGACCAAAGAAGTCTGGCACTTTCAGAAGGAATTCCTCAAGAAACAGCATATGTAGGAGACAATGAATTATATATTTTTCTCATTTCCTCTCTGTGAGAGACAACTAAAAATCTGGAATAGCAAAGTAAAGAAAGAAATATTTAATTAATAAACCAAATTAAGAGAGCAGAGGATGGCAGAAGAAATAGCAGATTCTTCACTCTGGAGTCCTGAATAAAAGATAAAATACAGCAAAACATTACCCAATCATCTCCACTGGAGTTCAACTTCTAAAACAGGTCTGCATGCTACAGCTTTACTAAGTGCACTGAACAAAAACCACAAATACTTGAGAGAAGGGATTACCATGAGAGAAGGAAGTAAAAAGCAACATGACAGTGTCCCACAGGAACACAAAAACACAGACACCGCATGGTTTGAAGCTGAGCTGGTGCAAGTGTTGGTGCCAACTTCACCAGGAGACCACAGGTCCTTCTAGCTCTAAATCCTGTGTTTCTTAGGAACATCAAGCTCTGAACCATTGCCAGACTGGGAGCTGAGCTTATGAGTCAAAGAAAGGATATGATTGTATCATCTTTTTCAACCCATCTTCTTGTAAGGTGGTTTCTATTCATTTAACATCCCTTCGTGGTCTTTAATAGCAAACAAGGTGTGAAGTACCTCACATGATCTGTGTGAATTTTATGGGGGAGGAGAGGAGCATCATAAGATGGATGTGTCAGCTGGGAGGTCTGGGCGATTGGCTGTAAGAATTTTAAGGAGATCATTTAAAGAAAACAGTAATCAAGGGAAGTTGAAAGAGTGGAAGAATGTCATGAAAAGAAACAAGCTGCTTTTCTCAGCTGAAGGAACTGGGGTGATTTGATTCTCTGAGTCCCAGACTGGCTGCACTGATTATAAACTTTATTCTACAGGCTCCCATGAAGATGCACTCTCTTTCAGGTAACAGGTCTAGTTGGCCAGCAGTGATCACTGCCCCGAGGCTTGCTGATGGCCTGAGGGCAGACAAATTGGTGGTCTTGGTCCTGTCTCATTCTCATTGCAGGTACAGGAAACCACAGAAAGAAGCACATGGCAATGTCCCCCTGTTCTTCTCAAGTTCTCCTAAGCCTTCTGATGTTTACATTTTGGTAATGGAGCTTCTCACGCCCTTTGCATGTAAATAATAATTGTTTTGCATGTCTTTCTAGAGGAGGAGAGAATTGATGGACTGTTGGTTTGACCAGTGTGGCTGGAGAGGTGGCAATTTCATCCTCCAATCCATGGTCACTTTTGAAAGTCTATAAATACTGGAGTCAGAAATAAACTACACTTTTTTACCTTGGAATTTCAGTGTGTGGGTGTCGTTCATTTACTGTGACATGGCAGTAATTCCAGGGCTGTCCCTTCCAAAACACTTCTGGAGTTCTGGCTCAAAAGAAAGGTGACAGAGATGTGTGGTACTCCAGGAGCACTGGAGAGCACGTGTCACTCTCTCAAGGCAGGTAGCTGCAGTGGCACCTGATCTAAGGCTGCACACACACACACACACACACACACACACACACACACACACACACACACACAGAGAATCTGGCAATCAAACCAAGTCAGCAGTTGCTGACTTAACCAAATTAATATTGTGAGGTTGAATTAGCCCCATGCTGGCACTTTAATTCTAATTGTTTTCAAATACACATTGTAATAAAAGTCTAATTAGCACACATCTCCAAATGGAGCTGATGGTACCTAGGAAGGTTTTGCATTGGTGACAAGTAATGAAGGATTATGCACATTCACCTGCTACCTCTGGGATAATTTTCTTCTCATTTTGTTTTTTTGGGTTTTGTGGTAGAGGTTTTAAATAAACACATTAAAACAAGAAGGAAAGATGAGGCTGACAAATAGCATGAGATAAAATACATAGATCAGAACCTCAGGAATGCTGTTCAGCAGAGAACATTTAAATAACATGACTGTAGGGATCTGAATCTAATGTCCATGTGCTGAGCAGTGTGGCTGAATGACCAGCTGGCAGGAACATGCAGCTGTTGGCAGGTAGGCACACAGGTCTATATGCAAACACACTGTTCCAGATTGCAAGGCAAGGTGTATTCTATCACCATCTGTTGGCTTTTGTCAAGTGAGAAATTCTCCTTATCTCTCTCCCTGAGTGATCACACCCACCCCTCCCTGGGGAGGGGACACCTGCTGATAACAGGCTATTGACTGTCCCTGCATGGCTGATAAGAACTGCAGCATCCCACTGGGAGATGTGAGCCCAGAGGGAGGAGCCAGGCATTCCTACCTGGATAGAATCTGAGATTCTGGAACACCAGCACAGCTTCTCCACTGGATTTCCCAGAGGAGCAGCAGCTGCCTCTTCCCCTGGATCTCCAGAGGCAGACTGCACCCTTCTCCAGGATCCCTGCTCCAGCAGAACCAGCCCTGGCACTGCAGGAGGGCTGAGCCACAATTCCAATGGCACTGCTGCCAGCACCCTGACCCACAGGGTGTCAGGCTGTGCTCTGGCTCTGCCAGTGCTGTTTTGGTTTACTGCATTGTTTATTTTATCTTTTATTTTCCTCCCAAGTAGAGAACTGTTATTCCTGCTCCCATACCTTTGCCTGAGAGCCCCTTAATTTAAAATTATAGCAATTTTGAGGGGTGGGGAGGGTTTGCATTCTCCATGCCATGGGATGCTCCTGACTTCCTTAGCACACACCTGTCTTCCCAAACCAAGACACACATACATCTGCACACACTCACTGAATGTGAACCCACAGACACCCCCCAAGTTCTGCAGGCAGAGATCCAACAGCACACAGACAGCCCCAAAGCCCAGCACACAGCTTCAACCAAAGACACACTTGCTGTGCCACTGCAGCAGGTGCCATGTCCTCACTTGAGCTGCACGAGGCAGTGGTGAGGAGGAGTGTGACTGGCACCACTGAACATCTCTGGAAAGGGTGCTGATGGGAAGGATGAAAGTTTGACAAGAAAGTCTCACAGCTATGTGTGCTTGGCAGAAAGATTTTTGAATGTAGAACCTGAGAATGAAATAAAGATGGAAGCAAGTTTTGACATAGAAGAAAAGAATTGCTGAGCCAGTCTGACTGGATAGCCAAGGAGGCAAAGGGTGTGTTAGTTAGAAGGGATTTTTATGACTTAGAGCAAAGGATAAACCCACCTCAAACAAGAAGATGTTTTTACCGAGCAGAAAGAGAGCACAGGCAAACAAGGCAGCAAATGTGGCAAGTAGAAAAAAGGGCTCAGAATTTTCTACTGCAAGAGAACTGAAAAACAATTTCTAGCTTAAACTGTGATGTACTGACTTTAGTGATTGGAGAACAGTACCATGAATATGGTAATTACAGTAGTTATGATGGGCTACAGACAATAGTTAAGGTATAGATTGGTGCTACTGTATGAAGATGCTCAGCAAAGAAATGTATAGAATGCAATGTAACCAAAACCAAAGGGTGTCCAGGCCTGCCTGCAGCTGGAGCTGACAGCTGTAGGCACAGCTCTGTCACCCACAACCCTGGGCTGCTGTAACATCTTGGATGTAATAAACTGCATTTGGAGAGCCCCTGGAGTCCTGCATCTCTCAGTCAGGCTCTCACAGGGTGTTGTGGCTTGCAGGGAGCACCAGCCTTCTCCCAGCACAGGAAATACTGCCCAATGGGAGGCAGAACAGCAGCATGGAGAGGGAATTATGCCTGGAATTATGGATATGTTGCTTTTCCTTCCAGTCCTACTCAGTACAAGGCACAGCAAGCCCTGAACTACTGAGCCTGTGTGATGACCTGTACAGATTGCAGCAGCCACTGCATGCATTAATAATGCCACTGCCTGTGCCAAGGACTGACCCTGCTCCCAGCCAGGGTCATACACTGACTGTGTGCTCTGAACTAGTCCAAACCCTGTGAACACACAAACAGAACAGCTTGCCATTGGTCCAGTGATCAGAAGAAGGAGTAAATTTATTGAAACACAAGCATATAGTACCCTGATCCTGCACAGCACATGAATAAATGGTGAAGCACCTGCCAGCACAGCCATCTCCATCTCACCTGGCAGGTGACTCATTACCCTGAAGGCAAACAGCAGAAGCACAGGCCATGAAAGGGAGTCTAGTCCCTTCTCAAACCTACCTGCCATTCCATTGCCACATTTTTCTGAGACAGTCAGACCTAGGTAAACAGAAGGGAGCCAATTAGGTGCTCATCTGAGTGGTTCCATGGAAAGTTATTACTTAAAAGCTAATTAAAATAATTAGGGGGCATTTTAATTAAAACATCAACTTAAAATGAATGCAATAGATATCAAACCCAGCAGGAGGCACAGCTAGCAGATTCCCCTTGGAGGCTGTTAATTAGTGTTTGAAGCGACTGCTAACAATAAATAAAATTATAATATTCCTTTAGGCCTTAGAAATTTTAAGAATCTGGTTCCTTTTGGTCCAGTGCATGCTCAAGGCTCAGTCCCCACTGCATGCCCAAATAGTTTGAAACAGTATTTCAGGATATCAGAAGATTAGAAAGCTGTAGTAACTTAGACTAAATCTTTTTAATGCATTGTATTCCTTTAATCTAACAGTCCCTTGTAGCAGAGAGAAAACCACTGGAACTCCCAGGAACCACACCACCCACTGGGCCACATTGCAGGGCTGCTGTTTTATGTGGCTCATCTGTTCTCATATCAGAATCCCTTCCATGAGCAGGTTGTTTATGATCAGAAATTGAAAGAAAACCTTATTTTTCCTTACTCTGATACCAGAAGTGTTATAGCCTGGAAAAAGTTGTTCCTAGGTGCACATCTGGAGAGTCCTGATGGTCCACTGAAAGATACAGAAACCCACACAGAGCTCAAGCCCACCTCTGATACTGTGCCTCCCTCTCCAAGGAGGGATGCACCAGCCTTTGCTACCTTTGAAAGCTCTGCAAAGCATTTGCTGTGACACTGCAGAGGATCTAATTCTGATCCCAGTGGCACTGGTGGTGATCTGGAGCATCTCTTGCTCTCTCACTCTGCACAGGCAACACCCTGAGTGTGACAGTACCAAGCAAAAGGTAAGACAGCTGCAGCATTTAATGGGGCATGCTGGTGATTCATCCATTTAAACTGCTCAAACCAGAATTCTCCAACAACTGCAGAAAGAATTGCTCCATTTCACACAGAGGAATTCCAACACAAGACAGGAAGGTCTCTGCAGTAGAAGAGATGATGCTCCCAGTAGTATGTACAGTGCCATGAGGAATACATATATCTGTTTTCTCAGCTGAACAGAGCTGAGCTGTGCTATTTAATTCCTGAGCTATAGACTGTAAGTTGCCCAAGGGGAGGGGAATGCATTAATTACTTAAGAATCAATTGATCTGCTGCTATTTCAGGTGCTTTGTGATAGAGATGATTCCCAAACAGCAGCTCCTTCTTGTAACACAAGCTGCCCCTTGTCCCACTCCCCACAGAAGAGCAGGATGGGAGCCTGCAGGACAGGCAGCTTTCAGGATGAACAGCAAACTTCTACCACACACTGCTTTGTAAGCTCCTCACCTTTCCACATCCCAGTTTGTAACAGTGCAAAGCAGGTGTGAACTGTCACCACTGTCACACTTACCTCACCCTGCTAAAAATGCTGAAAGCAGGTAAAAAGTAATGAAGAAATGGGTCCAGGGGCTGCTCTCCTTGGAGGGGTGTATTCCAGAGTGTCATCACATTATGGTGAAGGAAGGTCACCTCTCCATCTCTCTTTTTACCCTCATACATGGGAAAACATACCCACTTCTGATACAGCCAGAAGTAGCAAAATACCTGAGATGTTCTCTTGGCTAACTTACCTTGCACCTGAAAGAGTCCTAGCTGCAGCTTCCCTCTGGAATTAATAAGTTCCATGTCAGTTACCAAGTCTCTCAGTGTAAATAGGATCAACCCATGCTCAAGTAAGATTTGGGTGTACATTTATAGGAATGAATTTACCCCAATGGTCTAAATCTGCAAGCAATGCTCTCCAGTGGCTCTCTTCCTAATAATCATCTGTCAACACTTATCAAACTTGTATCTAATAATCTCATCTGTAGTGTCTTTTTTTTTCCAAGCCCTTGAACAATACACTACTAAAAAACCATTTAGTCTTGCACAGCTCTTTTAGCAAGGGATGTTGAAGCTTTTTAAGCAGAAAGTGTGTGTCATTATAGGCATTTACAAACAGGAAAATGAAAGTACAGAGAGATTAAATGACCTGCTAAAGGTGTTCAGGAAGATTACTGGCCAAGGCAGAAAGAAATTCAAGTGCCTCAGGTCTTGCTTTGATGCCCCAGATGACAGCAGGTAAAGATCAGCTCATTCACTGCTGAACACAGCCATTTCCCAGCTGAAACTGATCACTGCCTATCAGTGTTACACAGAAATTCAGGACAACTGTGACTTAGATGTTGTCTCTAATCTCTGATATCCAATCCAATATCCTCTTCCACAGTGCAACTGAGCAGGACTGACATTTTCCAATTGCTGGCAAAGCCAGTTGCTGGCATTTCTAGTTCCCATCTATCCATCATCCATCCATCCATCCATCCATCCATCCATCCATCCATCCATCCATCCATCATCCATCCATCCATCCATCCATCCATCCATCCATCCATCCATCATCCATCCCCCATCCATCCATCCATCCATCCATCATCCATCCCCCATCCATCCATCCATCCATCCATCCATCCATCCATCCATCATCCATCCATCCATCATCCATCCATCCATCCATCCATCCATCCATCCATCCATCCATCATCCATCCATCCATCATCCATCCATCCATCCATCCATCCATCCATCCATCCATCATCCATCCATCATCCATCCATCCATCCATCCATCATCCATCCCCCATCCATCCATCCATCATCCATCCATCCATCCATCCATCCATCATCCATCCATCCATCCATCCATCCATCCATCCATCCATCATCCATCCATCCATCCATCATCCATCCATCCATCCATCCATCCATCCATCCATCCATCCATCATCCATCCATCATCCATCCATCATCCATCCATCCATCCATCCCCCATCCATCCATCCATCCATCCATCCATCATCCATCCATCCATCCATCATCCATCCATCCATCCATCCATCCATCCATCATCCATCCATCCATCCATCCATCCATCCATCCATCATCCATCCATCCATCCATCATCCATCCATCCATCCATCCATCCATCCATCCATCCATCCATCATCCATCCATCATCCATCCATCCATCCATCCATCATCCATCCCCCATCCATCCATCCATCATCCATCCATCCATCCATCCATCCATCCATCCATCCATCATCCATCCATCCATCCATCCATCCATCCATCCCCCATCCATCCACCCATCCATCCCCCATCCATCCATCCATCATCCATCCATCCATCATCCATCCATCCATCATCCATCCATCCATCCATCCTCCATCCATCCATCCATCCATCCATCCCCCATCCATCCATCCATCCATCCATCCATCCATCCATCCATCCATCCATCCATCCCTCCATCCATCCCTCCCTCCCTCCATCCATCCATCCATCCATCCATCCATCCATCCATCCATCCATCCATCCATCCATCATCCATCCATCCATCCATCCCCCATCCATCCCCCATCCATCCATCCATCCATCCATGCAGGGACAGCTGCAGTGAAGGACAGTGCACTGACAGGACACACACAGACCAGCTGTGCCTTTAGCCCAGGGAGGTGATGCAGCAACACCAACTCACCATGAAGACAGACTGGGACAAAGGCTGGGAATGGCTTTGGGCAAAGACAGAAGACACAGTGTTGCTGGCAAGTGAATAGAAAGGGCTGGCCTTGATCTCTGTGCTCTCTGAAGTGCTCCTGTGGGAAAGCTCTAGGATTAGAGGGCA